>NC_091432.1:14374687-14711671 GCF_964237555.1 Oryctolagus cuniculus | reverse complement strand
TTACGGTGATGGACAGGCCGAAGAGACACAGGTGACAGGACAGGACGTCTAAGATTTGCCTTGAAATACTCCAGCAGGTGTCAGAGAAGCCGGGCAGCCAGGGAGCATAGGGGTGGAACCAGCCAGGGGAAATGTTACTACTTGTTAACGTGCATCTGACGTTGTGTCTTGCTGTTCCTATCTAGTATTTAAATGCTGCTTGACTCCCCTTCCCTGCCGCCAACTGCACAGTCAGGGCACTCGGCAGCCCTGTTCTTCCAGTCCTGTCCAAGGATCAGGTCTAGAAGCTTTGGCAGAGTGAGCAGCTGACCCCTGCTTCCCTCTCTCCCCAGCATCTGCCCTACAACTGCCCCACATGCTGTATGCCCGGGGCCTGCCTGAGTCACTGGTTAGGATTCCTCAGATGCCTCAGTGTCCCTCCCTCCCTGACCACCTGGATCCCACGATGCTCCTTAGCCTCTCTCCTGCACCCACCCCTCCATCTCCTCACCTCTTTTTTTTTTTTTTTTTTTTTTTTTTTTTGACAGACAGAGTTAGACAGTGAGAGAGAGAGAGACAGAGAGAAATGTCTTCCTTCCATTGGTTCACTCCCCAAATGGCCGCTATGGCCAGCGCTGCACCAATCCGAAGCCAGGAGCCAGGTGCTTCCTCCTGGTCTCCCATGCGGGTGCAGGGCCCAAACACCTGGGCCATCCTCCACTGCCTTCCCAGGCCACAGCAGAGAGCCGGACTGGAAGAGGAGCAACCAGGACTAGAACCTGGCGCCCATATGGGATGCTGGTGCCGCAGGCAGAGGATTAACCAAGTGAGCCACGGTGCCGGCCCCATCTCCTCACCTGCTACTCACCCTTCAGGTCTTAGCTTAGACACCACTTCCTCCAGGAAGCCATCACTGACAGCCCCGCCATCCTCTCCCAGAACAGCTATTGGGTCCGTCTTTGTGTAGGTGTCGAGACTCTTCCCGACTTACAATGGGGTTACATCCCAATCAACTTGGTGCAACTTGAAAGCATCCCAAGCCAAAAATGCATTTAACCCACCTGACCAACTGCCTCCTAACTTAGCCCAGGCTACCTTCAGCATGCTCAGAACACTTAGCCTACAAGTCGAGCAAAAGCATCGCACACAAAGCCTACCCAATTATGAAAGAATTGTATATCTCATGTTATTTATTGAATGCTGTACTGAAAACGCACAACAAAACAATTGCATGAGTACACTTCCAAACCAGCATAAAGTTGAAAAGTTGTGAAGGGCCGGCGCCGTGGCTCAATAGGCTAATCCTCCACCTTGCGGCGCCGGCACACCGGGTTCTAGTCCCGGTCGGGGCACCGGATTCTGTCCCGGTTGCCCCTCTTCCAGGCCAGCTCTCTGCTATGGCCAGGGAGTGCAGTGGAGGATGGCCCAGGTGCTTGGGCCCTGCACCCCATGGGAGACCAGGAAAAGCACCTGGCTCCTGGCTCCTGCCATCGGATCAGCGCGGTGCGCCGGCTGCAGCGGCGGCCATTGGAGGGTGAACCAACGGCAAAGGAAGACCTTTCTCTCTCTGTCTCTCTCTCTCACTGTCCACTCTGCCTGTCAAAAAAAAAAAAAAAAAAAAAACCCAAACTCTTAAAAAAAAAAAAAAAAAAAAGTTGTGAAGTCAAACTATCATAAATCGGATTCTAACTGCAGGATTGCCTCCTTTCTCTGCTCCCTAAGGTAATATCTGTCTTGTCCATTGATGAATCCCTGATGTCTGGCACCACAGCTGACACACAACTGTCACTCAGTGACTAATGTCTGAATGAGTGAGTGCAAGTACAATGGGCTGAACAGAAGAGAAGGTGGGCATGGAGATGAGCACAGATCTCTCCCCTCCTGGTCCCTTAACTCCCTCCCCCCAGGTCTCACCTGTCTTTCTCATGTCCCTCTGGTACTTCTGTTTCAGCCGGTCCATGAGCAGGCCATTCCAGGGGGCACACAGCACTCCGAAGAACTGAGTGATGGCGAAGGCATTTGTGTAGGTGCTGACTGCAGAGGTAAGAGAGGGGTTGGGTGACGAACACATCCAGGCCTGCCTTGCAAGGGAAGACTCTCCCACCTTCCCGTGCCCAGCCTGGCTCTCCTCCCCAGACCCTCTGACCTTGCTCTGCACCACACAGCCCTACAGAGCTTCGTATGCATCCCCCATGTCCCTGGGACGTGCAGATGAACTGTTGCCTCCCAGCCCCGCCACGTACTGAGCACCATGTTGCCCTGGGCCAGGTTGGTCAGCAGGGAGTTGAGAGTGCCAATGAAGAGGTAATGCCAGAGCTGTATCACAGACAGCCACACCAGATGCCAGGCGAAGCGCCAAGAGAGAGCGTAGCTCCAGAAGGAGCCAGGTCCCTGCTGCTGCCCCGGTCCTGAGGTCTCTGTTGGGGACGGAGGATCCAAGCATGGATTATAAGAAGAGAGGAGGGTTAGGAAGAGCCAGAGTGTAGGGCACTTACAGGGTCAGAGCCCACCTTCCACCCTTGTCCCAGCTCATCCTGCAGGCTCCTGGAGCTGCCTGCAGCTCATCCATCCCCTGCTCCTGCTTTGTCATCCCAGCCCTACCACCTTGAGTGACCCATGCTCCTGGCCTATTGAAATCGGATCTGCCTCTAACAGCCACTTTCCTGATCCTTCTCAGCCCCAAGGGTGAAAGGAAAGACAAGCCAAGGACAGCAACGGTTCCACCGGGTTCCAAATCCCTTCTCTCCCTTTTGGGGCCTGAATCCTGCATTTCCTTGAGAGGCCTTCCCCTGCCCTATTCTTCATGACCACACGGGACTGTGAATTCAGCGTCCCGTTGACCAGTTCACTCATTCCCCCTGAAGAAAGGGACCGGCCTGAACGGTAGATTGGGCAGCCCAGAGCACTCCCTGGTTCGACTTGCCCAGCAAATTCAGTTTTCCTCTTGGCTTTGTGAGTTTCTCAGAATCCTATTCGACTTTCATTTTTTAAAATACACTTGATTGTGTATATTTAAGGTATACAACATGATGTCATGGGATGCATATAGATAGTAAAGTGGTTACTATAGTGAAGCAAATTAACATATCTATCATCTCACATAGCTACCCATTTTCTTCTGGCAACATTAGCTAAAATCCACTCATTTAGCAAAAATCCCAAATACAGTGTAATTCCATCAACGGCAGGCGCCACGTCGGACATAAGACAGCCAGACGCATTCATCCCACACACCTGCCATGTGCATCCTTTGTCCTGCGTCTCCCCATTTCTCCCCTGTCTCCACCCTCTCTTCTTACTCCTACTGTAGCCAGCAGTGGTTTGTGATGTTCACAACCAAAGACCCACAACAGAGACAGAGAGGAGAGGAAGGAGGCAGTGCTGGAGATGGGGCAGTGAGATAGAGCAGACCCAGAGGACTGCAGAAATGGGGACAAAAAAACAGACTTCGTGCATCACCATCACAGGAAAGGGTAGGACCCTGGGGTGGGGGAAGAGAAAGCAAACAATGGAAGACAGACTTCAGGAGGTGGGAAAGACAGACGGAAAAGAGACAGAAGTCCTGCCCTTCCTGCGCCCTGTAGATAGTGAAAGATGCCGGAGGTCCATTCTCTGCCTGACTTCTGCCGATCCCGAGTGCCTGCACGGTTCTCTCGGTGAGGAGCAGGTGCAGTCACAAGGCAGGGCCAGGCCACCCGCAGGGCTCACCGTCCTTGGAGGAAAGGAACTCCTTTGACTGCAGCTCCTTGTTCTCTTGCTCAGTTCTTCTTTTCCGTTGCTGCGGTGCCATTCCCAGCACACAGGCCAGGGACTGTGAGCTGAACCCAGGGTGCAGACTGGAGGGAACAGGGTGGGGATCCCTATTTCACTGCATAGTGGAACCACACTCTCACAACCCTGCTCAGGTCACAGACAGAGCAGGCAAATCAGAATGTCTAAGGCTGAAAGTCAGGCTCCCATTTTAGAAAATCATCATCATCATCATCATCATGTCTAGAGCCAGCACTGTGGCATGGTGGGTAAAGCTGCCACCTGCAATGCCAACATCCCTTACAGGTACTGGTTCGAGTCCTGGCTGCTCCACTTCCAATCTAGCTCCCTGTTAATGCACCAGGGAAAGCTGCAGAGTCCACGTGCTTGGGCCCCTGCAGCCATGTGGGAGATCTGGATGAAGCTCCTGGCTCCTAGCTTCCTCCTGGCCCAGCCCTGGCTGTTGCAGTTATTTGGGAGTGAACCAGTGGATAGAAAATCTCTCTCTCTCTCTCTCTCTCTCTCTCTCTCTCTCTCTCTCTCTCTTCTCTCTCTCTCTCTCTCTCTCCTTTTCTTTCTGTAACTCTGCCTTACAAATAAAAAAATCTTTTTAAAAAAGGAAAAATTAAAAAGGCTGTTAAGTTACAGTTATACGCAGTAAAATTTGGGGACCACTGGAAGCAGGGCAGAGGTGGGCAGGTCTGAGCTCAGATCCCAGCTCTGCCTCTTCCTAGTTGCAGAAACACTGCCGAGATGGAAACTCCTGAGCCTCACTCTCCCTGTTTGGGAAGCACAGGACCACTGTGAGGATGCAATCAGAGCACCATGGGCCTGGTACGTAGTCGGCGAGCGGCCAGTGAATGCTCTCCAGTCCCCTGTAACTGGCTGCGAGCACAGTTACCTCACTTCACCTATCAAAACGGGCTTCTGCACCTCTGATTCTTTCTCCCCATCCCCTAACTCTGAGCTGGCCTTGTGCCCTGCTGTAGCCAAGAGAATGCAGCAGACGTGATGTGCCACTGCCAAGCCTAAACCTCAAGAAACCCTGTGCACTTTCCACTTTCTTTCTCTCGGAAACCTAAAACCACAATGTGAACAAGTGCAAGCCAGCCACGGGAGGAGGGCAGCCATGCGGCGGACACAGCCAGGTCACTCCAAACCCCATGTGTATGAGGCCGTCCTAGACCTGCTAATCCACCAGATGATCGGGGGACTAGCCAGTGGAACTAGCCAGCTCCCCACAGACTTGCAAAAAAAACAATAAATGCTGGGACCGGTGCAGCATCCACTGTGGTGCAGTGGATTAAGCCATTGTCTCATTATACCAGCATTCCGTATGGGCACCGATTCAAGTCCTGGCTGCTCCACTTCTGATCCAACTCCCTGCTAGTGGCCTGCAGAAAGTAGCCCGAGTACTTGGATCCCTGTCACCCATGTGAGAGACCCAGAGGAAGCTCCTGGCTCTTTTTTTTTTTTTTTTTTTTTGACAGGCAGAGTGGACAGTGAGAGAGAGAGACAGAGAGAAAGGTCTTCCTTTGCCGTTGGTTCACCCTCCAATGGCCACCGAGGCCGGTGCATTGCGCCAATCCGAAGGCAGGAGCCAGGTGCTTATCCTGGTCTCCCATGGGGTGCAGGGCCCAACTACTTGGGCCATCCCAGAGAGCTGGCCTGGAAGCGGGGCAACCGGGACAGAACCCAGTGCCCCGTCCAAGACTAGAACCTGGTGTGCCGGCGCCGCAAGGCGGAGGATTAGCCTACTGAGCCTTGGCGCCGGCTGCTCCTGGCTCTTGACTTCAGCCTGTCCCAGCCCCAGGGCCCCAGCTGTTGCAGCCATCTGGGGAGTGACCAGCAGATGGAAGATTGATCTCTCTCTCTCTCTCTCTCCCTCTCTCTGTCTCTCTCTCTCCCTCTCTCTCTCTGTAACTCTGACTTTAAATAAATAAATCTTTTTTAAAATTAGCTAAGTGATACGCCCCTGGTTCCAGTCCCCCTCTCCCATCTGCCCACCCCCTGCTCCTACCCCGGGATGATGAGGTTGTGGCCCACAGTCACCAGATCGCAGTCCTTACCCATAGCTGTAGTTGGGTGGCAGAGGGTAGGGGATGTGCCCCCAGGGCATCAGGAGAAAAGTGCGTCCCACATGCCAGATGCTGCAGACAGAGAGGAAGATGAAGGAGGCCCTGAGGCTGATGCCCTGTTCATGAAGAAGCTACGGGAGAAGGAAGGAAAAGTTGATGTAACATCTGTGTCCAAAACAGCAGCATTATTCACAACAGCCAAAACTCACATCTGTCAACGGATGAATGGATAAACAAGATGTGGTATGTACATACAGCGGAATATTATTCAATTCTAAAATAGCAAAGAGGGGCCAGCACTGTGGTGCAGCAGGTTAAGCCACTGCCTGCAACACCGGTATCCCATGTGAGCACCAGTTCGAGACCTGGTTGCTTCACTTTGGATCCAGCTCCCTGCCTGGGAAAGCAGCAGAGGATGGCCCAAGTGTTTGGACCCCTGCACCCATATGGGAGACCTGGAAGAACTCCTGGCTCCTGGCTTCCGCCTGACCCAGCCCCGGCCATTGCAGTCACTTGGGGAGTGAATCAGTAGATGAAAGATTCTCTCTATCTTTCTCTCTCCCTTCTTCTCTCTGTAATTCCTCCTTTCAAATAAAATAAATCTTTTTTTAAAAAAAAAAAAAACCTCTCTCTCTCTCTCTCTTCTCATTGTGCCTTTCAAATAAATAAATAAATCTTTTAAAAAAATAGGAAAGAAATGGGAGGAGTTTTGGCTTAACAGTTAAGACACCAGTTAAGATACAATGTCTGGGGCCAGCGCTGCAGCATAGCAGGTAAAGTTGCCTCCTGCAGTGCTGGCATCCCATTTGGGTACTGGTTCGAGTCCTGGCTGCTCCATTTCCAATCCAGCTCTCTGCTAAGGCCTGGGAAAGCAGCAGAGGATGGCCCAAGTCCTTGGGCCCCTGCACCCATGTGGGAGACCTGGAAGAAGCTCCTGGCTCCTGGCTTCAG
This sequence comes from Oryctolagus cuniculus, assembly GCF_964237555.1. Taxonomy (NCBI): domain Eukaryota; kingdom Metazoa; phylum Chordata; class Mammalia; order Lagomorpha; family Leporidae; genus Oryctolagus; species Oryctolagus cuniculus. Next base: position 14,704,913 of record NC_091432.1, on the reverse strand, counting down.
ATTGGCACAGCTCCAGCCATCGCGGCCAATTGGGGAGTGAATCAGGGATGGAAGACCTCTCTCTCTGCCTCTCCTCTCTCTGTGTAACCCTGACTTCCAAATAAATAAATAAATAAATAAATCTTTAAAAAAAAAAAAGAAGATACAATGTCCCACATCACAGTGCCTAGGTTCATACCGGGCTCCAGCTTCTCATTCCAGCTTCCTTCTAATACAGACCCTGGAAGGCAGCAGGGATGACTCAATTACTTAGGTTCCTGCCACTCATGTGGATTAAGTTTTTGGCTTCCGGTTTCAGAACAGGCCTAGCTTTGGCTGTTGTAGGTATTTGGGGAGAAAACCAGAGAGTAGGAGTGCTCTCTCTCTCTCTCTCTTTCTGCGTGCGTGTGTGTGTGTGTGTGTGTTTCTGCCTCTTGAATACATACGATTTTTGAGAAGGTCAATATCATGTTTTAAGAAACAAAAGAAGGCATTTCTGACACATCATACAACATGGATGAACCATGAGAGAACATGGTGCTAAGTGAAAGACTCTAATCAGAAAAGGATACATTCTGTCCACCTCCACTTACATGAGACACCTGCAGCAGTCCGATTCACAGAGCTGCAGAGTGGAAGGGAAGCTGGGGAGCAGGACAGGGAGCTGGTGGCAGTGTAGAGCTGGGTTTTACGGCATGAGAGATGCTGGGTGCAGAACAGCAGGAAAGCGCTGAACGCCACTGAACTACATGCTTACAAATGGTTACCATGGTGAAGTGTGCATTGCGTGCATATGATCACACACACACAACCAGCCCAAGAGGCAAGGGCTGAAACCCCAGCTTCCAAGAAGGAACCTTAGCAAGGCTCCTGGGGAGCACCCTAGAAGCTGACGGAGGACACTGGGACACACACCCCTCCCCAGGGCCCAGCCTGCATCCAGGAGTCACCCTGCCATCCATCCCCACAGCCCAGAGGCCTCCTCAGAGCTCTGGGCCAGTGCTTCCCCACCCCGACTCCGAATGCAATAAGGCCCTTGCGTGCTCACAAAATTTGACACCCAAACGCGGCTCACAAAGCTGCCCAGTCATCCTCCCTTTCATTCTCCTTGATGCGACAAACATCAAAGTTCCTCAACTCCCAGCTTGAGAACCACTGATGGAGCCCAACCTCCCAGCACGACAGAGGACAGCACTGAGGTTCACAGGGGTGCAAGGGAGTGCTCAAGGTCAGAGCAAGCAGCAGCAAGGTCAGATTAACCCCAGAATGCCAGCTCCCGAGAGAAGAAAGGGAGGCACACCCAGGAGGAGAAAGAACCCAGAGAGCGGCTCCTATGCCAGGAGTAGAGGCTCACGTGCCCAAGGGCTCAGCCTCTGGATGGCCCTGCAGGCCAAGGCCATGTTTGAGAAGTGACTGCCAGGGGTGCTTTTCTCTGTGGCCATGGCCCATGGGCAGTGCCACGTGCCTCTGACCTAACACAAAGCCCAGAGGGAAGGCCCAGGCCCACAGCCTGAGACCCGCATCCCCTTCTTCCTTTCATTCAGCCATTGTTAGCACCTGCCTTATGCCCTCTAGCTTGTTGCCTCTTTGTCAAAGCACGGCTGCCATAACTCCAGGTATCACATCCTCTCACTGCAACCTTAGAAGAAGGTAATGAGAGACCAAGGGGCGGGCACTGTGGTGCAGCATGTGGAGTCGCCACTTGGGACACCTGCACCCCAGACTGGAGTGCACGGGATCCAGTCCCACCTCCACTTCCAATCCAGCTTCCTGTTAATGCACACCCTGAGAGGCAGGAGGTGGTGGCTCCAGTACTTGCATCCCTGCCATCGATGTGGGAAACCCAGATGGGGTTCCTGGTTCCCAGCTTCTTCTAGCTTTGACCTGGTCCAGCTCTGGCTGTTACAGGCAACTGGGGAGTAGACAAGCAGATGGCTTTCTCTCTCTCTCATTCTGCCTTTCAAATAAATAACAAATTGTAAAACTTTTTAAAGATAAGGTTAAGGTTTTTTTTTTCTTTTTTTTTTTTCTTTTTTTTTTTTTTTTTTTGGACAGGCAGAGTTAGACAGAGAGAGAGACAGAGAGAAAGGTCTTCCTTCCCTTGGTTCACCCCCCCCCCAAATGGCCACTACGGCCGGTGCGCTGCGCTGATCCAAAGCCAGGAGCCAGGTGCTTCCTCCTGGTCTCCCATGCAGGTGCAGGGCCCAAGCACCTGGGCCATCCTCCACTGCACTCCCTGGCCATAGCAGACAGCTGGCCTGGAAGAGGGGCAACCGGGACAGAATCCGGCGCCCCAACCGGGACAAGAACCTGGGGTGCTGGCGCCGCAGGCGGAGGATTAGCCAAATGAGCCACGGCGACAGCCAAGATCTCTCTCTTTTTTTTTTTTTTAAAGATTTACTTATTTGGGGCCAGCGCTGTGGCATAGCAGGTAAAGCAGTGCCTGCACCCCATATGGGCGCAGGTTCGAGATCCGGCTGCTCCACTTCCGATCCAGCTCTCCGCTATGGCCTGGGAAAGCAGTAAAAGATGGCCCAAATCTCTGGGCCTCTGCACCAGCGTGGGAGACCTGGAAGAAAAATCCTGGCTCCTGGCTTCGGATCGGCACAGTACCGGCTGTTGCAGCTAACTGGGGAGTGAACCAGCAGATGGAAGACCTCTCTCTCTCTGCCTCTCCTTCTCTCTCTGTGTAAGTCTGACTTTCAAATAAATAAATAAATCTTTTTAAAAAAATTTACTTATTTGAAAGGCAAAGTTACAAAGAGAGAGAGAGACAGAGAGAGATCTTCCATCCGCTGGTTCACTCTCCAAATCGCTGCAATGGTCAGAGCTGGGCCAGGCCGAAGTCAGGAGCCTGGAACTTCATCCGAGTCTCTCATGTGGATGCACTTGGACCATCTTCTGTTGCTTTCCCAGGTGCATTAGCAGGGAGCTGGATTGGAAGTGAAGCAGCCAAGACTCAAACCGGCACCCATATGGGATGCCAGCATCACAGGCAGTGGTTTAACCTGCTATTGCACAATGCCAGCCCCATAAATAAACTTTTTTTATAAAAGAAGGAAAGCCAAGGAGGCAGATTTTCTTTTTAGTTGGCTCTCATCTTCCATTAGCAAGGAGATGTTCCCTAACATCCTCCTCTTACACCCCCTTTATCTCATGGACAAGGACTAGACCACTGGCCCACCTCTAGCCATCACTGACAATAGAGGAAGGAAGCGTCATGGTTGGCTGATATGGATCAGGCTTCATCCCCTGTCCTGGCAGATCACTGCCCAGATAAAACTGTCAACAATGAACAAGGCAGAACGGTTGTTGGTGGACCCCAAAACCACTGGCAACAGTTCATCACCCTGTCGCTCAACAGCAGCTTTAGGAGATGCTGGACAAGACTCCATGTGTGCTGCCGGGCCTCCAACCCCCAGCCACCCATTGCAAAGGGTGCCCAACACTGGCCCAAGCACTGTGACCGTGCCTTCTCTTGGCCTCTGCCCAACACGCTAAGTGAAGTAAGAAGAAGAGGCTCTTGGTGATCACACACTCAGAGTCTAGAACCAAACAGTTCCATGGTCACCACTTGCAGAAGCTTAAGCAAGCATCTAAAAAGAAAGACAGAAAGACAGAAAGACAGGAAGGAAGGAAGGAAGGAAGGAAGGAAGGAAGGAAGGAAGGAAGGAAGGAAGGAAGAAAAGAAAAGAAAAGAAAAGAAAAGAAAAGAAAAGAAAAAGAAAAAGAAAAAGAAGAGAAGAGAAGAGAAGAGAAGAGAAGAGAAGAGAAGAGAAGAGAAGAGAAAAGAAAATATTTGAGAGACACAGAGCTCTCATCTGCTGACTCATTCTCCAAATTAATGGCTCCCAGCAGGGGTCAAAGCCACAGGCCAGGAACTCAATCCAGGTCTTACACCACATGGATGGCAGGAACCCAATCACTTGAGCCATCACCTGCTGCCTCCCAGGGTCTACACTGGCAGGAGTGGACCCAGGCACTCTGACATGGGATGTGGCATCTTCACCTCCTTGAGACTCAAATGCTTCATCTATAAGATGGAGATAAAATAGCACCCACCTCCAGATGGATGGAGAGAAACCACTCATGGTTCACAGGACAAGTGTCACTCATATGTAAGTGCTCGGTAAACCTCGGCCCTTGCTCCTTACCTTGATGATAAGGAAGACTGCCGAGGAAGAGTCAAATGCGCCATTGTAGAGGGTGATGATGGTCGAACGATGTTTGCCAAATAGGTTCCCGATCTGGGGAAGACATGACCAGCCTGAGTCACTTAATTATTCGCAACACAAACATTTCCTGAGCACCCCGCCTGTGCCAGGTGCTCATCATACCCAAAACTCACCCTCTCCCCAAAGAGCTCCCACCCCAGCTAGGGCCAAACCTATTGCAGGCAGCCAAATGTAGAAAGGTACCCCTTCCTCCCTCCTCTGTCTCAACCTGCGGCCAAATGACTGGGTTTAGGGCAGGCTCGCACCTGCAGGTTGGTGATGAGAAACAGGATTCCCCCAACGGTGAGCATGGGCATGGCCAGGAAGAGTAGCACAGCCGAATCTGGAATGAACAAGGCCAGAGGGCGGGTGGTGACTTAGTGCAATGCAAACATGGAGCCCCAGACGGTCCTCCGGGAAGCCCTAGCTCCCTCCCGTTCCAAATTCCCAGCAGCACTGGGGTCAGGGCCCCAACCCTGGCAGCATCCCTATAGGATCTTGGGTTAACTGGCCAAGGCTCCCCCAGATATCTCTGTGGAGGTCTCATGAGCCACTGTCTTCCCCATCAAAGCAGTCCCTACCCTGTGACAGCACTCAAAGTGAAGTCACTGCCTCCTTCCCTCACCAGACCACAAGCAGCCCCTTCCATTCATACTCAACACTGTGGGGGAAGAGAGTCCTAGCCTCAGCCCCTAAACCCACTCCCTAGCTCACTGACCAACCTTGAACTGGTTTCTAAATGAACCTGTGCCTCAACAACTTCATCTGTTAAATGGAAACAACGGTCCTGCCCTCCCTGCCTCCTGGAAGTGCTATGAGGTCTGAGTGAGAAAATGGCAATGGTCTATTCTTTTTTTTTTTTTTTAATTTTTTTTATTATTTTATTTATTTTTTTTTTTTGACAGGCAGAGTGGACAGTGAGAGAGAGAGACAGGTGAGAAAGGTCTTCCTTTGCCGTTGGTTCACCCTCCAATGGCCGCCGCGGCCGGCGCGCTGCGGCCGGCGCACCGCGCTGATCCGATGGCAGGAGCCAGGAGCCAGGTGCTTTTCCTGGTCTCCCATGGGGTGCAGGGCCCAAGCACCTGGGCCATCCTCCACTGCACTCCCTGGCCACAGCAGAGGGCTGGCCTGGAAGAGGGGCAACCGGGACAGAATCCAGCGCCCCGACCGGGACTAGAACCCGGTGTGCCGGCGCCGCTAGGCGGAGGATTAGCCTAGTGAGCCGCGGCGCCGGCTGGTCTATTCTTTTATTAATTAAACTTGGATCCTTCCCTCAGGCAAGGTGCTGTGCTTGGCACTGAAAATGCAGGAAGAGAAAAGCACACCTCTTGCCCTTGAAAAGACTGACATGCAAACAACTGTTACAACAAGTCTGGGAAGTGGTGGATGATGGCCAAAAGCTCATAGGGTGCCAGAGGCCTTGATTAAGAGTTGTTCCCAAACCACAGATTTCTATCACCATCCTGTTGGTCATAACCCATGCCTGTCCTGATATTCATTAAAATGGGGTTTAAGGGGACTCATTTTATCCAAAATAAACCTTTAAAATTATTTTTATTTGTTTTTATTTTACTTCAAAGGCAGAGACGGGCAGAGAGAAATCTTTCATCTGCTCATTCACTCACTCCCCAATGCCCACTGGGCCAGGACAAGGCTAGGAGCCCATAACTTAATCTGGGTCTCCCACGTGCATGGCAGGGACTCAAGTACCTGAGCCATCAGCTGCTGCCCTGCAGGTACATTAGCAGGAAGTGAGATCAGAAGTGGAGGAGCGGACTGGAGGTGGGAGTGGGCATTATGGCACAGCACATCTCACATCAGCGTGCCTAGGATCAAGTCCTGCCTCTGTTTCTGATCCAGCTCCCTGCTAATGCACCTGGGAAAGCAGCAGAAGATGGCCCAATTGCCTGGGCCCTCGCCACCCACAAGGAAGACCTGGATGGAGTTCCTGGCTCCTGGTTTTGATCTTGCCCAGACCTGGCTGTTGTCCTCATGTGGGAACTGAACCAGTGAATGAAGATCTCTCCTCCCCCAGGGTGTGCTACCTTTCAAATTAATTCATCTTAAAAACGTTGTAGCTGGATACAGTTGCCTTTGGCACTGAAGTCATGTTAGCCTCACATCAAGACTTTATTTCATGAAATCAGACGACAGAAAGAATAATAGAAAAGCAATAACCTTTCCCTCGGCGGTTTAATGATTATTAATGTTGTAGGTGTATGTCCCTGATATCCTCTTAGGTAATTATTGTGTTACACCTTCAGAGGCCCTGTGAAGAACTAATTTTAGAGTTTTCACACTATTTACCATTCAGCGTCTGCCTTTACACACTTTATGCACATCTTTTCTAAAGAACTAAGGGCTCATGGCGATTCTTTTCACAGTGGAGTCATTGTGGGCTCCCAGCCTCTTCCTAATCAAAAAGCCCTATTTTATGGAGGAAGCGGGGGGGATTTCTGCCTAAACGATTCATAAATGAGTCAAACATTACCCAGCTTCCAGCTCCACATTCAGTCTTGGAAATTATTCACAGGCTAGATTACAGGAAGCCTGTTTGCTGGGCAGAGAGTAATTGGCTGCAGGTGCCACGTTATCTCTATTTGGCCTAACACCCTTACCCTCCGTGTTGGCCGAGCACGAGTAGAGTTGACCTCATGCCACCATCTGGCTTCCACACAGACACTACACACACCTGAGTTATATACCAGATCTTCACTTCCTAACCCAAATGCAGAGCCATGCGAAATGGCACTGGAGGCCAGCACCACGGCTCACTAGGCTAATCCTCCACCTGCAGCGCCGGCACACCGGGTTCTAGTCCCGGTCGGGGCGCCGGATTCTGTCCCGGTTGCCCCTCTTCCAGGCCAGCTCTCTGCTATAGCCCAGGAAGGCAGTGGAGGATGGCCCAAGTGCTTGGGCCCTGCACCCGCATGGGAAACCAGGAGAAGCACCTGGCTCCTGGCTTCGGATCAGCGCGGTGCACCAGCCGCGGTGGCCATTGGAGGGTGAACCAATGGCAAAAGGAAGACCTTTCCCTCTTTCTCTCTCTCTCACTGTCCACTCTGCCTGTCAGAAAGAAAGAAAGAAAGAAAGAAAGAAAGAAAGAAAGAAAGAAAGAAAGAAAGAAAGAAAGAAAGAGAAAGAGAAAGGAAAAGAAAAGAGAAAAAGAAAGAAAGAAAGAAAGAGAGAGAGAGAGAGAGAGAGAGAACGGACACTGGAGAGCCACATTGGGAGGCATCTTGTGGCCCCATAACCAAGGCACCAGCATAGCCAGGGTCAGTAACTTTCTCTGTGGCCTTGGGCAAGGGGCTCCTCTCCAGCCTCAGTTTTCTCCTCTGCTTAATGGGAGAGCAGGACAAAACAGATGAGAATTTCCAGACTTTTGTGGGCCAGTAAAATCTGAAAAGCAAGCTTTTTGAGTTCAACAAGGCTGTTGACTTTTTCCCCCACTAAGTCAGGTTGTGTGTTTTCCAAAACCATCATTAATATGATCATTTCATTAAAAGGATAGAGAACACTGGGACACACAAGAAGGACGTAGTACTTTGAATGAATTCTCCTCTCGAAGCAGCCTCTCTCCACTGTCTTTCCTTTTCACATTTTCTCCATAACTAAGCTGTTTTCCTAGACCAGCAACAACTCAATATCCCTTCAAGATTCTTTAAGCTGTGGACCTCAGAGTAACCATGAGGTCCATATGTCCTGCCTGCTACCTCCTGCACCTGCTTCACTAGACATCTCTAGAACCATGTCCCTCTCACACACTTGGCAACACTCACCTGTAGAGGTGAAGGCTATGGTGAGGGTGGCACTTGTGTAGAAAAATCTGAAATACAGAATAGGGCATGGAGAATATTGTCAAGAAAAGAGAAACCTGGGGCTGGTGTTGTGATGTAACAGGTAAAGCCGCCACCTGCAGTGCTAGCATCCCCATATGGGCACTGGGGCTCCACTTCCAATCCAGCTCCCTGTTAATGCACCTGGGTGTTCATGCACCTGGGAAAGCAGCAGAGGACGGCTCAAGTGCTTGGGCCCCTGCACTCACAGGGGAGACCCAGGAGAGAAGCTCCTGGCATTGGTCTGGCCCATCCCTACCCATTGAGGCCATTTGGAGAGTGAACCAGCAGATGGAAGCTCTCTCTCTCTGTTTCTCTATCTGCCTCTGTAATTCTGCCTTTCAAATAAAATAAAAGAAATCTAAGAGAAAGAAAAGGAAGGGAGGGAGGGAGGGAGGGATGGAGGGAGGGAGGGAGGGAATGGCTGGACTGATCTAGACTCCAAGCTTAAAGTTCTAGAGCGCTACAGTTTCAAGACCACCATCCCGAGGTTACAGGAATCCCTTGGCAGCTGACGGGGGAGTAGGAGGATCTTCTAAGGCAGAGGGTAAGAGAGGCAGGACCCTGAGAACCCTGCTGGAGAAAGGCAGGAAGAAGAGCATCCAGGGAGCCAAAGACCAGAAGGACCGAGACAGTCAGTCAGTTTGCACCTAAAGGGACTTGCTCTACTCCCCAGCTATTTCCTGGTCCAGGTCCAGCTGCGCCCCCCCGCCCCGCCCCCAGCTTCCCTCTGCCAGTTGATCTCACACCCGCCTCCCTGGGATCTATCAGCCCCCAGCAGGCCACTGCTTATCACCAAACCCCACCACAGAGACCAGGATGCAGGAGCACACGAGTTCTTGGCCTCCCCCACTCCTTTGCATGGGAAGCCCTATTCTCACCCCCTGTAGCACAAGGGGGGCCTGAAACTCCACCACTGGAGGTACCCACAACATTCTGTGATGACTGAGTGATGAGGGTGACTAGGAGGAGGAGAAGCCTCGGGTGTGAGGCTTCATAGGGAGATGAGGAAAGGATCCAGGGAGAAGGCAGAGAGCAGTTGCTAATTTCGCAACTCAGGCCTTTGGGCAGCCCTCATGGAAAGTCAGCCCGGGCTCCTGTGCAATTAGATACAGAAGACAGCTGCAGTGCTGTGGAGTAGGGGAAGGAGGCGAGGAGAGGGAAGCAGGGCTGTGGGAACGGGGCGGCCCCACGCCCTGCCAGCTCTGCTCCTCACAGCTGTGTCTGCCAGCTGCTGGCTCGGGGCCAAGCAGGGCTGCCCAGCTGCCTAACCTTGGTCTCCCTCCCAGCCTGACCAATGCCTCTTGCCCACACCACTAGACGCGCGGGGCCCCGGGGGGACTCACATGGCTAGGAGGCGGGCCACAGTGGTCTTGAATCGGTCAAAGATGTAGCCGGTGGGGAACGTCATGAAGTTGTTCATGAACGACGCCAGGGTGAAGATGAGCGAGAACCTCTCATCCTGGGCTTTGCAATCTAGAAGGGGGAAGGGGAGGCTCAGAAGCCCAGGGCAGACTGGCCACACTGCCCCATCCTCCCAGCCCTCCAGCCCGGTGACACCTGCCCTAGGATCCCCTCCATCCGACTTGGACAGCTTGCCTGGAGATGTGACTGTCCCTAAATCCTCTCCCGGGCACCCCCCTAGACCAGGGTGCAGGAAGGGGTGGCAGGAGGCACAGGGGTGGAGCCAGAACTCAGCTTCCGGGGAGAAGGCATCACCCTCCTTACCAGTGGTGTTGCCCAGTGTTCCAGACGGCGGCTCACACAGCTCCTCAAAGTAGTGCTCTGTTTTGAAGACGAACACCAGGGAAGTCCAGCCGAAGAGCACGCCGGCAAAGCCCAGGCACTCCAGTAGCCCTGTCAGCAGGGTGGCCACGTGAAGGGGCAGGGCCTGGCCCACCATGGCCCCAGGCACTGAGCCTCAAAGCCCACGTTGTCCTCCCTGGCTGACCACAGCAGCTTCAAGTCCTGGCGTCTGAGCCCTTGGAAAATTCCTTTGGCGAGCCTTTCCTTTCCTGGAGTTCTCTGGTTCTGTCTGCGGCTTGGGCACAAAACAGAGCCTGTGAAATAAACAGAGGCTGCCTGAAACAGGAGGCTGCCGGAGGGAAAGTTCAGGTGGAAAACTGTTCTCTGTGGCAGGAAGGAGCAAGATGCCCACCCGTGTTAGGAGGGCAGCACCCTCAGGACAAAGATGACCTTAATGACTTATGCAGAGTTCTGCCAGCAACAGGTGAGGGAGCAGGCCCGGCGCTGAGCTCCGATTCTGAGCTCTGTCCACTGAAATACCATCGGCCCCTCTGAGTGAGGCCAGGGGACTAGGGGGCTGTGTCTGCGCCCACCCAAATTCTCATAACAGCCGGGCAAAATTGGAGTTTCCTTATCTGCAGTTGGTTGACAATGAGACCAAAGTTCCAGGGAATATCAGGAAACTTGTCCAAGGTCACACGCTAGTTACTCACCACCACGCAGGCTGTGCTAGCGCCAGAAACAGCCCAGCACCCAAGGACCCGGGCCTAGGACTCCATCCACCAACTCCCCCCCCCCCCCCAAGAAAGTGCCCAAGGCCATTCCCGCCCCGCGCAGCGCTCCGCTACCCGCGGCCGCCCCCCGCCGCGCGCTGCCTGCCCTCCGGGCCCGGGTCTGCCCAGTCTCAGCGCCCCCACGCCCACTCCTCGCAGGGCGCCGCTGCCCGCCGACCGGCCCTGCCGCGCTCCTACCAGCCCGCTCCACGCCGCAGCTCTCCGCGCTCTTCCCGCGCGCGTCGTAGTTCAGATTCGCGCTTCTCACCGCCCCGCCCGGTGCCCTGCTCGCCTCCGCCCGCGCCCGCCTGCCCGGAAGGGGCTGGGACAGGCCTCTGGTTCTCCACCACTTCCTTCCCCTTCGCCCGCGCTCTCACTAGCCCTTTTGGACGTATTCTTCTCCCTCTGCAACCCTCTTCCGTCCCTGCAGTGTCTCTGCTTCCCGGCTCCCCGGCCGCTCCCGCCCTGAGCCGAGTTAGTTTAAGGCTTGTTCCAGACACAGGTGCGCCGGCCCCGCAGAGGTAAGGCACACACCGCGTTCTGCGAGCTTTACCTGAACATGGATCTCCCCATGTTGCCCACCTACTCAACCCTCTCTCTGTCTCTCCCAGAGCCGCCGGAAAATCCCGCGGAGGAACCAAGAACCCAGAACCGAAAGGCTTTTTGGAAACCATTCCCTGCAGGGGGCCTTGCCTTCTCACCCCCAAGGCCCCCTTTGATGACTCTGCCTCACCCCCAGCCCAGATTCTGCAAGAGCCTTCCTGCCAGACTGCATTGATTAACTATTCATTCATGGCCCCATTTTTTATTAATCAAAGACATATATAATTGCCCATCCGAGCTTGTGATCAGCGTGAGATAGCTGGCCTAAGCAGCTGCCTGGCTGGTACCGGAGCCCACAGCAAGTGAGCCGGGGTCTTCCTTAGCCTGTATGGCCATTTCCTTATCAAAAACTCCCGGGGGGGGGGGGCGATTTGAGCCTGTTAGATGAGGTCCAGGAACTCAAGCTATTCCAAGCCCATCTCCCCACCACCACCACCACCACCACCACCACCACCCATTTTAAGGAAGAGATGAAGGTCAGGACTGTGGGAGGCCAGAACCAGGAAATGTTTCCAGATCACTGTGAAAACACCAAGATAAAGAAAGTCCAAGGCCACAACAGAGACTGGACTGCAAAGGGCAGCTGTGGCCCTGCACCCCCAGAGACTTGCAAATTACACAGCCTGAGGCAGGCTCCTGGCTGTTCCACCTGCCAAATGAGGGCAGGAGTGTCTTAGGAACAGGAATTGCCACTACAGAAACGTGATAGGTTTACGAGGTCCCTGCTAGGAGCGGTTGCAGCAGGCAGGTGCTGAAGGTTTGCAGCTTGTCGTTATGCAAATCAAGTTAGAGAAGTAGCTTTGGGAGGGGATCTCAAAGGAACTGGCCCAGGGTCACTCTACCAGGTGGCAGTGTCTATCCAATTCCCAAACCTGCGCCCTCAACATTCCCAGGCTTAACCACAGACACTTGAGCACGGGGGGTGGCGGGTCTTCTTAAAAAATTAGCTGATGGGGGAGGGGTGGGGAAATCTATCTGCTGTAGCTTAGGATGCACAGGACTTCAGATGCAGGCTTTTCTATTTTACTGCAAGATACAAAGACACTGAAATTAATGCAAGCCCTGGCTCCTGCTCTGGAGTGCATGCTGCTCTCCTGGGGACCCGCAGGATCAGTGAGTGTGGAAGAAGCAGGGGAAGAACAGAAAAACTCAAAGCAAAGAGAGATCGTAGAATGTAAATTGGCAGGGGCAGTCCGAGAGGCCCAGCGCACAGGCTCTGCCTGCATCCAGGACTGGAGCATGGGACTCAGGAGGTCTTCCATATCCTCTCTCTCTCGGCACCCCAAAACCACACTTGCCATTGAAGCCCACGGAAGGCACCAGCTCTGGGGACACAACAATCATACTGAAATGATGGAGAGAGAATAGAATAGTCTCTGAACCAGTCCATGTTCTTGGGATCAGATCCCATAGACAGCAGAGGCAAGTGTTATTCTTTTTTTTTTTAAGATGTATTTATTTATTTGAAAGTCAGAGTTATACAGAGAGAGGAGAGGCAGAGAGAGAGAGAGGTCTTCCATCCACTGGTTCACTCCCCAAATGGCTGGAGATGCTCTGATCCGAAGCTAGGAGCCAGGAACTTCCTCTAGGTCTCCCACACAGGTACAGGGACCCTAGGACTTGGGCCATCTTCTACTGCTTTTCCAGGCCATAGCAGAGATCTGGATCAGAAGTGGAGCAGCCGGGACTCCAACCGGCACCCCCAGCTGCAGGCTGGGGCTTTAACCCACTGTGCTACAGCACCGTTCCCCGGGCCCTTTTATATCTTAGGGGGGCTAGGGGTGGGTGACAGTAGGCAGAGGTGGCCTTCTCCATACTAGTCCTTCAGGTTTGACCCACTGGCTTCCAAACCTGGAGAAGAATGCGGGGCAGGGGGCACTACAGGGTGGGAGCTGGAACTGATCTCTTGAAAGAAGGTAGGGGTAACAAGAAACCTAAAGTGACTGAGGCTTGTCTTTGTTCCATCAGAGCCCCGGGCTGTGTGCCAGCTGCTGAGACTCAGGGACTCGGCACTTGCCCTCAAGGAGCTCATTCTCTTGCAGGGGGCAGACAGGTGCAGAAGCCTCCTGCATCCCGGGTGAAGGAACGCTCTTCCCAGCACCTGCACAGGCACTGGGCTGCCACCCAGCGAGGTGTGAGGGCGGAGCGGTCACCTGCCAAAGGCATTGGGATCTCAGCCCACATCCATCAATCATGCCTATCCCTTAGTGTCTCTTCTCTCCAGCCTTGGCCACTGCCCACACACATCCCCTCTCGGGCAGGCGTTACCCGCATCCCTGCCATAGCCTTTCTGCTGCAAGAGTTGATTTCCAAGGTTCCCATGGCATGACACTACCGAACAGCTCAAACCCTCCCCCGCCCACTGCCCGGGGCCAGAGTCCAGTCAACCGGGCTGGGGATACCAGCCAGAGGGTACTGCACTGAGGGAAAGGGAAGCACAGAGCTGGGTCTCTTGTCTTGCAGGTGCTGATGCTGGGGGCTTTTCTCCCCCACCCCACTGTATCTGAATGGCCAGGCTCAACCTTACGGAGGCTGTAGTGGGAGGGGTGGGGAGTGGGTGCATTTATTTAAGTCAGGGGAGAATTTTCCAAACAGGGTGAGGCCTCAGCAGTGCCCCCCCCACCAAGGCAGCCCCTGCCTCCCTGCTGAGCTCTCACAGGACCCTGCCCCTCCCATCCCCAGCGCCACTCTCTGGGTGGGGTTTGCGTACTCTCTGCTACTCGCCATCCTTCCCACGTTTGTCTGTGTGCATCCACTCTGAGCCATTCACAGAGAGGACTTTGCTGCCATGCCAAGCACACAAACAGATACTTTCTTTTCAAAATCTGGGCTCCTGCCAGTCAAAATGTTTGGTTTTTCCCACCTATAGTCTTGAAAGGATTTCAAGAGCCCACTTTAGAAATCAAGGCAAAGGTAAATGCAAACATTTTCTCTTTTATTTCAACTGGGGAGAAAAATTTCAATCATCTTGAGGCAATGCCAAAAAAAAAAAAAAAAAAAAAAAAAAAAAAAAAACCAAGAAGGAAAGAAAGAAAAAGCACATTGATACTGGGCCAATTACTGAATTCTCTGAGCTTTCATCTCCTTATCTAAAAAAGAAATTGAAATTGAGTTACTACAAGGATTAAAGATAATGCATGAAATTTGCCCAATTAGTCCATTAGCTGATTAATAAATAGCAGCTATTGTTGTTAGCAAGAATTATTTAATTACTGGAAAATCAAGATAAAGTCGAATCAAAAAGAAGAAATTAAGTCATATTTGAGAAGGATTGCAAAGTGCTCCTCACCTAAAAAAGAAATCAATGAGGCAAGAAGTCAATGTGTAATGGCTGGGTTCAGTTCCCCAGAGAACCAGTCTCTAGTGAGCCCTAAATGTGCATCCAATTGGCGCCTTCCATGTGGTCTTCTTGGCTTGCCTGAGCTTTGGGAAGGAAGTCTGCTCAGGAACTGGAGGGGCCAGGAAGGGGAGGAAGCCTTGGAGCTGGACTCCTCGGGGTGTCCCCCAGGGTGTTCAAAGCAGCTCTGACAAGGGTGGGGCCCTTGCTCTGGGAAGACCTTTCTTTGGGACCAAGGGAGAATCTGAAATTAATGAAGCCCACAGAGGCGCCGCAGGGCGAGGAGCACTCTGTACAATGAAATCAGCCAGTTCAGTCGGACTTAGCAGGTGTTACACCAATGTCAGCCTCTCTTCCATGTGCAGACAACAGGACCCCTGGCCAGGCCCGCCGCCACACCTGGCCGTATGAGTCTGTTGCACACCCTCCCTGCCCCTAGCTCTTCTTCCCTGCTCATCAAGCAACCGTGTATGACTTCCTGATAGACCAGGACACAACACCCAGGGTGCACCTGCAACTCTCAGAGTCCAGCTGGGGACGTTGTCAACACTGAAAAGCATAATAGCAAGTGTCACTGATGCGATTCTTTATCCAACACAATCCTGTTTCAGGCACTGTTCAAAGTGCTTTGTGCTGGGGCTGGCGCTGTGGCGTAGTGGGTAAAGCCGCCGCCTGCAGTGCTGGCATCCCATATGGGCACCGGTTCAAGTCCTGGCTGCTCCATTTCCGATCCAGCTCTCTGCTATGGCCTGGGAAAGCAGCAGAGGATGGCCCAAGTCCTTGGGCCCCTGCACCCACGTGGGAGACCCAGAGGAGGCTCCTGGCTCCTGGCTTCAGATTGGTGCAGCTCCGGCCATTGTGGCCAATTGGGATGGAGCCAGTGGATGGAAGACCTCTCTCTCTCTGCCTCTGCCTCTTCTTCTCTCTCAGTGTAACTCTGACTTTCAAGTAAATAAATCTTTTTTTAAAGTGCTTTGTGCTTATTCTCTCCCTGGATTGTTGATAACTGTTGTTTTTCTCACCCAGTATCAGAGCCAGGCAAGGCCCTAAGGAGTTCTTCAACGCCCCCAGGATCACATGAGTAGAAAATGGCAGGGCTAAAATAAGAATCCAGATCCCAGGAGGGCATTGTGGCAAAATAGGTCAAGCTGCCACCTGTGACACCGGCATCCCATCTGGGCGCTGGTTCATGGCCTGGTTGCTCTGCTTCTGATCCAGCTCCTTGCTAATGGCCTGGGAGGGGCAGCGGAGGCCGGCCCTTTCAGTTATGAGTCTAGGTCTCCCAGCCCCGCTCACTCAGCTCACTCATGCAGCCAGCCACACCCGCCCACACACAGTCTCTTGAAGAGAGGAAGTGGATCCACCAGGAGGCACAGGACTTTGCACAAGCTCAGCTCCCCAAGAAAAAAGAGCAGGAAGTAGCTGGGGCCAGCTGAACCCCCCCCCCCACTTTTGCTACTAGGAAGGCAAAGGGGCCTAAGAAAAGACTGGAAGTGAAGGGGGTTGGGGTGGGGGCTGTGGATTATATTGGAGGAGGAAGAGGGCCTGGGGTGAAGGGGGCACCTCCACTACCAGGAGAGCACGTGGCGGGTGGAAACCCCGAGCAATCCTCCAGGGGAGCCTGCCCAGCCCCTCCGTACCCATCCTCCCTGCGCATCACACCAGAAGCAAGTTTGAAGTGAGATTAGGGGAGTCCCCATCAGGATCTGGACAAGGACGCAGGAGAGAGGGGTCCAGTCCTGGATGTTGGGCGCCACCCTGGCTGGGTGGCTCCAGCATCGTCCCCACAGGGACCTCAGTTCCTTCATCTGTAGACCAAGTGCTGACCATCTCTCAGCTCTCCATGTCTGCGTGTGGCAAAGGCAACGCTGGGACCGTGTCCCCCCCCCCCCCCCCCCCGCCAACACATCCCCTCCCCCTGCAAAGGCGGCAGCTGAGCAGGAAGCTGTCCCCCCTCCCCCACAAGGGTGAGTCTGCCCTGGGAGCTTCTGCTTGGAGACTGAAGTGGCCTGACAATGACTCAGAAACCACAGAAGTTCCAAGGCTGATGGGTTCGTATAGATTGTACGTGCAGCTCTCCTCGCGGGCTGCAAAACCACAGGATGGGCAGGGATCACTCTCAAGGAAAGAGCCCTGTGCTGCCTGCCGAGTGCTTGTTCCGCCCTCCAAGTCTTAAACAGATTGAACACCCATCCTCTTGAAACAGAATCGCCTCTGGCCATCAGGGATGCGTCCAACCTCAAATGTGTTCCCTTCTAGAATGCTCCTCAATGAAAATGCCACTTGGGCGTATTAAATGGCAACCATTTACTGAATGCTGCTTGTGAGCCAGGCATGTGCTAAGAGCTATAATCATATAATAATTTTATAGATAATATATAGAGGCGAATTTCAAAAAGCTCATGGGGGCCAGTGCTATGGTGTAGCAGGTAAAGCCATCACCTGCAGTGCCGGCATCCCATACAGGTGCTGGTTCTAGTCCCAGCTGTTCCACTTCTGATTCAGCTCCCTACTAATGTACCTGGGAAAGCAGCAGAAAATGGCCCAAGTGCTTGGGCCCCTGCTCCCACACAGGAGACCCAGATGAAGCTCCTGGCTTCAGTTTGGCCCAACTCTGGCCATTGAGGCCATCTGGGGGATGAACCAGCAGATAGAAGATCTTCCTCGCTCTCTCTGTCTCTCTCTCTGTAACTTTGCCTTTCAAATAAATAAATAAATCTTTTTTTTAAAAAAAAGGCTCGTGATAAATATAATTAAATAGTAGTATTTTTTAGTGAAAAAATTTTTGAGACATATATGTATATGTATGTATATTCATACACAGTTGGTCCTTTATATCTGCAGGTCTCAACCAATCTCTGATCAAAAATATTAAGGAAAAAAATTGCAACTCTACTGAGCATGTAGAAATTTTTTCCTTATCCTTATTTCTTACCCAATATGGTATAACAGCCTTTTATAAGGCACGTGCATCATGTTCGGGATTGTGAGTACCCTAGGAGACGATTTAAAGTATACGGGAGGATATGCATAGGTTCTATGTAAATACTACTCCGTTTTATATGAGACTTGGCGATGTGCAGAGCTTGGTGTCCATGGGGCGTCCTAGAACTAATCCCCTTGCAGACACTGAGGGATGACTGGAATTGCTCAGGGCTCACAGCCACCGCATACGGTAGGAACTATCAGTGCACCCACCTTATAGATGCGAGGCCTGAGGCCGGCTTCGTAGCACAGGGTGCTAAGCAGGTGCTGACAATGCTGGCAACCTGTATCAGAGCGCTGGTGTGAGTCCTGGCTCCTCAGCTTCCTGTCCAGCTTCCAGGCCCTGCCACTCATGTGGGAGACCAGAATGGAGCTCCTGGCTCTTGGATTTCGCATGGCCCATACCTGGAGGTTACAGCCGTTGGAAGAATGAACTAGTGGATGGAAGATTTCTTCATGTGTTTCTCCTTCTCTCTCTGTCACTCTGCCTTCCAAATAAATAAAGCTTTTTCTAAAAAAGATAAGAGCCTAGAGGATGAATAAACTTGGTCAATCACTCAGTCACTAAAGGGAAGCAGAAGACTTCCAACCCAGGGCATCTCTCCTGTCTTAGCCACCATGCTGAAATGCCTCTCTTCCAAGGCCAAGGTCATCCTCCTCCAGGAGCCTTCCCTCAGCACCCCAAACAGAAATCCTCTCTCTGTCCCCTTTGTCACAACACCCTTTTCATTCCACTCTCCATTTCTCTTGTGATAATCTTTCCTCCCCGGCTCTCTCTACAAGCTTGATTGTTGTGATTACCTATTAGGGAAATGATGCACACTAAACAAACTCATGAGAGACTGATTCATGAACCAGAAAGGCAATTTATTAATTTACACTGAGAAATGAAACCACCCAGCAGACAGGAATCCTGGGGTTGACTGGTCAGCACAATCTCTTTCAGGAAGGGTAGACTTTTGGGAAAGGAAATCAATACCAGAAGGTTCTTTGTTCAGTACAAAGTCAGGGCGAAGGGAGTTGATGGATTGACACGGGGGCAAAGCCTGATATCCCCACCTCCAGCCTCATGCCTGCCAAGGACCAGAATATCAATGGAGGGAAGCCACCAGGGTGTCTTCTCCGTGGGACACAGCTGGACGCGTCTGGATCCTCAGACATCGTATCTTCCTGGCTGCACTTGTTATGACAGAGGCTGGCTGCTTGTTTGCACGCTCGCCTGGACGAGTGAGTCTCTGCATATTGAGTAGAACTGAAAGGCAATTTCCCATTGAGACCCACCAAAGAAGCGTAATCAATACGACCAGCTGGCCCGCCCTTTGCAAGCCCTCCGTTCCATGTTCCATTTTATCCTTATGTTTCCTCCCTGTGGAGGGACAGACGTGGGGAGAAACATGGACTCAGAAGCCACGCTGCCTGGGTTTCTACCCCGCCTCTGTTATTTGCAAGCCCTGAAACCTTGGACAAATGATCCAAGCCAGTTCCCCCTCCTCTAAATTGGGGATAATAATGGCACCCATCCCGACATTCGGCGAGAGAATTCAATGAGTGGCTGCATGGAAAGTGTTCAGAACGGTGTCTGCCATCTGGGAAGCGATCGATACTTGTTAGCAATGATTAATAATTCATCTCATAGATGAAAAAACTGAAGCCTGCAGAGATAAAAAGTCAACGAAGATCCTACAGCCAGCGAGTGGTAACGACACCACTCAAACTGGCTTCCTTCAGGTGCCAACGTCTTTCCTCAACCAGTGTCCTGCCCCTTAGCTGTCATACAAGGCCAAAGGAGAGCTCACTGGAAAATACAGATTCCCACCGACCCCAGTGGGTAGAATTAAAAAGAATGAAAATATCAAGGGAGGACAAGGATGTGGACCAATTGGAGGGAGTGAGCAGGAACAGGTGCTTTGGAAAAGTTAAACAAACACCTACCAAACCAGCCAGGTTCCACCAGGGAAGCAGGACCACTGTGCATATGGGTTTGCCACTGAGATTTGGCCTTCCTCCATTGTGGAAACCAGTTGAGCAGTTTTGCAAAGCAACTATCTTGGCATATCATTTTAAAGCTTGAATCCTAGGGGCCGGCGCTGTGGTGTTGTAGGTTAAGCCTCCACCTACAGTGCCAGCATTGTATGTGGGCACCGGTTCATGTCCCAGCTGCTCCACTTCCAATCCAACTCCCTGCTAATGGCGTGAGAAAGCAGTGGAAGATGGCCCAAATGCTTGGACTCCTGCACCCACGTGGGAGACCTGGAAGAAGCTCCTGGCTCCTAGCTTTGGATGGGCCCAGCTCTGGCTGTTGTGGCCATTTGGGGAGTGAACCAATGGATGGAAAACATCTGTCTCTGTTTCTCCCTCTCTCTGTAACTCTGCCTCGCAAATAAATAAATCTTAAAAAAAAAAAAAAGCTTTAATTATACAGGTCAAACAGTCACCAACAGCTATAAAATGGGGGACACCAAGGGCAGGATGGACCCCATAAGCTCAACTGGAACCCCAAGAAGATGGACTCAAGCCTTTGAACCCATGCTGATTTCTGTTGCAGAAGCCAGAACCCTTCTCCATGGAGCTAAGCACATTCATGCTTGGCTCAAGAATCAGAGAGGCCACAGGAAGAGCCAGCTGGTGCTGTGTGGCACAGCGGTGTCAGTGTCAGATCTGAGATACAAACTGACCTCCCCTCCACCCTCCACATTCCCTCAGGAATCCCCCTTGTTGGAGCAGGGCTTGGCCTTCCAGTCAAATCCCTGCTTGGGATGTCCCATACCAGAGTGCACAAGTTCGAGTCCCAGCCCTGCTCCTGATTCCAGCTTCCAGCTGATGCACACCCTGGAAGGCAGGAGGTGATGGCTCAGGTACTGGGGATCCTGCTACTCATGTCAGAGACCTGGACTGAGTTTCGGATTCCCAGCTTCAGCCTGGCCTAGCCCCAGTTGTTGTAG
The DNA here is from genome assembly GCF_964237555.1 of Oryctolagus cuniculus. Classification (NCBI taxonomy): domain Eukaryota; kingdom Metazoa; phylum Chordata; class Mammalia; order Lagomorpha; family Leporidae; genus Oryctolagus; species Oryctolagus cuniculus. Next base: position 14,684,498 of record NC_091432.1, on the reverse strand, counting down.
GCATTTGGGGGGGGGGGTGTGAACCAATAGGTGGAAGGCTGCTCTCCCTCTTTCTCTCTTTCAATTAAATAAAATCAATTAATTAAAAAAAAAAAAACTCCCAGGCCAGCGCCGTGGTGCAGATTAATCCTCCAACTGCAGGGCCAGCATCCCATATGAGCGCCGGTTCTAGTTCCGGCTGCTACTCTTGCAATCCAACTCTCTGCTGTAGCCTGGGAAAGCAGTGGAAGATAGCCCAAGTGCTTGGGCCCCTGCACCCACATGGGAGACCGAGAAGAAGCACCTGGCTCCTGGCTTCGGTTTGGCGCAGCTCCGGCTGTTGCGGCCATTTGGGGAGTGAACCAACGGACGAAATACCTTTCTCTCTGTCTCTCCCTCTCGTTGTCTGTAACTCTACCTCTCAAATAAATAAAATCTTTAAAAAAAAAAACCCTTGTGATCTACCCTGACCAGAAACACACAAGAAAATTCAACCTAGGCAAGGCAGTACATGACAAAGCCACCACAGTAGCCCGATGAACAGGCAATTTTACCCAAGCTAACTACCCAAGAGATGTGTACACAAATATACATAATAGCTTTACTCATAACAGTCCCCAAACTGGAAAGAACTGAAATGTCCACCAATGGGAACTTGGCTAAGCAAATTATCCTATATTTAGACAATGGACTATGGACCCATAATAAAGAGAACAAGCCCTTGGAACACACAACACAGATTAATTTCACAGGCATGATGATGTTGAACAAAAAAGCCAGAGACCCACACCGAGTATACAATGTGAAATTCTATTTGTGTGAGGCTCAAGATTGGCCAGACTAATGGATACCGGTGAAAGAATAGTGGAGACACTTGGTGGGAGGGAGGGAGGTTAGTTACTTTAGGTGGAAATGGCTACGACGGAGTTCTTAGATACCTCGCAAAGTTCTATTTCTGATACCAGGTGGAAGTTAGATAGCTCTATACGTGTAAAACCTCATCGGGTTATATGTTTAAGGTGAGTGACCTTAACTGTAAGTACATTACACCTTGACTTTAATTCTTTTAATTTTACTTATGTATTTGAAAAGCAGAAAGACAGACAGTGAGAGGTCTTCTATCTGTTGGTTTACCCTGCAAATGCCCACAATAGTAGAGACTAGGCCAGGCCAATGACAGGAGGCTGGAACTCAATCAGGGATCTCCCATGTGGGTGGCAGGGACCCAAGTACTTGAGCCCTTACCTGCTGCAGCCCAGGGTGTGCATCAGCAGGAAGTTGGAACTGAGAGTGGAGCCAAGACTGAACTAAGAGATGCAGGCATCCCAAGTGGTGCCTCGGCAGCTGCACCAGTGCCTGCCCTGCCACAAGCTCACTTTGAAATGAACTGCAGATTTCCAGGCTCTACTTCACAGCACATTTGATGATTTGGATGCAGTACAAAGATCACTCTCGAGAGGGCTCCACCCTGTGCCTCATTTCTTCCAGAGTTTGTTCCCATTCTAGATACTCAGTCATCGTTGAATGCAGCCACCCTCTGCCCCAAAACAAACCCAACTTTTTCAAGATGGAGAATGACCAGCTTCAATCCCACCTTTCTGGGATCTGAAATGGCAAATTCCTATTCAAAACAGCAGCACCCACAACAGGGGATTCAATCAGACAAAGCTCCTGCCCCAGGAGAGCGTAATCCATGCCTTTACAGTCTGCAGCTGCACTGCTCCGGGTTTCTCAATGCCAAGTCGCTTAATGGTTTCCCACGTTCACGGGCCATTCCTTTGGGAACTGCCAGGAATGAGAGCTTCTCTGTTTTCATAACACTTTCTCCATATCCCAAACACCACTCACCCGCCCTCTCCTACTGGGAACAGAACTCGGCCGAGGCCCAGAACTTCTGCCTCCATCTTGGAGAGGCAGAATCTCATGGGGATTGGACACGAACGGCCGAGTTTCCACAATCCAGGCCTCATTCCCTTGCCTCCTATTTACAGCAGAGGAACCCGTGCAGGAGATGGCCCCAGGGTGAGCTCAAGACCCTGCTGCTTCCTCCCTACACCCTTCCCCAGCCTCTGTTCTTTCTCATCCTTCCTGGCTGAGCATGGGATGTGAGATGCTGCTTTGTATCGGGAGGGAAGGAGAGACAGGATAATCACTCATATTTGCACCATTCTCTGCAATCTGCAACGCAAAGCTCTTCCACGTGCCTTCCGTGGACACCTTCTCTCCCAGCCTGAAGGAAAGCAGGCAGCGTCTGTCTTTCCTTCGGGTTTGGTTTTGGAGTCCCCGGAGTGAACCAGATACCTCCCAGGAGTAACATGAGGAACACTATCAGCTGCTTATCAACCTGATAAGTATCTGGGAAGTGACACCATGGACAAATTAAGTGATTAGGCTCTGGCCCAGCCCGGGAGCAGGTGACAGGGCAGGGGAGGGGAGTGGTGCCCAGACTCCATATTGCAGATAGAGACCAAGGCTCCTGGAAGAGCAGCCACAGGATACGTGTGCTTTCTGTACTATCTCACTGTGCCATCAGGTGCTAAGTTAGCAACAGAACCTCCCTTCCTTCTACCAAAATCAGGCAGCCAGGACAGCCCCAGCACCTGGACTGGGAGAGGAAGGACGGCGCCCCACAGCTGCCCCTCGATTTCTAGGCTCCCTCCAGCTGGAGTAGGAGGGGCAGACCCCCGTACATGGAGGTTTGGTGGGGGGAGTTGTAGCCAGATCTGCCTCCAACTTGTATACTGCAAAGTAGGTCTCAATAGAGTTTCCTTCACCTCTAACAGAGACAGGCTTTAAACTGTATTAAGCTGCAAAGGCCACCCAACAAAGAGGTATAAGCCAAATGGTGGGATGGGAGGAACACTGACAAATGCCGCCCCCAGGAGCCGGGCTGGCAGGTTGATCCAGAAAAGGTAACGGGAACAATGTGGCCCCTTACTCTGCATCTGGCTGCATCTGTGCACGGTCACACCAATGGGCAGGGCCGACAGAGGATTCCGGATATGTCCAGGGTAGCGCACCTCATCTGCGTGTGCACCTGCCATTCTCTGGGATTCCTGAGAGCTGGGGAGGCTCCAGGTCAGGCTGGAACCCTGGCTGGAACTTTGTCCCCCTTTTTATTTAAGTGATCTAGAACTTAGGGCAGCTTCCAGTGCTCTCCCAGGTCTTTCTGCTCCTGGCTGTTCTGTGGGAGACTCCACTTCCAGCTCTTGCAGGAAGCCCCTGCCGTGTGCTGCACGGCCTCAGCCCTAGCCAATGCTCACTCATCCCCCAGAGCGAGGCTCCAAGGCCACTTCCTGAAAGACCTTGTCCCTCAGTCCCAGGACAGATGAGGTCCATGGCCCATGCTCTTTCATCATTTTCAACAATGAACTTCATCCTTTTGGATTTATCCCTATTTCTAATTACATATTTGTCTTTGTGATTACTTAATTTCTGAATTTTCCCTCTGTCACACACACACACACACACACACATACAGAGAGAGAGAGAGAGAGAGAGGAGAAGGGATCTCCAGTCATTTATTCAACAATTGCCTCTTCTGTGACTCTGAGTGCCAGGGACTGCTCCAGGGGCTGCAGACACAACAGTGAATAGAGTGACACAGGGTTCTGTTCTGATGGGACTTACATTCTAGTGGGCGAAGACACACAATAAACAATAAACCAAATAAGTTACATCCTATGTTAAAAGGTTATAAGTGCTCTGGGGAAAAAAAAAAGAGCTGAGCAGGATGTGGGAAGATAGAGTGCCAGGTTGGGGTGTGGGTTGCTGAGCAAGTAGAGAGGTAGGGGTCCCTCACCGAAAGGGAAAGTAAGACCAACCCCTTGAAGATGGTAAGGAGATCTGTCTGGCCTCTACTAAAACTCCAGCCCTGGCCCTGGGCTTGGCCCCCAGCAGTCATTTCATAAATTGTTAAACAAATGAATGAGTGGATGAATGAATGGAGGAATGGTCTTTGTTTCTCTGTTTAGTGTCCAGCCAAGATGCTGTTACTTGGACCTTGGAGGCCGTGGTCAACACTGTGTCCAGAGCCCCAGCCGTCTCTCACTGACCACAGTTGGGCAAAGATGTGGCTTAGGGTTTGATCTCATCTGCAGGGCTGCCTGATGTGTCCACGACAACCATGGTGGTATCACACCTTTTGCCAGGGCCTGGCTCAGGAACGATGACATAGGTCAGTCAGGGGCTATTACCTTCCTGGTGACAACTATTGGTCTTAAGCGGGTTTTGGCCTAAGAAGTCCCAGACATTTGGGACAGTCTTTTAGTCCATGACTAGGGAAGGCTGCATTCTCCTCCCGCCATGAACAAGGAGGCGTGTAGCCTGGGCTGTCCCTGGAGCTGACCTCCAATCACAACAGGAATGACCTGGCTTAAGTGGAAGGTGACACTGTGGACAAAGGAGCAGACACAGAAAGAACCTGGCTCCTTGAGGACATCACCAAGTCAGAGAATGAACCAACACAGGCGTCCTCTACCTCTGGACTTGGGCTGCATGAGACAGGACCATAACTTCTTATTACTGAAGCCAGTTAGGATTGGATTTTCTGTAACTTGCACCCCAAAATCTTCTGACTGAGGGGGGACATGGCTACTCCTTCCACAAGCAGATCAGATAGGCTTAATCTTTACAAGTCAGCTGTTGTGCCAAGGTCATATAGGGGTGTCCCTCTTGCTCTGTCTTATCCCCATGTGTCACCCAGTAGCAGCTCCCTGATTCGCACAATCATGGCATAAATTATGCATTAACATCACCTTAGAAATAAAGGCCAGCACCACGGCTCACTAGGCTAATCCTCCTCCTGCGGCGCCGGCACACCGGGTTCTAGTCCTGGTCGGGGAGCCAGATTTTGTCCCGGTCGCTCCTCTTCCTGTCCAGCTCTCTGCTGTGGCCAGGGAGTGCAGTGGAGGATGGCCCAAGTCCTTGGGCCCTGCACCCCCATGGGAGACCAGGAGAGGCACCTGGCTCCTGGCTTTGGATCAGCGTGGTATGCTGGCCGCAGTGCGCCAGCCGCAGCGGCCATTGGGGGGTGAACCAATGGAAAAAGGAAGACCTTTCTCTCTGTCTCTCTCTCACTGTCCACTCTGCCTGTCAAAAAAAATTTTTTTTAAAAAAAGAAAGAAATAAGAAAGCAGGGGCCGGCATTGTGGCATAACAGGTAAAGCTGCCACCTGCGATGCCAGCATCCCAGATGGGCACCAGTTCAAGTCCTGGCTGCTCCACTTCCGATCCACCTCCCTGCTATTGCATCTGGGAAAGCAGCAGAAGATGACCCAAGTCCTTGGGCCCCTGCAACCACGTAGGAGACCCAGAAGAAGCTCCTGGCTCCTGGTTTCAGATAGGCCCAGCTTTGGCCATTGAGGCCATTTGGGGAGTGAACCAGCAGATGGAAGACCTCTCTCCCCGCCACACTTTGTAACTCTGCCTTTCAAATAAATAAATAAATCTTGGAAGGAAGGAAGGAAGGAGGGAAGTTAGTTAGTTAAGAAGTTCGTTCGTTCGTTCGTTCGTTCATTCGTTCCTGGAGAGGGCAGTAAAGCTACTCAAGTACATCTTGGCCTAAAGCTACCTCTGAAGCCATCTCCAACTACTACTCTGAGAAAGGAAAGGATAAAATCTTCTGCTGAAAACAGATAAAGCAAGAGGGTCGCTGAGTCCAGAGTATGAGTGGAAGAGGGGTTTAGGCCTTGACACCCCAGCTCCTCTCACCCGGTTCACTGATGCTACTCCTGCAGCCTGGACAGTCCCCATTTCCTAGGTGGGCCCTGCCCCAGGCAAGAAATTACTCTGTTTTTAATTTTAAATTTTAAATTATTAAAGAGGTAATACATGCACCTAGTTTTTAAAACAGTACAAAAGGTTACACAGTGAAAAAAATAAGTCCCCATCCATCAGGGGCAGTGCCTAGGGAGGTTGGTGTGGGCATGAGGGTGGGTGGGAATACTGGGGGGAGGGAGGGGTAGATTCTGTACCATCTCTGCTTTTCATGTTCCCTAACCTTTCAAATTAGCCTGAGGCTCAAGTACAAGTTGCTGGCTGAGCAAACCCCACTGCAAAACTGGTCCCCATTCCTCCCTCCCTCAACTAGAGCTTTCCTGACACAAAATTCTTGGCACCTGCTGCCACCTATTCCCATTATGCCCTCACAGGGACAGCCTAACTGCGCTTCAGGATCTGCCTGTGTAACGATCGTCTCCACACTTTATCCTACAGGCTTCGGACACAAAAGGTAGCACTCTACCGCACTGTTCTACGCCTTGTTAACTTGCTGTCTTTGACGCTGTGCCAGGTGAGAACATACAGACCTTCGTCATTCTTCTTGGTGACTGTAAATGTCTGTATGAAAACTGATGTCACCAACCCCCTCCTGATGATCTTTAGGTTGGGTCTACTGCATCACATACTCTACACACAAGGCTGCCTGTCTATCCACCTAGAGAAACCTTTGTGCACAGTTCAAGAGTAAGTACAGGGTGGGCCGGCGCCGCGGCTCACTAGGCTAATCCTCCGCCTAGCGGCGCCAGCACACTGGGTTCTGGTCCCGGTCGGGGCGCCGGATTCTGTCCCGGTTGCCCCTCTTCCAGGCCAGCTCTCTGCTGTGGCCCAGGGAGTGCAGTGGAGGATGGCCCAGGTGCTTGGGCCCTGCACCCCATGGGAGACCAGGAAAAGCACCTGGCTCCTGGCTCCTGCCATCGGATCAGCGCGGTGCGCCGGCCGCAGCGCGCCGGCCGCGGCGGCCATTGGAGGGTGAACCAACGGCAAAGGAAGACCTTTCTCTCTGTCTCTCTCTCTCTCACTGTCCACTCTGCCTGTCAAAAAAAATTAAAAAATAAAAAATAAAAAGAGTAAGTACAGGGTAATTTTCTAAAAAGTAAATTTCTGGGGGTCAGCGCCGTGGCTCACTTGATTAGTCCTCCACCTGCAGCACCGGCATCCCATATGGGCGCCGGTTCTAGTCCTGGTTGCTCCTCTTCCAGTCCAGCTCTCTGCTGTGGCCCAGGAGGGCAGCGGAGGATGGCCCAAGTACTTGGGACTCTGCACCCGCATGGGAGACCGGGAGGAAGCACCTGGCTCCTGGCTTCGGATCAGCGCAGCGCCGGCTGTGACGGCCGAACCAACAGAAGGGAGACCTTTCTCTCTGTCTCTCTCTCACTGTCTATAACCCTACCTGTCTAATAAATAAATTTTAAAAAAGTAAATTTCTGGGTCAAAGAGTATGTGCATTTAAAAGTTAACAGCTATTTGTCAAATAATCTTCCAAAGTGGTCATTCCAATTGATACTCCCCAGCCATAATAAAGGAGAGTCCCTTTTCTCCCCCCATACTCTGGAGAGGCAAGAAATTCATAGGCCCACTTTGGAGAGTTCTGGGGTGGGAGCTGTTGGCTTGTCATATAACTCTCAGGAGCAGAGTGACAAAGTCAAGGGTTTGGAGGTCCAAAGGTCCCAGACTTGGATCCTGTATGTTATTTACTCACTATGTGACTTAAGCAAACGCCTCCACCCCTTCATCCACTGTAAGCCTCGGTTCCCTAAAATACAGAATAGAAATAAAAAGTCACATCCTCTTCAAGGGTCATTATAAAGAGCCAGAAGACCGGGCTGGTGCTGTGGCGCAGCGGGTTAAAGCCACAGCCTGTGGCGCTGGCATCCCTTGTGAGTGCCGGTTTGAGTCCTGGCTGCTCCTCTTCCGATCCAGCTCTCTGCTGTGGCCTGGGAGAGCGGTAGAGGATGGCCCAACTCCTTGGGTCCCTGCACTCACGTGGGAGACCTGGAGGAAGCTCCTGGCTCCTGGCTTCGGATCAGTGCAGCTCCGGCCATTGCAGCCATCTGGGGAGTGAACTAGCAGATGGAAGACCTCTCTCTGTCTCTCTCTCTCTCTCTCTCTCTCTCTCCTTCTCTCTGTGTGTAATTCTTTCAAATAAATAAAGATATTGGATATAAAGCTCCCAGGCCAACACCACGGCACATGGTAGGAGCTTAATAAATAGGAATTAGTTATCGTAGCAAGCAGGCTTGTGAATCTGAGTGTCCTCTTTGCCCATTAATGGTTTTGATCTGGATTTGGTTCAGGCAAGAGCCGGGAAAGTGCCGAAAGTGCCGAGCCTGAGGGCAGAGAATAGCATGGGTTGAAAGGCTCCCACCTGGGAGGGCCTGGGAAGGCCCGGGAGAGGGTCCAGGCAGGGGTAATGGCTGTAGCTTAGAGGGCAGGGAGGATGGGAGAAGTGACACTGGGAGGAAAGGTTGGGCAGACCATGACACAAGATAGTTCAATTTTCCCCAAGACGATCTTGCATTTGTGCAATTTTGAATACTATTAATGTTTTAATTTGTTGTGTGTTACAAAATATAATTGACATATTTAACAGATGATTCCAAGGATATGCTTGCTTAAGATAATGTGAAAGCAGGCATTTAAATGTTTTAAAAGTCAGTTGATTGAAATTTAAAAATTAAGTACACCATAGTACAAGATGTGTGAGCCAGTTATCCCCCAAACCATGATGGTAATACATTAATGACTGAAGTTTCTTACACACTGGCACAAAGAAGTCCATCCTGGAATTCAACACCAGGTCTGTCCAACAACAAACCCAGCTCTGTCAATTACTCTGTAAGGTCCAACAGGTGAACTAACCGTACCAACTTCAGATCCTAATCTGTAAAATGAGGATACTGATAGTTTTTTAATCTCACAGAATGCTTATGAAGATTCAACGAAGTCACAGGCACGACCTACCCACTTCACTGCCTGGGACGGAGCGAACATCCAATAACTGTGATTGTTGTAATTATTATAGTATGCATAAGCTAAAGAGATTTGACTTTATCCTGGAATGAGTGGAGAGCTTTTATTTTTATAGAAATCCCTGTGTTGTGAAAATAACACTTCAACAACCTTAACAAAGGATGTTCTTAAACAAAAAGAAAACCCATCCATCATTCTAATTTCAACCCAGTTTCTAATGATTTTCATTTCTGGCATATTCTCCGCCCGACTTTGTTAACATGAACACTTACTTTGCATGGTCACAATCAGTGTTCACGCAAATTTTGTATCCTGCCTTTTCTCATTAAGCAAGAGGTTATAAATGGTTTCCATGTTGCTGCATACTCTTTCTAATGATCATGTTTGTGCCTGCATGGTATTGCACTGAATAGATTAACCATGGCTCCCTTAACCACCTCAGCCTCTACAGAAATGGGAGGGAACAGGAACAGTGGTATGCCCGGAGCTTTTTCCATCTACTGAGCTATGTTCTTAAGATCAGTTCTCAGAAATGAGATCAGTAGTCAAAAGGTACTAGTATTTTCAAGACTTCTATGACATTTTACAAGATTGGTTTCCAGAATTTTGCAAGCTGCCTCCAGGATACGGGAGCACAGACTTCATTCAACCCCAGCCAGTGCTGGGGATGGTGTTGGTAAAATCCTGCTAATGGAATCAGTACGAAATTCTGTCCTGATACTGCCTGCGTCCCAGCTCCCTGATCAAGAACAGACTGAACAATTTCCCGAGTGCTTAGCCTCTCAGGTGAGGTCGTGGCCCCGGTCCTTCCCCTGCTCATCTGTGGAAGTCCTGGACACGTCATCCACTTGAATGAACACTCCGGAGTCCACAGAAACGAGCCGTTTGCCAGCCAGATTTGGCCCTGGAGACCTTGGAGCAGTGCGATGCAGAACCAAGGCTGCACCCTGGGAAGATTAATTTTGAGATTCATTGAGGAAAATGGGCTGAGAGGCAGAGACATCTGTCATTGGACTACTGTGCTGAATGAAGCCTGTAGCAGGGCCTGGCTGGGCTGTGGCTCCAGGCCTTGTACCAGCAGCTCTGTGGCTGCCCTGCTGGGGCCTGTGGCTCTTGCATTTGCTCTCCTCCTATACTGTTCCTCCTTTACCACACTCACTTTTCCTCGCAAATCTAGTGGCTTCAACCTGCAGAACATAAATGAGAAAAGTGTGGCCCAAAAAAGGACGCATAGTGAGAGGACGCCACAGGCGCTCATCCTCATCTGGGGTCTTCCAGTGGGTGGGGAGGGGTGGGGAGTTGGTGCAACCAGGAAGGGGGATCTGCCCATCTTGCGCCTCATGCCACAGGTTTCCAGATCAAAAGAGTCTAAGGCAACTCATCCAACAGCCACCCCAGCCAAGGCTTCCCAGTGCTTCCCCGCCTCTTCCTCACCCTCTCTCACAAACATCAACATGGTCCATGATTATTTGGTTAGTATCTCCTCCAGGAAACCGTGTGGTTGATAGGCTGGCAACATTTGCTGAGTGCCCACTCTGAGCCAGGGCTGTGCCAGAGGCATGAAACAAAGTCAAAGAAAACATGGACTCTGCACTCAGCACAGTCACAGTCAGTGAGAAAGGAAGGCGCTCGGCACCCAGGAAGGGAGCTCCAAGCAGATACAATGGGCCCCCGATTTCTGACCACTTGACCTCCAGGGAGCCCAAATCCTGACTTGTGGTCCAGTAGCTCCATGACAGAAGGAACGATTCACGTAGACTTGGATTCAGAGCCTGGCTCTGCAGCTTCTTAGCCATGTCACTCTCTGATGGAGCGACGTGACCTCTCAGCACAGCTGCCCCTAACACTTGCTAAGCCGGGGCTGAAGTGCACGTAGAGGCACTGGTACCATCAGCTGGCAGCTTTCTTCTCACACCTCCAGTGCACGCTGGGCAAGTCCTGCCCACAAGGTGCTCCTGGCTTCCAGTTGCTCTTGCCTTCTTCAAAGGAAACTGACATTGAAAAGCTAGGTTGAGGCCAGTGCTGTGGCATAGCAGGTTAATGCCCTGGCCTGAAGTGCTGGCATCCCATGAGGTAGGTTCAAGTCCCAGCTGCTCCTCTTCCAATCCAGCTCTCTGCTATGACCTGGGAAAGCAGTAGAAGATGGCCCAAGGCCTTGGGCCCCTGCACTCACGTGGGAGACCCAGAAGAAGCTCCTGGCTCCTGGCTTCGGATCAGTGCAGCTCCGGCCATTGCAGCCATCTGGGGAGTGAACTAGCAGATGGAAGACCTCTCTCTGTCTCTACCTCTCTCTGTCTTTCAAATAAATAAAATAAATCTTAAAAAAGAAAGAAAGAAAGAAAGAAAGAAAGAAAGCAAGCAAGCTAGGTTGAAAGCAAAACGTTCTTGCTCCTTGGAATTCTACACAAAAGTAAACATTTCCTTCTCTTCCCAGTCAAAGCTCTCCCTCAAAGAACAAGAGATCTGCCTGTGTATGCATGTGACTGTCCCAGCCACAGACCTACAAGGACACCGTCTCCAAGCAGCTTGTCCTGGCCGCCCTCTGCCTGGGAGCACCTACACTGTTATAGAAGAGGCCCCGGCCGGCCTCACTAGGCTAATCCTCCCCCTTGCGGCGCCGGCACACCGGGTTCTAGTACTGGCCGGGGCGCTGGATTCTGTCCCGGTTGCCCCTCTTCCAGGCCAGCTCTCTGCTGTGGCCCGGGAGTGCAGTGGAGGATGGCCCAAGTGCTTGGGCCCTGCAGCCCATGGGAGACCAGGAGAAGCACCTGGCTCCTGCCATCGGATCAGCGTGGTGCGCCGGCCACAGCGCGCTGGCCGCAGTGGCCATTGGAGGGTGAACCAACGGCAAAGGAAGACCTTTCTCTCTGTCTCTCTCTCTCACTGTCCACTCTGCCTGTCAAAAAAAGAAAAGAAGAAGAAGAAGGAGGAGGAGGAGGAGGAGGAGGAGGAGGAGGAGGAGGAGGAGGAGGAGGAGAAAAGGCCCCAAGGGCCTTGGATGTAGACTGGTGCTATTTAAGCAGGAGAGACCAGGGTGCCCAACACCCAAAGTGTGGTCTAAAAGGCAGATGCAGCCTCTAGGAGGGCACAAACCCTCGGGCTTCCCACTCCATGAAGGGACATTGGTTGGAGAAGGGTGAGTGAAGTCTGCAAAAGCATTGGTGCTCAGGGCAAGACCCCTCGTGCCCAGTCTAAGAGCACTACTACCTCTCTGAACTTGTTTCCCTATTGGCAAAAAAGAGGATATTCAGAGAACATTGAGTTACTCTGAATCAACCCAATGGGTATGATTCCATAGCTTGAAAGAAATACTTCACAAATGTCACTTATTAGAAGTACTATAAATGGACAGAGGATCTGGCATTGTGGAACAGCAGGTAAAGCCACAGATTGTTCAAGTCCTGGCTGCTCCACTTCTGATCCAGCTCCCTGCTAATGTGCCTGGGAAAGCAGTGGAAGATGGTCCAGGTGTTTGGGCCCCTACACCCACATGGGAGACCCAAAAGAAATTCCTGGCTTCTGCCTGGCCCAGCCCTGGCCGTTGCAACCATTTGGGGAGTGAACCAGCAGATGGGAGATCTCCCTCTCTCTGTCTCTTCCTCTCTCTGTAACTCTGACTTTCAAATAAATAAAATAAAATAGGCCAGCGCCGCGGCTCACTAGGCTAATCCTCCGCCTAGCGGCGCCGGCACACCGGGTTCTAGTCCCGGTCGGGGCGCCAGATTCTGTCCCGGTTGCCCCTCTTCCAGGCCAGCTCTCTGCTGTGGCCAGAAGTGCAGTGGAGGATGGCTCAAGTGCTTGGGCCCAGCACCCCATGGGAGACCAGGAAAAGCACCTAGCTCCTGGCTCCTGCCATCGGATCAGCGCGGTGCGCCGGCCACAGCACGCCGGCCGCGGCGGCCATTGGAGGGTGAACCAACGGCAAAGGAAGACCTTTCTCTCTGTCTCTCTCTCTCACTGTCCACTCTGCCTGTCAAAAAATAAAATAAAATAAATAAATAAAATAAAATAATTGGGCAGAGGCCCTAGGAACCAGTGAGGGAAAACACATTCCAATAGCCTTGCTCCTTAAACCAAACTGACTCAAGCATTTTATTTTCACAAGGACCTGGAGAGGAGCCTGGTGCTCCCTCAGTCTGGGCAGAACAGGGCATGGGGCTCACCATGGGAAGGATTCTGAGCGACAGGCATCAGGGACAGGCCTGGTGGCCCACGGGAGGGCTGAGGAGCCCAGAGTAGGGTGCTGTGGAGTTTAGACTGCAACGTCTATTTCTCCAGCTTGTTTTTAGGCTAAAAGCAAAAGCAATACTATGATTAGTATTTATCAGGCACAGGGCAGGAGCTCTGTTAGGTCCTTTCATGCTTTACTTCGCTTAATCCTCAAACAATGCGTGATCTCGGAACTACTGCGGCTTCCCTCCTGTATTCTGGACCAGAAAAAGAAGAGCTCAGGAAAATGAAGGTCACCCATCTACCCAGCATGTGAGCTGCGGGGCAGAGTCTGTGCTTCCGACCACTGAGCCATCCTGCCTTACATGCTAACTGCCAAGTGCGCTACACGGGGCAGGCGCCAAATAGATGGAGGAACAAGCCAGGAGGTTCTGTGCGCTCACTAGATGGGGCCCCCAAGAGGGAAAGGGGGCCTTGGGGGCACACGGAGAGTAGCAGTACTGTTAATAACTGGAAGCTCACACAAGACGTTGAGATCCATCTGGTTCAGGCCACTACCATGTCCTGCCTCTTCTACAAAGCCTCCTTTGCAAAGCACACTATTTGCCAGACAATGGATCCCCCTTGCCAGGGGAAAATCCACCCATCCATCTTTCACTGTCCAAAGATCTTTGACTTTCTGTGAGGCTGCAGATCCACCTACAGCCACCAGAGGGAGGGCCAGCTCTGCCGCCTAGGCCCGAGGATCCAGCACCCCAAAGCCCGGCCAAGCCCCTGTTAGAGATGGCCCTGCAAGCTGTAGGGCACAGCCCTGGATTCCACTCAGCGCGCTGCCTACCAGCATTTAACTGCGGAAGCCTAGTGTTCAGACGTGGTGTCTACTTCTACTGGGATAGCCACTACCACCCAACCAACCCCCACCCAAAATAAGGACAACAGGGGTCCTTCACTTCCCCTCGGGTGGCCGGAGATTTAATGCAGCCTTCAGAGCGAATGGCATGGCAAATTCTCACTGTGCAAATGAGGAAACTGAGGCACGAGGCAGGGGGCATCAGTTGCTTAGGGTCATCTGAGAACACCCTGGTATTCAGAGCCAAGGGAGAGGCGTGTCCAATTCCCTACCTGACTGGAGGTGAGAGGGGTGGGGGCTGTAGATGTGCTTGGAGGAGGAACAAGGGCTGGGAGTACTCTGCAGGGGAGATCAAGGGCACTGTGGCATTTCCTGCAACCTGAGACCAGTCATGCACCCCAGAATGCAAACGTGTGGCGCTGTAGCCTTGCCCTCAAAGAGTCGGCAGTCTTGTAAGGGTGGGGGGAGTGGCGAGTCAGCAGAGTACCGCAGGAAACCGTGGCCACACCTGTATAGGAGGATAGGCTTGGTGGGCTTGTGGTTGTCTGGGGAAACACTTTGGATGAGCTGAATGACAGGCCTGGAGCCAAAAACTTACTGGAAGGGGCACCCCCTTCCCCGCAGCTCATCCCCGGATGGGGGATCCCCTCCCGCCTGTGTTGGGGGCCCGGGGTCCCCTCCCACCCCTGTCAGAAGAACGCGGGCCCGGGGAGCCGATGACGGCACACCTGAGTCAGCCCGGCCGCCCACCCGCCCCTCAGCGTCTGTCTCCCGCATCTTGTGATATTTCGCTCCCCGGGAGCCAGCCCCACTGCGCTCCGGAGGCAGCTCGGCAAACAAACCCAGCGACAGATTGTGCCGCGGCTCATTCCGGGGAAAGAAGCCAAATCCCACCCTGCTACCCCCAACACTCCCTCCCCGCCGCCCCCTCCAGGCCCTCCCCCCAGGAGCGGGCCCTCGCGGGGTACGTCGGTCCCTGGTGAGGGGAGTACGGAGCGGGGAGCGCACGAGCCTCTTCTTGCGTTTTGGATATGGGAGGGGAGCGGGAGCCCCAGACACGCCTCTTTGTGTTTCTACTCTGGATGGGCGGGAGGGGACATTTATTAGGGGCTGAAAGGCTGGGAGCCCGGGGAGGGCAGAAGATGGCACCGGCAGGGGGCGCCCGAGCGGCGAGGTGCAAGGGGATCGAAGCCTGTGAATGAAATAGGGCGCGAAGGAGAAAGGGAGGTGCAGACAAGGGAACAGAGATCCCGAACACACCGGGACGGAGAGACAGAGGGCAGGGAGGCGCGGGAAGAGGAGGGAAGAGATGGAGAGACAGAAAAACGGACCTCAGAGGCAGAAAAGGACAGGTGCATAGAGGGGCAGAAGGACCCGGAGAGAAAAGGATAGGGTA
The DNA here is from genome assembly GCF_964237555.1 of Oryctolagus cuniculus. NCBI lineage: Eukaryota > Metazoa > Chordata > Mammalia > Lagomorpha > Leporidae > Oryctolagus > Oryctolagus cuniculus. The sequence goes on along the minus strand of NC_091432.1, from coordinate 14,669,352 downwards.
GGGGAGGGCGTTGGAGCAGAGACCATAAAATATGAGTAACGGTGGGGGGAGAAAATGAGAGATAGCGAATGAGATAGAGAGACGAATGGGAGATGATGCAAGGAGCCGAGAATGAATGTGAGGAAGAGACCGGCATTTATGAAGCACCGACTGTATGCCAGGCGCTGCGCTGGACCGCGGCACGGATAGGAGAGCGACACGGCCGCGCGTGGACCAAGAGACTCCCGGGGCTGGGCACTCCCGCCGGCCGGGCCGGCTGCACGCAGATAGCCTCGCCACCGGCAGTCCCCGACGCCCGACGCCGCTGGGCCACTGTCGGCACAGCGGCTCCCCACCCTCAGCCCCACCCCCCGAGAGCACGCGCTTCTCCCGGGCCGGGCTGGCCCCTTCCCGAAGGACGGATGCCGGACACCCCCGTCACTGTCCAGAGCGCACTCAATGGCGTCGCGGCCTCTGTATGGCGGCACTAAGGGCACGGGTGAGCCGAGACCCCCCCGGAAGGAGTCCAAGCGGGGTTCGAGGGGTCCCAGGGAGATCCCAGCTCCCCTTTATTTAAAAGGGGGTTCGGACAAAGCCGCCAGTGTCTTCCGCATGTGAGGGTCCTCTCCCTCTCGCGTCCTCTCTAAGAGGACACATCACCTATGCCACACACATGGGCATCCGCACCCACGACTTGGCGCCGGCTCGTAAATGCATCAAAGACCATACGCACACCCCTCGGCACACGCCAAGTATACCCTCGCCGCCCAACCCCAAGCTCGGGCGCGCAAAAGCTCGCACCAGCGCAGGCACTCACGCTGGCGGACACTCGGCGGCCCGCCGGGGCGCACGCTCCCGCGCACCCCGCTTCCCTGGACCCGAATCAAAGGTTGCCAGCCAGCGCTCGCGGCCAGCGCTCACGGCCGCACCTGCACCAGCACCCTTGTGCGCGCGTGCACGCCCACACGCGGCTCCGGCTCGCACACACAAACTCCTGCATGTACTATTCTTACAGTCGCACACTCTGGAATTAGGGTCTGGGAATGGAAGGGAACGTGGGATCTCGGAGCTCTCCGGCGGGCGGGCACAGCGCGAGGGACGCGCGGTAGGGGCGATGAGGGGCGAAACGGCGGGCGGAGGCGGGGGATGACCCAGAAGCCCATCTCTTCCAGGCAAGTTGGGAGGCGGGACCCGGACAAGCCCACGGAGTCCCCTGACACTACCACGCCTCCTTCCAGAAGGGATTTCTCTAGAAGTGAGGCGCTGCCGTGGGATCCAGCACAGAACCCGCTTTGTCCCCTGCCCGCGAGGAGGGGGAGCCAGGCTGGAGGGGGCTGGAGGGCCGCTCCCGCCTCCTAGTGGCCAGCAAAGGGTTAAGTCGGAAAGCCAGGAAGCGAAGGCGGAGCCAGCGAGTGCGGGGAGGAGGGGGGTGGCTGGGAAGCGCTTCCTCGCCGTCCCACTCTCCCTCTCCCTCGGCGAACAGCCGGGGCGCACGGGCCGACTGACCGACCCGCTCCTGCAGACCGCGCGGCTCCGGGGGCGCAGGCACTGAGCGTCGCCAGCCAGCCCCAGCCCTTCGCATCCCGTCGCGCCCCGCCCCGTCCCGTCGGGGCCCATGGCTCCTCCCGAGGCCCGCAGCCCGGGGGGCGCAGGGTAGAGCCCCGTGGCCGGGCCACGCAGCCCGGGGACTCCCAGGCCCTGCCGGAGCCCCGCGGAGTCCCCGCCGTCCGGCGGGATCAGGGAGCGAGTGGGAGCGCCCTCCCCACGCCGCCCCTCCCCGAGCGTCGAGACAAGATGCTGCCCGGGCTCGGGCGCCTGCTGCAAGGTAGGGACCCCGGCCGGTGAGGCGCATCTTGGGGAGGGGAGCAGGGCGCCCCCTCTTCTGAGGCGCAAGGGCGGGGCAGTTGCGAGGGGGTGGGGAAGCCAGGGAAGGGGCAAAGCTTCGCGCCCCGGCCGCGCCCCCGCCTCCAGAGCTGCCCGTTGGAGGAGGGCACCCGGCTGGGAGCCTGCGGGCGTGTGTGGGGAGCTCGTGACCGCGGAGCGACGCTAGGGGCAGGCGGACCAGGCCTGGAGGGGGGAGGGAGGCTCAGGTTCCGCTGTCCCGGCTCCACCTGCTCCGGGGGACGCTGAGGACTCGGGCCGGCTGGGGAAGCGCCGACTCAGCAACTCCTCCTGCCCGGCGCCTCAGCACTTTCCGGTCACCTGGGAGGACAAGCGATGTGGGTGGGGGGCTGGCCGGGGGGCACAGAGGAAAATGTAGTACCCTTCCCTGGCAGGGCAGACGGAGGGCGCTACAAAGAGGATGGTGGTGCCACGGACTGAGTGACAGGCGAGGGTGCGGTGCGGGCCAGAGATTGGGGATGGGGTAGGAGAGGGACCCGGGGGAGGTAGATCGAAAGGGGAGGTCGCGGATGGAAAAAGTGGGGTGGGGAGGAGGGGACCGAGGAAGAAGAGGAGGAGGAGGGGAGAGGTTGGATGGGAAAAGCCCACAGGGAAGTGGGACCCTAATGTAGAACAAGGAAGGGGGGGGAGGAGAGGGAAGAACAGATGAGGGGAGGGATGGGACAGGCCGGGGGGCCACAGCCGGTGGGTGGGGAGATGGAAAGAGAATGAGAATGAGAAGCGTGGTCAGAACCCGAGGAAGAGGATGGGGTGATGGCCGGAGACCCCTGTCAGAACAGAGCGGGAGGGTCTGCGGGATGAGCCAGGGCTGCAGACCGGAGGCTCTCCGGGAGAGGGGCTGGGGAAGAGGGAGATAAAGGCATGGGAGCGAGGCACAGGGCGGGGATGGGGGCTGCTGGGATGAAACAAAGAGGCCTCTGGTCCCCACTTCCACGTGGGAAGCCCTCCATTCCCAAAGCGCCTGCCTGTCACATCCCTTGTCTGCCGGATGGCTGGTGCTGGTGGGTCGGCTCAGGGCCTTGGCGTGTGGCTGTGGAGGAGACTGGGCGAGGACCTCCAGTGGGGCGAGCTGCCATTTATATCTCGGGGCCGCCGCCGTCGGATGCCGCCGCTGCCACCGCCACAGCGGCTGCTTATTTTGGGGTGTTACATTCTGGCGGAGTGAGAAGCTGTTTGCAGCAGCTCTAAACCTCCCTTACCCACGGCGTGGGTGCCTCCCAGGCCCCTGCGGCACCGGCATTGCGGGCGCCCACCTCCTCAGCCCTTTCGCCCTCAGCATCTGCCCCCGCCCCCTCCTCCCCCCAGGCCCCAGACCTTCCCTGAAGCAGCCTGTTGGGTGTGCAGCTTCTCCTCTGGGACAGTGCCCCTCCATCCACAGCTAGGGCCCTCAGCTCTCCTGCCGGGCAGCAGGCTTTCCTGGGACCTCGTGCAGGTGCATCAGCACCCTGGCCTCTGTGCCTCCTCTGCTGCAGGGGCCTCTGGCCTAAAGGGTGGCCCGAGGTGAGAACTCTTTTTAGGAGGCTTGGTACTGCAAGCTTTGACGGCCCAGAGTCCTTGACCATGGTCCCTTGGTGAATGAATACTTTTGACTCTGGACACCTCAGCCTTCCGGGATCGATACTGTGTTCTGGCCTCTCTCTGTTCCCTCCCCTTGGTCAGTTCTGGACATCTCTTCTGGACACTGGCCATCTCTTCTGGACTCTCAAATGTGCCATCACCCTAGAGCAACCACAACTTAGAGCCCAAGAGGAAAGTTGCAGAGCACACCTGGGTCCCTCTCTCTCCTGATCCTGCACAGCCCAGCCGACCCAGCGTTGTGGCTGCCCTAGGTGCAGCTTCTGTCTTCCCTATACCTTGTATATTAGGGCTGGCTTCTGGGGATGATGTGAAGGGCTCCCAAAGAAAGGCCAGAGTCCCTTGTGACGGAAGCTTGACACCTTTCCCTTCAATCCAGGTTGCCACTCGCTGCACAGCTAAGTGCCCGTTTTGAGCCTCCCTTCATTGGCGAGGTGGGTCTCTAGACTGATCTCACAGCAGGGTTGTGTGTTCTGTAGATGGAGTGGGTAATGTGTGCAGCACAGGTCTGGCGCACAGTAGGTGCTTCATGGCAGATGGCTTCCTGCCTCCCCTGCACCACACTCCCCTGCACCTCTAGCCTGGACCTGCTGACCTGAGGTGGAAGGAGCAGAGGGTGGGCAGGCTTTGAAGGGCTTCCTGTGCCTGGAAGGCAGTGGAGAGAGACACTGGAGATGGACGTGGCTCAGAACCCCGGCCTCCTCTCCCCAGCCCTGCACACCAGCCGGGAAGGCTCCAAGTGGGGGCCGGAAGTGGAGCTATGGTCACTGGGGAGAGAGGAGGCATGGCCTGGTGGAAAGGAGTGGTGGTGACCAGGCGGCATGAGAAGCAGGGGTGGGGAGAGACCCTGTGGCAGGAGGAAGAGGGCACACACTGGGCAGGGAGGGAGGGTGGGATGGAGGGGGCCTCTCCCCAGCCCCACTGCTTCTGCCCCCTGGGGGCCTTTGCCCAGCCTAGGGGCCCCCAGAAACCCAGAGCCAACCCCCCTTCCCCTCCTCCTCCTCCTCCTCCTCGCCTCCATGAGAGCCGCAGCCTGAATTATGGATGAGGCTCCTTGGGTTACAGCTGCCTTGCACGGCAGCAGTGAGGGCCAGAAATGGCAACATTGTCACTGTTACGTAGCAGCTGTCATGAGGGTCCCCCAGCTCAGGGTCCCTCCTCCGAGAGCCCTCAGCCCTCTCCTGCAGGGAATACCATGGCGGGAGAGGGTATGGGGACACAGCAGGGCAGTGTCCCATAGGGCCAGTGGGGAGCCAGGAGTGGGCCCTTGCCAGCCCCTGCCCAGCTGGACCTCGAGGCTGGAAGGGAGCCTGGTACCAGGAGAGCAGCCACTGCCTCTGGCAGCACACGTGTGCTCCCCTCTGTCTCTCCTGGGGCGGCAGTTGGTCCTGGAGGCTGGAGGGAGACCTCGGTAATCCTCTGGGGGCTGGCGGCCATCAGGGCTCACTCTTTGGTGAGCTGGTGGATAAGGGGTGGGATTAAGGGGAATCACTGAAGGATTTGGCTTCCTTTGGTGTCAGTCTTTGGGGAAGCAGAGCTCACAGGGTGACTAATAGGAAGGGCTGTGCCCTGCGTGGGCATCGGGAGACTCATCTGGTCCTTGCCCTGTCACCACATTGCTGTGTGACCTTTGGCAAATTGCTTGCTTTCTCTGAGCCCCAGTTGTCCCCTCAGTAGAGCAGATAGATGCCTGACCCACATGAACCTGGGAGGCCTGTCCAGCTGTGAAATCTTCAGTCCTAAGCAGCAAACCTCAGCGCTCAGGACACCCACCCAGGGGCCCTGCCTGTGCTCCCACACCCCACCCCTGCCTGGTTCAGATGAGGGGTGAGAGACGTGCGCTTCCACCCCACGTGGCTCTGAAAAGCTCGGGCGGAGACAGTAATCGTGAAACGCCACACGGAGGAGGGGTGAGAAGGGCCGAGAAAGGCGGAGGTGGTGTGAGCGAATGGAACAGCCGCCGCTGTGTCACTGAGTATTACATCACACCCAGCCTACACACGCACGGGGCCCGGTATCCACACACACGCGGAGGACGGCCGGCACACACTGCACAGCCGGGAGGGGCTGGGGACACTCACGGTGGGGCCCGGCTGGCACTGGGGACCTGGTGCCCAAAAGCAAAGAATAGAGACACACACAGGCACGCACGCGCAGGCAAGAGACTCCCCCACTGGTGCCTGCGTGCTCCCCCGCCCCGGGGACTGAGGCACACCACAGCATCTGTATACTCAACGCCACACGCAGAGCCATTGGTGCCAGGCGTGCACACCTGGCTCGGCCATACTTCACTGTAGTGAGCACCTGGCTCACACCGTTCACCCAAAATCACACCCACATACGCGCGCTCATGTGCACGCAGCAACCTCAGGAGTGTGACACACACACACACACACACACGCCGCCTTGGCGTGGGCGAGTCACAGTCTCGGAGATCTCACCCACCCTGCGGTCTCTCCCGGGCTCTCTGAACCACTGGGAGCCCCCAGATGCCAGGTGCTGGGGCCTGAGAACCAGGTCTCCCTCCTCAAAGCCTTCCATGCTGGCCCAGTCGGGTGCTCAGGTGCTGTGTGCCAGGGAACCATGCCTGGTTTTGGTGTACGCAAGTGCCCCTCTGCCCCAGGCAAAGCTGCCAGAAGAAAACCATGGCAGAGGGCAGTGGACAAGCTGGTCCCAGCCCAGGAGTTTATCAGCCACAGAGAGGGCAGGAAGGCAGGGGAAGGGATGTATGCAGGACCCTGCAGCTGTTGCTATAGCGCAGACATACAGGCACCTGCTCTGGGCCCATGAACCCCCAGGCCCTTGGGCCTTCTTGGGGCTGCTTATCCATCTCTCTCATAAGCACTCAACCTTCAAAAATCACTTTGAAGAACAACAAAACAATTTATGTCTGAGATGCAAAAATGCAGATTCCCAGGGCCTCAGGAGGCTGCATTCTTTGCAGACCCCAGCTGATTCTGTCGCATCTAGCTGGTGGCCCCAGACAGAGACCCACATGGACCCCACATCCCTCGGGCCTCTTGGCAACAGCGCGGAGAGGCTCTGGTTCTTCCAAGGCGAAAACCGCTGGAAGGCGGGACAGGAGGGCATCGGTCACATGTGGGCTCAGCCAGGCTGGACCCCTGGGCCTCCATACGCCTTCAGTCCCCCGAAGGGTCTCACATTTGCTCAGTCATGCTCAAGTGGAGTGGTTTTGTCCCCAGAGGACATTTGGCAGTGTCTGGAGACATTTCAGTTGTCACAACCGGGGGCAGGGTGCTGCTGGCGTCTGTGGATAGAAGAAGGAGGCGCTGCCCACACAGGAAAGCACTGTCCTGCCTGCCTGCCACTCCCGAGTTGGGGGGGGGGGGGCTGACAATCTTTGGACATTCATCTCCAAGCAAGGTCAAAGATGCAACAGTGAAAACGAACAGGAATGAAGAGACATTCCTCAGACAACCGTAACTGTACCACAGTGCTTTCTTCAGTGTCCTCTTAGCATTTTTTTTTTCATTTAGTATACCAGGAGCCTCCCAAGTGGATGTGGTCAGGCGTCTTGCAGCTTTGGGGTTGCACCCAGAACCCTGGGAACACCAGGGCTTGGGACCTGTGGTGGGTGGGTGGGCAGGTGGGTGGCCAGAGCCCTGGCTCTCAGCCCTGCCCTTCACCTGGCTCTCCCTACAGGTCCCGCCTCGGCCTGCCTCCTGCTGATGCTCCTGGCCCTGCCTCCAGCGGCCCCCAGCTGCCCCATGCTCTGCACCTGCTACTTGTCCCCACCCACCGTGAGCTGCCAGGCCAACAACTTCTCCTCGGTGCCACTGTCCCTGCCGCCCAGCACTCAGCGACTCTTCTTGCAGAACAACCTCATCCGCACGCTGCGGCCCGGCACCTTCGGGCCCAACCTGCTCACCCTGTGGCTGTTCTCCAACAACCTCTCCACCATCTACCCGGGCACCTTCCGCCACCTGCAGGCCCTGGAGGAGCTGGACCTCGGTGACAACCGGCACCTGCGCTCCCTGGAGCCTGACACCTTCCAGGGCCTGGAGCGGCTGCAGTCGCTGCACCTGTACCGCTGCCAGCTCAGCAGCCTACCAGGCAACATCTTCCGCGGCCTGGTCAGCCTGCAGTACCTCTACCTCCAGGAGAACAGCCTGCTCCACCTCCAGGTGAGCCTGGCCCCCGGCCCCCTACCCCATCCTCCCCAGGCCACCCTTCGTCTCTCTCTGACCCTTCTCTGAGAGTCCGTGCCTCTCACTTCCGCCATACTCTTTTCTATACCTTGCCTCTGTCTGTCTGTCCATCCTTTTGAGTTCTCTGCCCCAGCCCCTGTCTCCCTCTGCCTCTGTCTATTCTCCCTCCCTGTCCTTCTCTGCCTCTCGCACTAACTTGCCTCCCCCATCCGTCTCTCTCTGCCTCCTCTGTCTGTCTCCCTTCACACACCCACTCTGCACACACCCCCATGTCTGTCTCCATGCCTGCCAGTGTCTCTTTCTGTGATCTCCCCTTCCCCCACGTTTGCCCTCAGGGGACTCTGCCTTTCCCCAGCCCAGTGGCTACCCCTCCCATCCCCCATCCCACATCACAGCAAGTGCAGCCAGAGGGCAGGGCCCCAGCACCTCTGTCCCGTGGGAAGTTCCGCCTCTCTCCAACACAACAAGGGGAACCCTGTCCTCTCTAGATTGCCTTTCCCCCAGTCTGTCGTGTCAAGGGCCAGGGCAGGAGGAGGAAAAGCACAAAGCTCTGTTACAGCTGGAAAAACAGGTGCTCTGGGAACGGAAGAACAGTCATTGTTATTTATTGTTATTATTATTGACCTAAGGATTGTTTATTGTTGTTGTTATGCTGACTGTTTGACCGTCAAATCCTCCCATTCCGTTTCCCCAGGAAGCAATAACATAACCTCCAAACCACCCTGGGAGGGAGAAAATCTCCCTCCCCGTAGCTACCTGCCGGGCTGGACGGGATGAGGGTATCCATTCTGCCCTCTCCACCTCACTCTGCAAGATGCTGTCACCAGCCACTCAGTGTTGAGGATGCCAGTGATAACAACAGCAGGAATGATTTAAAACAACATGCAGAGAGTGCTGAACAATACAGACAGAACCCCTGCCTTCGAATGCCGAGGGAAAGTAAAATGCATGGTGTATTGGGAAAATACCATGGCATAAATAATGGTAGTAATAATAGCAGCCTCTGCCACCGGTTCAGGCACTGTGCCAAGTCCTTTACAGGTGTCGGCTCCACCATTTACAAGCACGTGACTTTAAGAAAAAAAAATCTCCTTGGGCCTCAGTTTTCCCATCTGTAAAACGGGAGTAGCAAGCTCATCTGTCTCCTAGGGATTTTATAAGCAATAAACGCATGAATAATTTGTAAAGCACTCAGAATAGTGCTTTTGGCATACGGTAAGTGCTATATAAATGCTTGTTAAAATACTGTTTTAAAAAAAGAAACGAGCCTTATTTAACATTGGTCTCAGTAAAGTGGCCCAACTTGAACCCAATCCTGGAGATCTGGGTCAACTTCAAGGGTTAGACTGAGGCCGTGGGTGGGTCTCAGAACACACCCTCCTTGTGCTCCTCCTACACAGGGCCAGTCTCATGCTTCCCAAACACATTCAACCACTTCCTCTCCTTTCTGCAGCCCTGTGGGGAGATTGCTTTTACCTCCTAGTTAACAGTGGGGAAGCTCAGGCTGGCGGCCCCCAAGACTTTGTAGGGGAAGAATGGCCTCTCTAAACACAGCTCTCTTCAACCACAGTCCTCTGACTGCACTGGCCCTCACAGCGGCCTGGCCTGGCTGTAGGGACATGGAGCGGGAGGACTTTCCGGAAGCCACGTGGCCAGGACGAGCTAGCTGACTGCACCGCAGGGGGCCATCCCTAAGGATACTAGAGGGCTCATTTTTTTGAAAGCACGTTCTCTGGGGTCTGTCAGACCTGGGTTCAAATCCGGGCTGCTCTTCGGACGGATCACTTAAGGTCTCTCAATCTACTTGCCTATGACTGTATGTTGGCATCAGGATAGCACTTATTGGTTCTGATCTAGAAATTTTGTAAGCATTGCAATTGGAGGCATTTACAAGGCCACACTCCCAAGACACATTAAATGTCACTTATCTGAAATGCTTGGGACCAGAAGTGTTTCCGATTTTAGGGATTTGGGGATATTTGCATTTATATATAATGAGATATCTTGGGGATGGGACCCAAGTCTAAATATGAAATTCATTTCTGTTTCATTTAGAACTTATGCACAGAGCCTGCAGGTAATTTTATACAATAAGTTTAATGATTTTGTGCATGAAGCAAAGTGTGGAATGTTGCACTTGGGGCATCACGAAAGTTTCAGATTTGGGTGCATTTCAGTTTCAGATTTCCCGATCAGACAAGCTCAACCTGTAGCCTCATGACCGCCAGGACTTCCGAGGTCCCAGTAATTACCTCTCCGTGATATCAGGATCTGATCTGGAGTCAGAGGACCTGAAATTGACTTTATTAAATGTTAGGCAAATTGCCTCCCCTTCTCTGGATCTCAGTTTCCTTCTCATCAATGGAGAAACATAAAAATGATACCTTTCACAAAGTGTGGTGATAACAAGTAGATGAGCTAGTGTATGTAAACAGAGTCCAGTGCCAAGTAAATCATGGCATTACAGCAGTCAACGCTCAGAGCAAGGACGGCAGTCAGGGCCTGGGGTCAGGCAAGGCCTGGACTGAGGGGACTTTGGACACACACTGGGGTGTGTTTGGCATGAATGACACCAGGCATCATGAGAAGGAAGCGTCTTAACACCGGCCCTTTATAAAGGAGGTGGAAAAGACAGCCTTTGGCTGTGAACAGCCTGGGAGAACTAGGCTGGGAGATGCCAGAGGCAGGGGCAGAAACACGTGGGCGGCAGTGACTCCACCAAGTGCAGGTGCGACCCAGGGTGGAGCCAGGTGCGCCCCGGCGGTGGTGGGGGGGAGCTTTGGAGGAAGCTCCGTGAAGAAGCACAGCTGTTAAGATGTGCAGAGTGGAAACGGGAGAGGCGGGCGGGGTGGAGGCTCTCATGGGCTGGGCCTGTCTGCAGAATACCAGGCACTGTGCTGGCTGAGTCCAGTCACCCCCAGGTTCTTTACTGAGCACCTACTGCATGCCAGGCAGTGTTCTGGGTGCCGGGGGCTCAGAGGTGGGCCAGAACAGGGTCCCCACTCTCCTGGAACGTGTTTTCTGCTGCAGTGTAGCCTGGCGATGGAGACAGCTGTTCTCTCTTGTAATCATTACAGCACCTGCACGGTCCCCAAGAGCAATCTTTGTGCTCAGGCAGACCTAAGTTTGACTCCCTCCAGCTTGCTCTGTGGCTTCGGGCAAGTTCCCCCACCACTCTGGGCCTCAGTGGACTCGTGTGTAAAATGAAGACAGTGACCCGAAGCTTGGGGTGCTGTGAGTTAAAGGAGACACTACTTGAAAAGCGCTCAGAGTTAATAGCCAGTGAACAGTGAGCGTCATCGGATAGGAAGCGTGCAGACTCCGACCGAGGGCCCGCAGAGCTAAGGCAGCAGTCCAAGGTCACAGGCTTGCAAAGGGACACAGCCTAGAACTGGCCCGACTCTGGGTACAGCTGTACCCAGCACCATTGCTGGTGCTTATGTCCACACTGCACTACATATTAGCTGCTGGACCCCAGACAACTCACTTCCCTTCTCCGAGCCTCCCTCTCCTAATCTCTGGGAAGGGGATAAGAATAGCATCCACCTCACAGGGTTGTTGTAATGAAGTTACTACATAGGCTCTGCGTAGCACAGGGCTTGGCACCCGGTGAGAGCTCAGTAAGTCACTTGCTTGATGCTGCTGACGTGGGTGATGACGACGATGCCCACCATAAGCTGGTGCGTTGGGGGAGGGGAGGGCCTGGCACATAGCACACAGTACCGCTTTGCTGAATGAATGAGGTACATTCCGGGACGCACCAGCTCATAAATATCAGATGAGGATGGATTCGCAAAGATCAACCATCCCAGGTCCCTTGTTTCACAGATGGGAAAAAAAAAAAAAACAAGGCCCAGAGAGGTGCCTGGAGCTGTCCAAGGTCACACAGCCCAGCAGCTGATTTGACTGGTGCTGAGCTGGGAGGTTGCAGGGAAGCAAGGTTAAGACTAGGAATGCTGTCTGGGGAAGGGGGCGGGGCAGGGATGCTGTGTTAAGATTCCAAGTGGATGCAGAGAGCTGTGAACCGGCCAGCGGGGGGAGGCGAGGGAGATGTGGTTTTTGAAATGGAAGAGGATGACTTTAGCAGAGCTCTTAGCCCGGAGGGAGGGGGCGCCAGGGGAGGGTGGTGGGGGAGGGCCAGGGCTGTGAAAGTCAAGAGCTTATTAATGCACAGAGAACGGCTTTAAGGGTGGAAAGAGGAAGGGCCGGGTTTCAGAGCTGCAGCCCAGGAAGTGGCAACGGGATCTGGCAACAGCTTGGATGGCGGGAGGGGAAAATGGACCCCAAGACTGAAGCTCAGGGAGCAGGACTTTCTGCGGGGAAATGAAGGGAAGGGAAGGAGAGGGGACGCAAGGAACTCTGCAGCCTGAAAAGCCAGGTTTTGGGTCAGAGGCACCTGACTTCCCGAGGAGCTAAGGTCTTCCCTTCCTGACTTCTTGGGGTCCCCAAAGTGCCAAGCCCCCAGGCCCCTGCTACCTCCTCCCCCATACTGACCCTCTGACCATACACCTCTGGGCGTGTTCTACTCTCGCTGACCCTCTGTGAAAAAGAGAAACCCTAAGTAGGTGTCCCAGTGCAAGGAATCCAGAGCCCACTCCCTGGGGTGGGGCGTGGGGGTGCAGGGAGCCTGCTGGAGGCCTGAGGGGGAGGAGGGGGTTGGGGAGGTGGCAGCAGGGGGTGGAGAGTGCTGGTGTCAGAGGCAGCCGAGAAGGTGGAGGGGACGGATCTCAATGTGGCCAAGAGGAGGGCTCTTGGCAGGCGCAGTTCCTGTAGCGGAGAGGGCGGAAGCCAGATGGGAGGGGGCGAGAAAAAGCAGGAGCACAGGAAGGTGGAGGCTGTGGGTGGAGGCTGGGAGTCAACGCCCTCCCCCCACCTGAGGCCTCTGACCAGCTCCTGGGTGGTGCAGGCGAGGGGATCATCTTGTCTCCCCAGGCAGAGAGGTGGGAGAGAGCCACGGGCAGGGAATGGGTCACCGGGTGCGCAGGCCTGAGCACAGAGGATGCTCCCGTCTCTGAGGGAGCTGCTGACCACAGAGATGGCTTGCAGAAGACGGAAGGACCTCAGTGCCGCAGGGTCACGGGACCAGAGTCCTGCTCCCCTCTCTGACTTCATCTCTCTGGGCCTCAGGGTGCACCTCTGTAAAAAGTGGGCTGGGCTGCTGGATTCTGAAGCATCAGCTCCCAGGTGACAGCCACTGTGAAATGCAGACCCCGTGAGTCATGCCCAGCCCTGTCAGTTCCCAGGTCCTTGCAATGCTGGCATGACGCCCCAGCCCCTGGCAGGTGGAGCGGCCCCTCCTACAGGGGGTAGTAGGCAGGCTGCAGTTACTTGTCTGCTGCCTGGCGTGGTGGAGCCGATGCCCGGCCCTCTGACCCAGCCTGTGGTCCCCAGGGAGCTCCTCTTCCAGGGGGCAAGAGGATGGGACCAAACTCGAACAGAGCCCCTGCTGACATACAACTACTGTTTCCTGTTGACTGACTGTGCACCTGCCAGCTGTGCTGCCCACAACAGCACTGTATCACATAACCCTCCTTCAGCCAGCTGAGGGCTTGTTCTCCCTGGTAAACAGACTGAGGAATCTCTGACCCGACAAGGTTAAATAACCTAGGAAAATGGCAAGTTAGGTTTTTGAGGGCTCCTAACTCCTGAGCCTGCGGGTCTCCTCACTGGATCAGAGCCCTGTGTGCCAGGCCCTGGGCCCAGCACTTCACCCACACGATCTTTGTGGGCTGTCTTCTTTACTCCTCAGAGCAAACACGAGGTAGGAACACTCCTCTCCTGGTGGTGGGTGAGGAGTCAGATGCCTGACATGGCCAGCTTCCCAATGGCCAAGCCCCACCCTGCCTACCAAATGCAAACCTTGCCTTTGGCATCTTCATATGCGTTGCTTCGTCTGATGGCCACATGTTACAGATGACAAAATCGAGTCACAGAGACATTCAGAGACCCGCCCAGGGCAGCACAGCAGGTTAATGAGAGACCCAGGATCTACACTCAAAGTCTGGCTCCCCAGTCTGCATGCTTAGCCCGACCCGAGGCGGGAGTCCTACGGCCGCATCAGCATCACCTGGGCGCTTGAGCCAGTGCAGGTGCGCACTCAGCGCGTCCCCAGATCTGCTCCATCGGAAACGCTGGGGCAGCGCTCGGGACCTGCAAGGGAGTCTCAAACACCCTAAAACTTAAGAACCCGGGACCTGAGCCACGGCAAACGGGTCAGGACTCGAATCCGTGCCTCTCACTCTCTCTACACTGCCTAGCGCTCTCCACCCTTCCCAGAGAGAAGTCCGCACCGCGCCTCAGGCCTCTCTCTCCTTCTGTTCCCGCCCCACCCAGGATGACCTGTTCGCCGACCTGGCCAACCTGAGCCACCTCTTCCTGCACGGGAACCGCCTGCGTCTGCTCACGGAGCACGTGTTCCGCGGCCTGGGCAGCCTGGACCGGCTGCTGCTGCACGGGAACCGGCTGCAGGGTGTGCACCGCGCGGCCTTCCGCGGCCTCAGCCGCCTCACCATCCTCTACCTGTTCAACAACAGCCTGGCCTCGCTGCCCGGCGAGGCGCTCGCCGACCTGCCGGCGCTGGAGTTCCTGCGGCTCAACGCCAACCCCTGGGCGTGCGACTGCCGCGCGCGGCCGCTCTGGGCCTGGTTCCAGCGCGCGCGCGTGTCCAGCTCCGACGTGACGTGCGCCACGCCCCCGGAGCGCCAGGGCCGAGACCTGCGCGCGCTGCGCGAGGCCGACTTCCAGGCCTGCCCGCCCGCCGCGCCCACGCGGCCCGGCAGCCGCGCGCGGGGCAACAGCTCCTCCAACCACCTGTACGGCGTGGCGGAGGCCGGCGCGCCGCCCGCCGACCCCTCCACCCTCTACCGAGACCTGCCCGCCGAAGACTCGCGGGGCCGCCAGGGCGGGGACGCGCCCACCGAGGACGACTACTGGGGCGGCTACGGGGGCGAGGACCGGCGCGGCGAGCAGACGTGCCCCGGCGCCACGTGCCAGGCGCCTCCGGACTCCCGCGGCCGGGCGCTCTCGGCCGCGCTGCCCGCGCCTCTGCTTGGCCTCGCGCTTCTGGTGCCTCACCTCTGACTGCGGTGGCTGAGACCCTCCGGCCACTGGCCGGGCCCGGCCCCACCGCCTTCCTCTCCACCCCCACCCCAGCTCCTCGGCTCCCCCCGGGACCTGGCCGCCTCTCTCCTTGCCTCCTGGGCTGTTCGGACTCAAGGCTGCTCCCAGAGGACAGGAACGGCGGCTCAGCCGTGCTGAACCCAATTCAAGCCATTAACTCTTCTTCCCCCATCCCCAGGCTGGGTTGGGGGCACCCCGGGCAGCCGCCGTCCCGGGGCCCACAGTGGACTCCGAAGGGGCTTTTTATCTGCAGTGCATCTCCCACCAGCAGAGCCTTCGGGCGCTCCCCCTGGGGGACGAATGCGTCACTTGGCGCCAGGGCGACCCTGGACCCTTGCTCATCCCGGTCCCCTCCACCTCCTGACACTGGAGGAACTCTTTTCTCCTAAGTCTACCCTGGACACTTTTTAGGGCTCCTGGAGAGAACTTTCCTCTCCACCACGGCCCCTGCGTGGTGAAGATTTAGAAAAAAAAAAGTTGTTTGGGAAAAAAAATTTATTAAAAATTCTATTATTTTAACTCCTGTAAGATTTGTTGGCGCAGCACCTCTAGAGTGGGATGAGGGCTTAGAACTGTATATTTCAGGGCCAGGAGGGGACCTGTTTCCTGGCAGCTGGAGCTGGTACATGCTTTCCCCTGCGGGGCGCAAGCTGAAGAGCAAGGGTGGTGTGGCCCTGAGACTACCCCGGGTGACCTCTGACAGGATGGCCAAAGGAAGCAGCAGCCGCCAACCCAGAGCTGCCTGGGGCCTGAGGAACCAAGCCGGGGGAAGGCAGGCAGCCTGGCTCTCAGCTCCACCAGGGCCCTGTTCCTTCAGGAAAGCGGGGTAGCTCCCACCTCCCCCTGCAAGGAGTGGTGACTTAGCATTTGCAGTCCCAGTTAGCCCAGACATAGCCTTGGGCAAATCTGAAAAGGGCACCTCCTCTTCAGGGAGACGCAGCCTGTGCCACAGAAAATACCTTAGTGATGGAGCAGGAGCTACGGCTGGATCTCAGCTCACATTTGCCTGGTTGGCTGAGTGTTCTTGTTCAATGTACTACGTGCACAACTGTACATAGCAGCTCTGTGGACATCCAGTCTCTCTGCCTTGGCTCTTGTGGGGTGTAAGCATCAGGGATGGAGTAGGTCAAGATAGGCAGTTATCCTGTCAAGCTGGAAGAGAGACCCCCCCCAGGGGATCAGAGAGATAGGAATCCTGATTTGGGGTGCATGGTGGTGTAAACAGAGACTTCTTCATTCATTCTGGTGTGTGGAGAGACTGGGGGGACAGGAAAGAACCCAGGCTAGGAAGGGGAGAGTGAGTCTAAGCAGACAGCAGTTGGACAGGGTGGCTTGCATTTAGGGTTAAAACTCTAGCTTGGGAGGGAGGTGGGAACCGGACAGAGGAGACCCAGGTGCTAGGGCTTGAGGAAGAGGGAGGCTGAGTCGGTGACTCTGGCTGGGGAAGTCGGAAGAGTCGACCTCTAAGGCTGGAAGCAGGTAGACTTTGGCTGGGGGTGGGGGTGGTGAGATCAACGGGTCAGGAACCCAGGGAGCTCCGTGTCAGGCCTTCCAGGGGCCTGTGACGTGGGAGGAGGCTAAGGACTAGGACTGGGGGGCCAGCCAGGCAAGAGCTCCGAGGGAGAAGGGCCGGCTGGCCTGCCTGCCACAGCCTGGGCAGGGGGAGGGGGGATGCTGGTAAATGAGAGGCAGGCTGTCCAGGTCACAGAATTATCATTGTGAAATATTCATGGGCCCTCGGTCCAGATGCTATTTCCGAACAGTGAGCGCGGGGAGGAGGGTGTGAGCCTCAGGAAGAAGCCTAAAGCAATACCACGGTCCAGCAGCCCCACCCCCGCCCCCAGCAGCCCAGACAGACCCACAGACGCCCATCTCCTGCACACCCACGCGCTCACACACACAAAGCAGAGAGCTATGCAGCAGCACGTGCAGGCACGCCAACCGCCCACGGTCCCAGATGTATCCCCAAGCACCGGTGTGCAGGCACACCAGCTCCACCAGGACCAGGGCAGAGCCCACCCCTAGGGATTTCATCCTGCCCTGCACCCCCCAGCCTCTGCAGACAACCCAAATTCCCAGCCTTCAGCCACACACCCTGAAAGAGCAGGGACCATCCAAACGCCCCAGTGCTCAGGACAGAGAGGCGGAAGAGACATCTCCCAGATTCCCCCAGCCCCAGGAAGAAGCAAAATTCATTCCCCTCCCTCAAGCTGGGAGTGTACCCCATTCTACCTTCTTTCCCTGGGCCAGATACCCAGCCTAGTTGCAGCTAACGCCTCTCCTTGTCTAAGCTCCCGAATCTGTTCAGTTACCCAGTCGGTCCCCCTCCTGGCCCCTATCCATCCCTCCCTTCCTATCCCCCCACCTCCCTTGCTCTAGCTACTCATTACCTCATGCCTAGAATATAAAAGAAAATAGCAATAACCTCCTCACTGGTTTCCCTACACTCAGTCTCTCCCTCCCTCCCACCCAGCCTGCCCACGGAGATCAGATTCATGAGACCAACTCCTGCATTATGTCATCTTGTCACTCCAGAACCTGCAGTGGCTCCCCACTGCCTGCAGGTTAAAGGGAACACCCTTCAGCAAAGTGTCAGCGATCCTTCAGGGTCCAGTGCTAGGCTTTTCTCCCGTGGCTGGAACGGCCGTGTCATCCTGACCCTCCGTCGTCACACGCCTGACATCCACGCCCTACTTGGAATGTGCCCCGGGCTTCCTCACTAAACCTCTCGGCAGATCACTGAAGCCAGGGCCGTCTGCAAGTCCAGGGCTGCCCCTCTCCCACCAACCGCGGCATCTTTGCCCTTCAAAGCCACAGAGGCTCCAGCTGGGGCTCCCTCCATGCAGACAGCTGCCCTCCACTGGCCACCTTGGGAAGCACAGCCAAGCTTCAGCCTGCGCTGAACTGAGGGCGAGCATCTAAGCCGCGGGGGAGAGGCCCGCGAGAAGGGCGCCAGATGACAGGGTTTATAAGCCCTTAAGCCTCTAAGGTTCTTACACCCAGCGCCGGGGGAGGCAGCACTTCCAGCTGGCTCCCTACTTCAGATCCCTAATCTGTGAGCGAGTGCCTCGCCCGTGAAACACACACAGGGCTCCCAGGACCCCCTGCAAGGGAAACTGGCCCACCAGACTCTTGAGAGGCCAGGAGGCCAGGGACAGGCCAGGTGGCAGGCCCGAGGTCCAGCCGGGTCAGGTTTCTGCATGAATTTTTAATGCTTGCAGCCAGACCTGTCAGATGTTCCGAAACCTGAGTGTCTTCTCTCATTTCCACACAGGATGTCCTTCCCATCCCACTGGGACAGGGAAGGCAGGCCTGGGCCGGCTATCCAATCACCTCTGGAAAAAATATTTGGGGTGTTGTGTGTGTGGAGGGGGAGGTAGAAGGCTGAATGACCCAATTATTCTCTCACCTCCTGGCTGTGTGATCTTGGGTGAGTTGCTTAACCTCTCTGAACACAAGAGGTTTGGGGGTTTATTTGCTTCTTTGTTGGGGCCAGTGCTGCCTGTCTTGACTGAGTCTGCGTGGAAAAGGGCAAGAGCCTACGGGAAGACGACCTACGTGGCTGTCATTGTCATCTTCCCCCAAGTCTTTCCCGCCAAATCCCCCCCCCCACGTTGTCTCTGGCTCCTTCTTTTGCAGATAGGGACTTTGGTTGGCTCTGCCATCCCCACCCCCCCCCCGCCCCCACCCCAGGCCCATCTCAGAGTCCTCTGGCCTTTCCTGGAACTTCAGAGAGAAGCAGGGTTGGTGGAGCACAACAGGGCGGACGGAGGGAGTGAAGTTCGCAGAAGGGACTGAAGAGGGCCGGGGAGGGAAGCCCCTGCTCAGAGACAAGAGGAGGCCAGGTGTGGACCCCCCCCCCCTTTTCATCTTCCTCTCCTCCCTCTTGCAGCTTTCTGGAGACCCGCCTGGCACCCTCCCGCCAGAAGCAGAGGCCCACCCTAGGCAGGTGGGCAGGGGGCGGGGCATTCAGGAAGGTGTGCGGGTGAGGGCTCTGGCAGGAGGCTCCGGCCAGTCTTCCCAGCCCACCAATCCCTGGCACAATCCTTCTGAAAATAAGGACCTTTTGCATCTGATTTAAGCGGGGAGCGGATTCCTGAGCCCCTCCCCCACCTGCCGAATCAGCCCGGGACTCTGCGTTTGTGACAAGTGGAGGTGGGTTATGATCCAGAGCCATCTCCTCCTCGGAGGTGGTGGAGGTGGCGCGGTCCAAGCAGGGCAGATGGGATAATGCTTCCCCTCCACACACAGTGGGGGTTCCCGACAATACTCCTGGGGGTCCGCGTGATGCTGGGGGGTGGGGTGCGGAGGGATAGCAGGTGTTCGAGGGAAAAGAAGGGGTCCTCACGCCAGAGACTGGTGAGCAGCAGGAAAAAGAGACGCCTACAGGGTGTGCCCACCCTCCTCTTCGAGGCCATCCGACATGCAGACATGCAGAATCTCGGGCTGGGACGTGGAGACGCTGAACAGCCCACACCGGGTTCTAGCGGGGAGGGGCGGAAAGGAAACTTTCTATCACCCGGCACCAGTGGCCTTGCCCGCCGTCCAGCCCCGGGCCCTGGCCGCACAGCACCCCCGGCCACCCCAACGCAGCCCCGGCCGGGCGCCGTTTCATCCCACCTCCCACCCCGCCTCAGGTCCCAGCTCATCCGTCAGCAGCGATGACCCCTCCTCTGTCCGTGACCCCTGAACTCGGCCCTTGGCCCATTAACCCTTGCAACCCGGGCCGCTCCCTGCGGGTCTGACCCCGCCAGCCTGCCCCGCCGCGGGGGTGCCAGGGTAAGGGGCCAGGGCTCTCCGGGAAAGAGGCAGGCGCTTGCCACCCTCCCCCCTCGCTCTTTCCGGGAAGACACGGGGAGGGGGGCTTCTCCTGGGAGACTCGGGGCGTCGAGATTCCTCGCTCCCCGTTCTCCGGCCCCCGCACCCCTCCTCCTGCCGCCGCGCACCCTCTCCCCTCCCCGGCCATCTGTTCCGCTCGGCAGCGCCGCGACAAACACGGCTCCAGCTCGCTTCCGCCCCTGCCCAGCCCCCTCCCCAAACTCCCCGAGGAGCCGGGGGTGGGGCCGGGTAGGGGTGAGCAGCCATCCCCTCCTAGGAAGCCGGAAAGTCCTCCTCCACCTCCCACCCGGTCCCGAGCCGGGGGGGGGGGGGGGGGGGGCAGAGCCAACGGCGGGGACCCCTCCTTGCGTCGAGGGGGTCGCGGGGCTGGGAGTAACGATTGTCAGGATGCGGGGCGGGGTTCTGGTCTGTGTGGGGAAGTCTCAAAGGAGGGGGCAGAGCCACCCCAGAAGAAGGGGTCTGGAGTCCGAGCCTGGGGCTGGGTAGGGATAGGGGGCTCCGCGCCTGCCTCGCCGCCCCCTCCCACCCTGTCCCAAACTGCAGCCACGCAGCGCCGCCTGCTGGGCACGCAGAGTACCGGCTCGCACGGCGCTCTCGGTCCGCTCGCCCTCGCCCGAGAATCTGGGGGACCGCGGCGGCTTCCCCCGGGGGGAGGCAGGGTCCCGGACAGAGAGCGCAGTGAGGCCCCGGCAGGCCCTGTGGGAGCCGGCCGAACCCGCTGGTGGATGCTGCCCAATTTTAAGGAATTGGCTCAGAGCAGCCAGAGCTGTGCTGCGACATTGCCAATCCTCCAGTGCCCCCTGGCAAGTGTTTGCTCTTTGGGAAAATGGGTGGACCCGGCTGTTTCTGATAAGCTTCTCCGGAGAACTTACCATGGGCCACGGCTGGGCTGGGACGAATGCCTGTTGGGGCCGCCAGATCCTTAACAAAAGGTAGTTGCTCTTACAGTCCGGATTCACCCTAACCCAGGAGTACAAGCAGGCAGGGGTAGGGCTGGGTCGGTTGTAAGGGACATTGCGAAGGTGGTTTGTTCTCAAAAACGGTGTCTTCCCTTGATGTAGATCATTCTAAAGCCACATTTAAAAAGACAAATATAGGAAAATACGAAGCAAAATTTGCAGGAAGTTTTCAGATAAAATAGAGGACTACAAAAAAGTATTAACTTTCAGCAGGCCCCAGGGGCTTTGGTGGCAAAACTTGAGTCATTCCTTAGTATTCCTTCTAAGGCATCCTGTCGGCCTCCTTCTGTGAAGAGGCCAACTTCCTGGATGCACCCCCAAATCCTGGAAGTGGGGGACAGGAGGTACTAAGGGCAGGGCACGGCTGAAACAGGAAGGTGAGGGGTGGGCACTGTGGCGTAAGTTAAGCCTCCATCTGCAACCCCAGCATCCTACATAGGCACTGGTTTGTGTCCCGGCTGCTCTACTTCCCATCCAGCTCCCTGCTAATGGCCTGGGAAAGCAGCAGAAGGTGGCCCAAGTGCTTGGGCTCCTGCACTGTTGTGGGAGACCCCGAGGCTCCTGACCCATCCCCAGCTGTTGGGGCCATTTGGGGAGTGAATCAGTAGATGGGAGATTCTCTCTCTCTCTCTGCCTCTCCTCCTATCTAACTCTGCCTCTCAAATAAAAATAAATAAATAAATAAATCTTAAAGAAAACAGGAAGGTGAGCCAGCCAGCCAGCCAGAGGCGGACTGGCTGGTACTCCACACGTCCTACTTAATGCCCAGCTGAGTCTGGGTGAGAGAAGGGGGTGGGAAGTGGGAAGAGAACCCTCCCCTCTGTCCCCACCCCCAAGGCACAAGTACACAGCAGCCAGTCTATCACTTCTCTCTTTATTTCCTCTAAGACCTGCAAGCAGCAGCGACGGGGAGGGAACCCGCCCTCCAGCCCCTGGAATGGGTCTGCTGCCCTCCCGACACCTCACCCAGGACCGTCGGCAGCACCTCAGGGCCCCTGTCGTCCAGACGGGCAGGTGGTGTCTCTCTCTCTCACACACACACACACATGCATGCATGCACACACACACACCTAGGACCTTAGAAGCAGCCTCTTCACCAGCCCCCAGGTTCCTAGGAGGCACCAGAAAAGGCAGCCACACGGCCTGGCCTCCTCCATCCGCAGAAG
Organism: Oryctolagus cuniculus; assembly: GCF_964237555.1. Taxonomy (NCBI): domain Eukaryota; kingdom Metazoa; phylum Chordata; class Mammalia; order Lagomorpha; family Leporidae; genus Oryctolagus; species Oryctolagus cuniculus. The sequence continues at coordinate 14,647,644 of NC_091432.1, read as the reverse complement.
CAGGTCTCTCCAGCACAGGGGCTGTCTTCAGTGGAGCGTTGCTTTGGGGATATTTTTAAGGGCATTTTTTTTTTGCAAGTGCCTACAAAAATAGAACTTCTCTTGGTATTTATAAATCCATACCCCTGGCTCTGCATGTCCGTTACAGGTAGAAAAGCCACCAGGGGCATTCCCTTTGGTTGCTCAGGCCTCGGCTGCCTGTCATCCAGGCCCCTTGGCCTCAGAAGTCTACGCAGTCACGTCAGGGCCGCCCAGCACCTTCTGCGGGCCTGCCCAGTGGGTGGCGTACTCCCTTTGGAGGCGGCCTCGGTAGTAGAAGAGGTACGAAGGCAGCAGGAATCCTAGGAGTGAGAACAGCAGGAGGCCCAGGTTCACCTGTAGGGCAGGGACAGAGACAATGTCATTTAGTGCCTGCTGGCCCTCATCACCCTCAGGGACCCCTCCCCCCCTTAGCCTCCAAGGAGGAGAAAGCAGTTATTTTGCACCAGAATGATACATAGCGCGGGCACTATTCATGCAGCAGCCTTGCAAACGGCTGAGGTGAGATGCCGGGGCTTGCTAAGTGGCAGAGCCCGGTCAGCGTTCACATCTACAGCACGCCCTGGTAGCCAGGGAGAAGGCACTGGAGGAGTCTGAGCTGGCAGAGGACCAAGGGGACCCTGCCCAGGGAGGCAAAAGGCGGCTCTCACGTGCACAGCTAAGGATCCAGGGTTGCATCAGGGGATAGGAGCCTGGGAAGGCCCAGGACAGTGGCCCTTTGCGGGGGGGGGGGGGGGGGGGGGGCTCAGGTCACACCCGCCTCTGCATGACTCGTGGTGTGACTGAGGACTTCCGCAGGGCCACTGTGGTGAAGACTCAGTGGGCAAAGCACACGGTCGGGAGCAGCAAATGGTGTGGGTATTTCATCCCAGCTGCGGCGGGAGGGTCTGCCCCCGACCCCACCCCACACAGGGCACACACAGGATCGGTTCCACAGAAGCAGAGTCCACTCAGTGAGAAGAGCCTTTCAAATGGGCCCATGCCGCTTCGGGCAGGAATGAGTGTGTCACCACTTGAGATCTGAGCCAAAGGGGAGAACCCGCTATCAGGATCCGGCACTGAGTAGAATGGATTGGACCAGTGGTTCCTGAACACAGCCCTAGGAATGAGACAGGGGCTTCTCTACAAATCACTTGGGGCCTTATTAGAAACAGACTCCGAGGGAGCAGGTGTTGTGGTGCAGGGGGTAATGCTCCTGCTCGGGATGCAACATCTCCTTTTTGGAGTAAGAGTCCCGGCTCCTCTGCTTCCAATCCAGCTTCCTGCTGACATGCGTCCTGGGCAGCTGCAGATGAAGGCTCAAGTACTTGGGCCCCAGCCAACCATGTGGGAGAGACCACGATGGATTTCCGGGCTCCTGGCTTGGGCCTGGCCCAGCCCTGAGTGTTGCCAGTATTTGGGGAGTGAACCAGCAGATGGAAGATTGATTTCCAACGGATAAACAAGCCTCCCCGCCAAGCCCTGCCTCTCTGCCTGCACCCCCTCCCTCCATGCCAACCCCAGCTCTCACCCAGAAGTCTCCTTTCAGGGGTCCCACCATGGCCATGAAGAGCGGCTGCTGCAGCAAGGCGAACACGGCACTGACGAGGGACTGCAGGCCCGTGAGCGTCCCGAAGTGGTTGGACGGGAACCTGTCCCCCAGAGCAAGGCCAAGCGTCAGGACAGAGTGCCTCTTCCTGCCCCTCCTCCGGCACCACTGGAGGTGCTCTGGGTGAGGCTCTCCACGTGTGCCCTGTGGACCCTGGCCTTGCACACACATACCCTGATCCCAGGGCCACCCAGCTGGGCTCTGACACAGCCGTCTGTGAAACAGCCAGAGGCTCCTCCGCTCCAAGCCCCTCTGCCTCTGCTACTCGCCGGGACAGCACTAACCTCCCTTCATTCTTTCCACAAATCGTTACGGAACTCCTGCTGTGTGCCAGGCACTGTTCTAGGTGCTGGAGGTAGAGCAATGAACCAAACGGACAAAGACGGCTGTCCCTGGGCATGTGGCAGTCTGCAGGGGCCGGCGGCAGGTAATAAGCCGGACACACATGCACAACGTCAAAGACAAGGGCCTGAATCAAGGGAAACGTGAAGCACTGAGGCTGGGAGTTGTACCAAGGGGGTTGCAAAGGAAGGAAGGCCTGAGAAGAGGAACAAAGAACTGAGAAAGGCGAACAGGTGAGAAGGAACCTTGTAGCAATCTGGACAAAGAATGTTCTAGAAAGGGAGACCAGTAAGTGCAAAGGACCCATGGAGGGAACACGTGTGGGGTTTCCAGGGGGCCCCTGTGGCTGACATAAGAGTAAACCAGGGAGACGAGGGGATGGAAGAAGGCACAGAGGTCCTAGGGTCAGATGCTGTAGGGTCTTTTAAGCTGAAATAAAGCCTTTGGCTTTGACCTTCAGGGAACTGAGATGGGAAGCCATAGGGGGATGTGAAAATGCTGCCATCCTGCAAGGTGACTCCAGGCCCTGTGGGGAAAGCTGACCCGGGGAGATCGGCTTGGGCTGGGGTGGCAGCAGTGGAGGTAATGAGAAAGGACCCGTTTGGGACAGGGTCCCCAGTGGACTGAACGAGAAGTGTGAGGAAGCAAAGGACAAAGACAACTGCAAGGTTGGGCTGGAGCCAATGAGGCAAACAGAGGTGGCTGCACCTGCCAGGCAGGAGGTCCTGATGATGACGAGGACGGTCATCGCTCCTGTGATGCCCTCCGCAGGGCCTGGAGAAGGAAACGTGGAGAGGAGGGGAACTACAGGCTGCTCAACACTAAGGAAGGTCACAGGCAGACGGGACCCTGGGCAGCAGGTGTCAGCAGTGCAGGCAACAGGAGGGAGGGAGTGTGGGGAGCAACTCGGACTAGACTAAGTTACTGGAATTAAGACTTATTCTATGCATCTGCTCTCCCACAATATGGCGCTGGGAGAGGAGGAAACAGCTTCTACGCAGCTGCCTCTTGCCAACTTGAGTGATGACCTCCAGGAGCTGATCCTGCTCCTGATTGGAGGAGAGCAGCGTACTCGGCGTGTGGGCAGCCGAGTTGGGATTGGTGGAAGAGGACTATAAAGGAGGAGAGAGACAACATGCACCAGGAACATCTAAGGGGAACATCTATCTGAAGGAACACCTGTGCAGCCCCCGAGAGAGCCGGCCGGCGGTATGCCGCTCCCCCGCAGAAGTGGGGAAAAGTGGCAGGGGGAACCGCCCTTCCACGGAGGTGGAAGGGTCGGTAGCCAACCCGGGAAGAACCAGCAGCAAACCCGGGGAGGGCCGAGCAGACAAAAGAACAGCGCAGGGTCCTGTGTCGTTCCTCCACGAAGACGGGGAGCGACACAATGGTGCCGTGACTCGGATAGGAAACCTAGGAGGGAAGAAACGGGAAGAAGTGGGAAAATACCGGAGAGAGAGACTAGCAAAGAGCCTAGGGGAAAGCCGGACGGAAAAGGTGCCGGAAGAAGCTATCGAAAGCCTAGGCATAGACTCGGATATGGACTGTGGGAAAGAAGTTAGGATTGAAAGCGAAAGTGAAACCTGGAGGAGGCTTGGACTCGGATGCGGACTGTGGGGAGAGGCCAGGAGAAATGAGGGAGGAATATTGTTGGAAGAAAACTTAGGGAAACATACCGGGTAGAGAAAAATGTTAGGGAAATTGAAGCCGCGGGGGCAGGCTGAGGCGGAGACGGAAGCCATCTTGGAATTCTTCAAGTCAGCCAGGGGAGCAAAAGGCGAAAATCTGGAACCAGAGGCAGAGACGTGGGCCGCCAGGTTGGAATTCGCCAGGTTAGTCCGGGGAATTTGGACTGAATGCCGGTGGTGGCGGAAACGTAAGCTACGCTGTGTGATTCGCGGAAGCCGCCGCATGCAGAGAGAGCACGGGGCGTGAATAGATAGGGAACGCGGGGCTGGCGCGAGGCCGTGGTTCGGGCGCGAAGGGCGTGGAGACCGCGGAGTGTGCGCACGAAGCCAAGCCGAGCCGCGCAGAGCCGGGAGCCCGCCACAGGGCGGGCGCCGGGAAGCCGCGCAGATGAGAGAAGCGCGGGCTGAAGCGGCTCAGAGCCGGGAAGCCGCCGAGAAGCAGCCTCGGGGCGGGCGCCGGGAAGCCGCAGGGATAAGAGAAACAGAAGTTTAGAAGTAAAATGAGAGAAATAGGAATGCTGGCAGATAGAAGTAAAATGGGAGAGATAGGAATGCCCGGAGATAGAGAAATAGAGAAAAATAAGGCCTCCCCTCAACATGGCAATGAGAGAGCTTGGATTCGGTCTGCCTGATTAGGGAGGTGGTGAGCACCTGCGGGCGGCTAGCAGCTTATGCGCCGCAGGTCACCGAAGACAGGCACGAATTAACATCAATAAGTCTCCCCACAATACCGCAATGAGAAGGCTTGGATTCGGTCTGCCTGAGTAGACGATAAGCACCAGCAGGCAGCTCGACCAGAGTATGAGCTGCAGGTCACCGAAGATAGGCACGAATCAACACCAATAAGTCTCCCCACAATACGGCAATGAGAAGGCTTGGATTCGGTTTGCCTGATTGGTAGGGCTTGTAAGCACCTGCAGGCAGTTCTAGCAGAGCAGAGCATGTGCTGCAGGGCACCGAACACAGGCACGCATCAGCGCCTAAAAACCTCCTCACAACATGGCGAAGAGAGGACCCGGATTCGGTTTGCCTGATTGGTAGGGCTTGTAAGCACCTGTGGGCAACTCTAGCAAGCAGAGCAGAGTGTGCACCGCGGGGCACCGAAGACAGGCGTGTATCAACGCCAAAAATAAAAAGAAAGGGGGATCTGTGGGGAGCAACTCGGACTAGACTAAGTTACTGGAATTAAGACTTATTCTATGCATCTGCTCTCCCACAATATGGCGCTGGGAGAGGAGGAAACAGCTTCTACGCAGCTGCCTCTTGCCAACTTGAGTGATGACCTCCAGGAGCTGATCCTGCTCCTGATTGGAGGAGAGCAGCGTACTCGGCGTGTGGGCAGCCGAGTTGGGATTGGCGGAAGAGGACTATAAAGGAGGAGAGAGACAACATGCATGAGGAACATCTAAGGGGAACATCTATCTGAAGGAACACCTGTGCAGCCCCCGAGAGAGCCGGCCGGCGGTATGCCGCTCCCCCGCAGAAGTGGGGAAAAGTGGCAGGGGGAACCGCCCTTCCACGGAGGTGGAAGGGACGGTAGCCAACCCGGGAAGAACCAGCAGCAAACCCGGGGAGGGCCGAGCAGACAAAAGAACAGCGCAGGGTCCTGTGTCGTTCCTCCACGAAGACAGGGAGCGACAGGGAGGACACGCAGGGGCCACAGAAGACCAGAGTGGCACCAACCCGAAGACTTCAGCCTCCGCTAGGGGCTACTTCTGAGCGACCTCCTGCATCCCTGCATCCTGCAGGGGCTGGGGCTGCCTCTGAGGAAGGGAGTTGCCGGCCATCCTTGGGGTCAGAGAAGGCGGTGGCCCAGACAGCTTCCCAGTCGCCCCCAAGCCCGAGCAGTGAACGCTCCTGGGAGGCCGGGGCAGGGGGTCCGTGCAGGGAGGGACGTCTGGGCCCCAGAACTCACACTGCAGCGTAGAGACTTCCACAGGCAGAGTGGTAGAAACCCCGGACCATGGTGTGCAGGACAAAGGTCACAAACTGGAACCAGAGAGAAGGGGAGGCGGATGAGAAAGCACATCGAGGCAACAGCAGGGGCGGGCAGGGTGCAGAGGGACCCGGGGCCTCGGTGGCCTATGCATTCCTATTCCACTCCGTGCCAACCTTGTCCCCTGGAACACTTCCTGGATAACCTCGCAGCAGCCCTGGGTGGAAGATGCCCGAGAACCATGCACGGGATGAAGGCCCGAGTGGTACCTGGAGATGGAGGCTACCAATGAGGCAGGTGATGCCGAAACCCACGAGCAGGCAGTTGGTCAGGGTGAAGGCGTTGATGGCATTGGTGAGCTTCTGGATCTTGCGGTAGCGTGGCCTGGGGGACTTGATGGCGATCCCATCCCTGGGGCAGGAGGGAGCGGGGACGGGCAGTCACAGCCACTGCCTTGACTGCACCAGCAGCTCCCTGGTTCTCAGCCCGGCCCCTCCCCCTTCTGTATGCCTCCACTTCGGAGAAGCAGGAAAAGGCAGCAAAATCATTTCTCTAAGGCAAAGTGTGATGCGAAACACGCACCATCAGGGGGCTGTCTCAAGAGGCAAAGTCACAGGCCTGACCCCAGACCTCAGAAGGCCAGGGGCGGAGCCTGGGAATCTGCACGGTCACAAATATCCTGTGATTTCTCATGTGCATGGAAGCTTGAGAATCAAGGATGAGAAACAACCCGAGGGCTTGGGCCCCTGCATCCACGTGGGAGACCCGGAGGAAGCTCCAGGCACCTGGCTTCAGCCTGGCCAGCCCCAGGCCATTGTGGCCATTGGAGGAATGAACCAGTGGATGGAAGATCTGTCTCTCCCTCTCTGTAATTCTGCCATTCAAGTCAATCAATCAATAAAAAAAAAGGATGAGAAATGAGCCCCCAGGAAAGTGTCTCTGTCCATCAGCCTGGACGAAGGGAGATGTGGTTTCGGAGGACAGCAGCTTGGTCCCCGAGTGCCCGGCAAGCTCCTCTTCCTGACATATCAATCAAGGGCTCCGAAGCCAGCCCAGGAGAGAAATATGCTGGCTGCCTGTCTGCCCTGGACAGAGGGCCCTGCCCATGGACCCTGGCATCAGGAGCAGAGGGCAAAGAAGGCCGGGGACCAGGGATGGGCACTGTTGCCAGGGACTGTCCCTTAGATGCCTTCTCTCCTCTCGGGACAAACAGGGACTAATTAATTTGGATTCACATAAAAAAGAGCAGAAACCAGAGGATCCTTGGCCCCTGGGATTCACCGCCACACCGCACAGCTATGGGCAGTCCACAGAGTACAGTAGGAGTGATGTCTGCCGTTTCCAATACTGCACCGCCCAAGACACTGTGGCTTGTTCTGGTCTCTCTCTCTGCGATCTCTTGCTCTAGGGGAAGCCAGCCGCCAGGCGCACACAGCCCTGTGGCGAGGTCCGCGTGAGGACCCGCGCCTCCTGCCAAGGGTCACGCGACAGAGCCCTGACGCAGCTCTCCAGTCCTGTGCTCACTTCAGGTGCCTGCAGCTTTAAGAGAGACCTCCCAGCTGTGCCACTGTCGGATCCCCACCTCTCAGAAAGTATGGGAGATAAGGTTTTTTGTTTAAAGATGCCAAGTTTTGATCTCTCCGTCTGTCACCCTGCCTTTCAAATAAATAAATCCTTAAAAATAAATAAAAATGTTGAAAGGGGCAGCATTGTGGCACAGCAGGTTAAAGGCTACCACTTGCAGTGCCAGCATCACGTATCAGAGCAGCAGTTGAAGTCCTGGCTGCTCCATTTCCGATTCAGCTCCTGGCTAAGGCGCCCAGGAAAGCAGCAGAAGATGGCCCAAGTCCTCGGGCCCCTGCCGCCCACATGCGAGACCTGGCCCAGCCCAGGCTGTCACAGTCATTTGGGGTGTGGATAGATGATCTCTGTATTCTGCTGTCACTCTGCCTTTCAAATAAATAAACCTTTAAAAAACATAATAGAGAGGCCAAGTTGGGGGGGGGGGGAGATGTGCAATTGGTGCTAAAAAAAAAAATTGTGATATCTAATGTTTTTTTTACAGCAACTCTGTCTCCCAGCTTGCAGAAGGCTTCGCATCCCCTTCGGAGCACGGGTTCAGGAGCCTGCTACTCAACACTGTAACCTTGGGGAAATGACTTAACTATGGAGCCCTGTGTCTCAGCTCCCTCAGCTGCCAGATGAGGACAATGTACCTCGACCAGAGAGCTGCTGGAAGCCTAAATAAAGATATGCAAGGTGCATTAGGCACAGTCAGCGCTCAGGGGTAGCTGCTCTCAGCAAGCAAGCCCTGCCCCTCCTTAGCCTCAGCTTGTTCATCTGTGAAATGGAGAGGCATCCCCATTCTCCCAGGGCCCTCAGCAAAGTGAAGGGAGATGGTGGATGGGAAAGCACGGGAAACAAAAGGCACCGTCTGACCACCCGCTGTCACCATCACTGCGCGGGTCACCTGGTGTCTCCGAGGGCAGTGCCCTCAGTCGGGGCGTCCACGCAGTCCTTGATCCGCCAGTCCATGATGTAGCCGATGAGGGGGCAGGTGAGGAGGCACAACAGCTGCATGGCCCCAAAGACGGAGGAGTAGAACCCAACTGGGCGGGACAGGGATGGCAGTGGGCTCAGGAGCTGACGCAGGGCGGGAACAGCAGCCCAGTGCGGGGCAGAGACTGCCAACGCAGCCTTCCTCTGATCCTGGAGTCTCAGAGTCCCCAAGTGCCCAGGGCGACCAGAGCAGTCCAGACCCAGAAGTCCCACCCCCTGTACGCTGGGCGACGGCAGGGTGGGTGTGGCCAGGCTCTGGCTCTCCTCCCCCTACCTGTCTCTGCTGCCTGTTGTCTCAGCTCACTGGTCTCTGTGGGTGGGAGGGAGAGAGGGTGAGGGGAGCTCGGCCAAGGTCACCCTCCTGTGCCCACAGTTGCAAAGCAGGCTCACCATGCTCCGAGCCGCCGGTTATGAGATACTGCAGCATCTTATTCATGGCGGCCATGTAGAAGATGACCCGCAGCTGCGTCATGCCCATGGTGAGGAGGCTCCACAGGAATATGGGGGAGAAGAGGCTCTTGCGGAAGGGGACAGACTCTGGAGAGACAGCAGGGGGAGCCCCTGAGCCCTGCACCTGCACCTTCCACTTCCCCTACGCAGTCCCAGTGGGGGCTGGGACAGGAACTGTGCTGCTTCAGAGATGGGAAGTTCAGTGTCACTTCCCTCCCAGCTCTTGCCCTGCGCTGTAACGGCTGCAGAACAGTTCTGGGAGGCCTCTGAAGGGACACCTGGTGCTTCTGTGGTAGCACTGCCTCCAGGACACTTCCTGCCAGCTCCACACGGCCACAGATCAGCCCCACAGAAGCCGCCACAACGGTATCCACGGCTCGGACAGCCACATGACGTGCCCCAGTCCTGGGGCTGGGCGCAGCAGGTCAGTCTGACTCTGGCTCAGGCCCCAGAGGGACTGGCAGGGCACAGCCCTCCTTATAACTGTGCTCCAATGTCCCAGGCTCACCCAACCCTCGCAACTCCCCTGCCAGGCAGGAGTTACCAGTGTTAGCTTAGAAAACGAGGAAAGCGAGAACAGAGATAGGAGAGTTACCCAAGCCACACAGCCTGTAAACGGGGAGCAAGCCTCAAAACGCCATCTCCTGACTCCTAGGCCCCTGCTCTTGCCCCAATCATGGAGCTGGCAGTCCAGGGGTCCTAGGTAAGCACAGGTACCTCTGGAAGGCGGGTGTAGTTCCTCCTGTGGCTAGCAGGGGGCACTGGCCAGCCAAGCGTTGGAGGGCACCTGCCTGGAGGCTCCCTGGCCTGGCCGCACCTGATGCAATGGGCTTGGAGGTTGCAGGTGACTCTGAGGAAACCAGCTGCCCCCACAGTCCAAGATTCTGGGAGCACCCACCCCCGGCACCCCTACCCTGGGACCACACAGATACCCCTAAGTCCCCCAGAGTTCTCCTAGCTTGGATTGCTCATCAGCAAAAGGGGTCTACGGCCCATCTACATCTAGGGGTGCTGTGAGGACTGAAGGGGAGAAAGAATGGACACTCAGGGGTCCTCACCCAGCGTGAGCACCCACCCTCCCGAGCCCCCCCAGGCCGGCACCACGACTACACACTCACTCTCAGGGAGGCTGTCCGAGGTGCTGCGAACATCCTGGGATGAGACGAAAACGTCAGCCCCCTCCTCCAGGCTGGGGGCCTTCTGGCTCAGCCGCTGGCCCACGATGGTCACGTGGGTGTAGAAGCGGTCGCCAGTCACCTTGTGGTCCAGGGCCAGCCCACTACATATGATCTTCTTCCTAATGGCAGCCAGGCCAGAGTGTGTGGGAAGCAGCCAGGGGGAGCCCAAGCCCAACACCCTGCCTCTCAGTGACGGGCCTGGCCTTGGCTGTGCCCAGGAACATGCTCGCTAAGGCAGGACTCAGAGCCCGGCCCAGGGGCCAGGCTGGCGCAGGTGCCCAGTCAGCGAGAGGCAACTCATGACAAGAGCCTAGGGTGATTACTAATGCCATAAACAAGAGTGTCAATTTGTTAAGTCAACAACAGGAGTCACTGTGCACTTACTCCTCATGTAGGATCTCTGTCCTTAATGTGCTGTACATTGAGATTTAATGCTATAACTAGTACTCAAACAGTATTTTTCACTTTGTGTTTCTATGTGGGTGCAAACTGTTGAAATCTTTACTTAATATATACTAAACTGATCTTCTGTATATAAAGAGAATTGAAAATGAATCTTGATGTGAATGGAAGGGGAGAGGGAGCGGGAAAGGGGAGGGTTGTGGGTGGGAGGGAAGTTATGGGGGGGAAAGCCATTGTAATCCATAAGCTGTACTTTGGAAATTTATATTCATTAAATAAAAGTTTAAAAAAAATTTTTAAAAATGAGTCCTATTTCTCTGGGGCTGCTCGGAATCAACCTGACTCCAGCCATAGTCTGGCATCCCCTTTTCAATGTTACGACCTTCGAAAAGTTGCTTTGTTTTCCTGCACCTTTGTTATAACCAAAGTTAATGAAAGAAGCTAGGTCTTACAGCTGTTTGAGAATGGTATAGGAGCTAAATCCATAGTGCCTGGCATACAGTAGGTACTCAATAATTGAGTCAGTTAAGCAGCTGCCAGCCTGATGTGCCTGGGGAGCATCTCCACCTGCCCCCGCTGGACTGACAGCCTTGGGGAAAGCTGGCGTTCAGCTTGCCCAGACAAGGTAAAATGCTGGATTCCTTTGGGGCCACATGGCCTCTGGCACTGAGGTCCCTCTTGCTCTCGTGTCCTCCTGCTGCAAACCCAGAGAGGATACTGCCAAGAAGAATCTTCATGTCTGACCACCTGTTCTGTGTGTGTGCCAGCTGGTCCTGAAGAGCACTTGAGTGTAAGCAGGGTCAGGCTATGAGAACGAGCTTGCAGAGCTGAGGCCGTCTGCCAAACTGAGGTTCAAACCCAGGTCTGTCTGTCTCATCACCACGGCCCTGGCCTCCTGGCCCCTCCCCCCTTTAGAGCAGGTGAACCCCTCCCATCTCATCCCGACCCCAGCCCCTGCCACTCACGTGTAATTGGCTTCCTCAGGGTTGGGAAAGGCTTCGATGGGCCAATTGAGGGCACAGTTCAGAAAGATGAGGCAAGCCAGGCCAGACCAGGTGAACATGATGACCACAAAGGACACGCCAGCATCATAGATCAACTGTGGGAGGAGGCGGCAGGCCCATGGGGGAAGCCACCAGGCCCCAGACCCCACAGAGGCAGAACCTGGACCTTCAAGAAGGTCCCTTCTACCCACTCCTTGGATCCAGTTCGCAGAGGAGGAAGAAATGACCAGAAGATCCACCATTGTCTTCCTCTTCCCCCCTTGCCCCTCTAAAGAAGTGTGACATAGTCCTTGCTGGAGCTGAAGTAGCCAGTCTCTCATTTAAAATGCCTTTGAATCTCCATCTTTAAAAGGCTTTAAAAGGCACACACACCCTGCCCATGACTCCATAAATGTTCATGCTGATCTTCGCCAAAAAAAGGGTCAATTATGTTAGGAAAATGAATGACCCAGGTGTGCCACACCGAATGTGTTTATCCTGCCCCTTCCTGGCACGCTCCCTGGGGGAAAGGTAAACCCAGTTTGAAGGGCCTTATCTCACCTGTCCCAGGTGTCCCCAGGTGCAACACCTGGTGCAGGGGGCCTTCCAGTGCTCCGCCTAGGGCCTCCCAACCCGAGACCAACAGGCTCTGAACTGACTGTGATTCCCAGCATTTGTCCACCCCCACTAATGGGAGAAGCACAGACGATGTGGCTCCCGTCTTCTCACACACCCTCTGTCTGGGACGCCTGACGTGGGCCCTGCCCTCCGGTCCCTGCTCAGAGCTCCAGTCACTGTCTAGGAAATCCTGGGCTCCACCTCCTCGGCCCTGGGCCTCGGGGGCCTTTTCCTCTCTAGGAGCAAGACAGAGCTTCAAAGGGCCACACGCCAGACGGGGCTCCTCAGACTGGACTCCCTGGGTTGAAGACGTGGGGGGAACTGCCCACCAGAACTGGCAGCCACCCACCCATGCACGTCTCCCATCTCCTTCGCTGGGCTGAGAAACGGTGCCCCCTAAAGGAGCCGATGAATTGCCCAGGGTGGGGCTTGAAGAATGCATCACAGCCCAATAGAAAGGAGGCGTTCAGATCCTTCGACCAAGGACGAAGACATCTCAGGGCTCCTGGCTCTCAGGTCCAGCAGGCTGACCTGGCCAGGTTTTGCCCTGTGATGCTGGAGTATGAAAGGGGAGACGTGGCGGGGGGGATGAGCCAGGTCCCTCCTAAGAGCATTGTAGAAGTCCTGGGATGCAGCTTCCAGGGCGAGAAAAGAAGACAGGCAGGAGACCAGCTGAGAAGGCCTGCCTCGGCCCGGAGAGAGGACGGCTGGTACCCAGACACCAGCGAAGGAAAGGAAGAGAGCGGAGAAGTCGGACCCGTGGTGCAGCCCAGGGCTGGGACTCCTCCAATGACGCTTCAGTGCTTTTCACCCCGGAGGCAGGAACTGGGCCACCGCTCCCCCAGCCCCACCCAGTTCTTGTACTCGGGGCAAAAAGACCACCCGGGGGACCTCCCAGGCCCCCTAAGCGGCCCCTACCTTGACTCCGGGGAATGTGATGGCGGAAGAGGCGTAGGAGCCGATCATGAGGGACATAAAAGTGGAGCGCAGGTTCCCAAACATGTTGGGCAGCTGTGGAAGGAAAACAGAGGCCATGAGCAGGGGAACCCCCAACCCCAGTATCCACCGAGGGCTCCCCTTTCCCAACCCCGCCTGAGCACGCTGTACCCAGCCTGGTACTTCCCAAAGTCACTTCCAGGAGACCACAGCTCCAGGAGCCACAACTGCAAAGTCTCAAAGTGAAATCCACAGGGAAGCCATCCTCTCACCCTCTCTTACACACTCCCAATGCACTTGACACAGAAAAGGCTTCCCAGCAGTGCCCTGGAGAAATTCTGTTCATTTTGTTTACACGCAGGGCTTCCCAAGTGCGTTGTGGTGGTCTCTTTAGTCGTGTGCCACCTCTGAATAACACTGACCCAGTGCTGCTCCCCTTTACAGCTGAGAACGTCGAAGCCCAGAGAGAAAATGAAGGGCAGGCACTCAAGGTCAGAGCAGCTAAATGACTCCCTCCCCTGTTCTGGCCACCCCAGCCCTACTCCAAGGCTATGACTCCCAACAGGTGCACCTTAGCCCTGTCAGGGGCCCCAAATGTCCCAGCCCAGTTTCTACTGAGCCAGCGCCAAGTCAGGGGAAGGATCGGGGAGGGGAAGGTGGGTTGAAGGGAGGGGGCAGAGCAGACTTAGAGCTCTCGCTGGTAAAGAATTGATTGGAGCCGGTGCTGTGGCATAGCAGGTTAAGCTGCCACCTATGATGATGGCATCCCATATGGACACTGGTTTATGTTCTGGCTGCTCCACTTCCCATCCAGATTCCTGCTAATGGCCTGGGAAAAGCAGAAGATGGCCCAAGTGTTTGGGCCCCTGCCACCCACATGGGAGACCTGGAAGAAGCTCCTGGCTCCTGGCTTTGGCCTGACCCAGCACTGGCCATTGCTGCCATCTAGGGAATGAACCAATGAATGGAAGATCTCTCTCTCTCTCTCTCTCTCTCTCTCTCTTGATCTCTCTCTCTAACTCCGCCTTTCAAAATAAATTAAAAATCTTTCAAAAAAAGAGAATTTATTGATTGATGTTCTGTTCACTGGCCTGGGCAGTGAAGCTAAGTCCCGAAGCTTTTGTGTGTACCCCCTATCCTCACCATCCTCCACACATCACCAGATGATCCCATAACTAGGAAGAAACTTAAACGCTAAGCAAAGCCTAAACCTACTCCCCAGAGCACCAGCAAACCAAGGCTCACAAGGAGGACCTCAAACAGCTCTGGGAAGGAAAACTTGGGAACTGAGTCGTCCTCCCTTCCTGTCTCCCTACAAGGCTCTGGAAAAAAAAATAAGAGGGGGGCCCTGTTGTTCCCCACTGGGGCAGTTTACCCTGGCACCTTGTATCTGCATGGCCCCCTGCCAAAGACACCAAAGAAGGTGCCAGGCCAGGACAACTCCACCAGGGGTCTGTGGGCGCCGCCTGTGCCCAGCACCATCGGCAGGGTGAGGCTGGCCCAGCTAACCCCAGGCCAGACCCAGACTGGCTAGGAACACAGCTTCAGCACTGGACGTCCCGGCCCAGGGAGCAGCAGAGCAAGTGCCCTGGGGGGCGGGGACGATGTCAGGCCCTGCCATTGGCTGGAGATTACAGTCTGGGTGATTAAGGGGCGGAGGCGTAGAGCCCCTCTGGGCTGGCCAGGGCAGGGTGACCAGGGTAGGGTCCGAGGTCAGGCCCCAGAGAAGGGATTCAAGGCTCTGTGCCAAGTTGCAAAGCGTGGAGAAGAGGCAGGGAGGAAGGGATCGCTTCCTTCGAGAGAGAGTTGTGAAATGTTCCCGGCTGGAATTAAAAGGCAAAGGCGGCTCCTGGGGTGAGATGAAATTCAGCCAAAAACACCCAGTTTGGCCTTCAGGCAGACCTCACTGGAGATAAACAACCCAAAGCTGGCCCAGGCAGGAACCTGCCCCGCCCCCACCCGCTCCCCAGCCTTTAACCCTTCCATTCTGTCTCACCTTCCTAGTGTGCACTCAGAGAAACACACACACACACACACACACACACAAGGGGTCAAGCCTGACCTTGTAGGTCAGGACGGGCCAGCGTGGGCCGCGTCGCAGGGTTCAACCTCACACTCACATGTTTACCCAGTCACCCTTTCAACCCAGACAGTGTCCCTCGGGAACACTCTCCCACAACACAGCAGACACAGCACACACTGCCTCCTCCAGCCGCTGCCTCCCTGCCACTGTCACATTACCCAGTTTTATCTTCTCCCAGCACTTACCACCGCTGACAGCGTATCAGCTTGCTGACTTATCAGGTTGTCTCCTCCCCCTGACCCCCAAAAGGTAAGACCCAGCAAGGTGAGGACAGGAGGACATGGTCAGACCTGTTTGGGCTGTAGCCGCAGTGCCTAGAACAGGGCTCAGCCGACACTCATGGGATTGGTGCGGTAGCCCCACGCGCACACGCACACACATGCGTGCACGTGCACACACACACACACCTGAGCGGTTTCCCATACCTGCCCTTGACCTCCATACACAAGCACCACCCCCAGGCTCACCCTCATTTCCAACCATCCCCCTCTCCCAGGTGTCCCCACTGTTGGGCCGGGCCTGTCATACTCACAGTGAGCGAAGTGAACGTCAAGCAGATGCCACCAAAACCATTCAGGGACAGCGCCAGGAATATGAGCGGAGACAGAACTGGGAAGAAGGAGAGGGCTGAATGAGGGCGACTGGGGAGCTGTGGCAGGGCGGGGGGCCAAGGGCAGCGTCTCGGGCAAAGCAGCCCCCTCCATCCCACCCGTTCTTTCCTTGTGAGGGCACAAAGGCCAGACAGCTCACCTTCAGGGTCCCGCGAGGCCAGGGCCATGAGGGTGCAAGATGCAGCAAAGCACGCACTGTGTGGACACAGGAAACAGTGAGGGGTCCCCTCTCCAGACCTCCCTACCCCTGCCCCCCAGCTCCCACGGCGCAGCCGCCTCACCTGCCAAGCAGCCGCAGGGGCCGGGGGCCAAAGCGGTCCATGAGGATCCCCAGGGGCAAGGTGGTGGCGCTGAGTGCAAAGGAGCCGATGGTAAAGCCCAGGTTGAGCATTTCATCCTGCCGGTCGCAGCTGGGCCACCGGCTGGGCGGCTGCCCCTGGCTGCTGTTGGCGGTGCTGGTGGTGGTGTTTGCAGCTGCGGAGGAGGGGGCAGGGCTCAGCACACAACAGCCGGGACAGCTGGCAGGGGAGACGGCAGCCCCCGACAGTGGTGCTGTGTTCAAGCCCCATTTCCTCATTACTGCCCATCAGGTGATTCTGGGGGGTGGTCTAGGGTGATATTCTGGGGGACAGGGCTCCATAAATGGCAGCAATTCAGTACCTGACCTTGGGAAAGACATACATCACACACCCCCTACATACATATATACCACACACACACCCCACATACATAAAGGCCACACACACACACATCCCACATGTACACACCAAATATGTACATATCCCAAACATACATATACGACACAAACACAGCCCGAGACATCAACCAGCTCAGCTAAGAGGACAGCCATCAAAGCATTTACCGCATTGCAATAATCACCCAATGTCCAAGCTTGGGGGCTGTGGACCCCCCAACAGGAGGCACCCCCAGATCTAACAGCAACGTCGATCAGTGGTGCCCTAACAGATTTAACAGAAATTCACTTAAAGGAAGCTTTCCCAATAAATGACACCCTGATAAAGTAATATTTATTGAGCACTCAGCTTTGTTCCAGGCATTTTTTCTTCCTTTTTTTTTTAAGATTAATTTATTTGAAAGTCAGAGATACAGAGAGGCAGAGGAAGAAGAAGAGAGAGAGAACTATTCCAACCAGTGGTTCACTCCCCAGATAGATGCATCGGCTGGAGCTGCTCCAATCCGAAGCCAGGAGCCAGGAACTTCATCCAGATCTCCCACGTAGGTGCAGGGGCCCAAGGACTGGGGCCATCTTCCACTGCTTTCCCAGGCCATAGCGAGAGCTGGATCGGAAGTGGAGCAGCTGGGACTCTAACCGGCACCCACATGGGATGCTGGCACTGCAGGTGGCAGCTTTACCAGCTATGCTACAATGCCCGGTGCCCTTTTTTTATAAGATTTATTTTATTGGGGCCAGTGCTGTGGCGTAGAGAATTAAGCCACCACCAGTGCTTGCATCTCATGAGTCCCAGCTGCTCCAATTCCAATCCTGCTAATGTGCCTAGGAAAGCAGCAGCAAGTTACACCCATGTGTGACTCTGCCTTTCAAATAAATTTTTAAAAAATAGTTCATTTATTTGAGAGGCAGACTAACAGAGAAGGAAAGACAAAGAGAGAGACAGAGAGAGACAGAGACACACAGAGAGATCTTCCATCCCCTGGGGGACTCCCCAAGTGGCTGCAATGGCTGGAGCTGGCTCAGACTGAAGCCAGGATCCCGGAACTCCATCCAGATCTCCCACTTGGATGGCAGGAGTTCAATAACTCACACCATCCTCTGCTGCTTTCCCAGGACGTTAGCAGAGAGTTGAATCAGAAGCTAAACAGCCAGGACTTGAACCAGCACTCCTATGAGAGTTGCTGGTATTAGAGCCGGTGCTGCAGCACAGCGGGTAAAACTGCCTGTGATGCTGGCAACCCATATGGGCGCTGGTTCAAGTTCCAGATGCTCCTCTCCTGATCGAGCTCTCTAATAGCCTGGGAAAACAGTGGAAGATGGCCCAAGTGCTTGGACCCGTGCACCCACGTAGGAGACCCAAAAGAAGCTCCTGGCTCCTGACTTTGACTCCGGCCGTTGCAGCCATTTGGGGCGTGAACTAGCAGATGGAAGCTCTCTATCTCTGTCTATCTCTGTAACTCTTTCAAATATTCAAATAAATAAATTTAAAAAATAAAAAAAAGGAAAAGATGCTGGTGTCACAAGCAGCAGCCCAACCCACTGCACCACCACCCCAGCCCCGGGGCCTTTTATAAACAGTCACTGCATCAACTCATGAGTCCCATGAGGCCCATGAGTCAGTCAATAAAGTATCCCCATAACCCAGATGAAGAAAGTGAGGTGTTGCCCAATTACCCTCACTTGCCTGCTCCCAGTTAGCACTGGAACTGGCAGCCTCCTGAATTAAGACACTGTCCCTGCCCCTAAGTCTCTCAACTGACAGCTTCCCTCATAAACAATCCCACTTGCTTGCAGTTAATGCACACCTGCTTTGTGCCAGGACTTTCCATACAGAATCTGATCTTATCCTACAATATAAGAATAGAATGCCTAACACACAGGTTCCTTTGGAGACAAGGACCAAAGCTCTGCATGGTGCCCAACCCAGGGAACATGCCCTTGGGACAGCCGACGAGAGATGATGGCCCTCGGGTGCTGAGGTTCCCGCAGTGAAACAGAGGGGAAGCCCTCAACTCTCACGCGCGGCTGTGGTTAGATAACAGAGAACCCAATGAAGGCGAAATACAGCGTGGAGTGGCAGGTGCTGAGAAGAGAGATGCCCATGTCATAGTGCCCGGATGCTGGGGGGGCGAGGCAGACGCACGGGCCCAACAGTGACGTGACCTTGACTTCAGATATCTGAAGTGTGTGCAACTGGCAGAAGGCGAAGTGATCTGTGTGTGAACTTCAGAAAGAACATAAAGGGCTGGCAGATAGGCGTGCCGGCCACCCAGAGAAGGAACCTCCTTGGGCGATGGGGAGTTCCCCACCTGTGGCAGTTGCCAAGAAGGCTGGGGCAAGTGCTTGGGCACCTGCAGGAAGCAGTGAGAGGGGTTAGACCACACATGGGGTTGAGGCCAGCCCAGTAATTCAGGGGTCTTGACGCTCACTGTCTGCTCCAGCTAATCCTCTCTTACACCTATTTGCTGGACATGTAGTGACTGTCTGCCAATGAGCTCTGTCTTGGGACAGTGAGTAAAGCAAGAAGAAAAGCAAAGATAACTCAGGCCAGCACTGCCCCCACCCATGTTCTGCGAGGCTGGCTGAACCTTTTAGTGCATTGAAACTGAGTGGCAGTTTAGGGGCTGGCTTTGCGGTGCTATAGGTTAAGTTGCCACTTGGAACACTGGCATCCCTTGCTGGAGAGCCGGTTCCAGTTCCAGCTGCTCCAATCCAGCTCCCTGCTAAAGTGCCTGGGAAAGCAGCAGAGGGTGGTCCGAGTGCCTGGGTCCCTGCCACTCTCATGGGAGACCCAAATGAAGTTCCTGGCTCCTAACTCTAGCATGGATCAGCCCCAGCCATTGTGAACCAGCTCACTCGCTCGCTCTCTCTCTCTTTCTGCCTTTCAAGTAAATAAAAATATTTTAAAATAAAGAAAAATTGAGTGCCAGTTTAAAACCGGGAATCATCTCTAAACATCTAGATTTCTGGCTTATATTGAAAAGATCAGAAAACATGGCCATCAGGGCCAGGGCTGTGGCACAGAAAGTTAAGCCTCTGTCTGCAGTGCCAGAATCCCATACGGTCACCGATTCAAGACCTGGCTGTTCCACTTCTGATTCAGCTCCTTGCTAATACTCCTGGGAAAGCAGTAGAAGATGGCCCAAGTGCTTGGGCCCCTGAACCCACATGGGAGACCTGAAAGAGGTTCCTGGCTTCGGCCTGACACAGCCCTGGCTGTTTTGGCCATTTAGGGAGTGAACCATCGGATGGAAGATTTCTCTGTCTCTCTCTTAAATTCTTTATTTAAAAAAAAAAAAAAAAAAAAAAAAAAACAGAAAAGAAAACCTGGTCATCATCACAGCCGAGTGGCGGCTTCTCTGATTCACCAGGGCTTGCTTCACACAAGTGCTCACCTCCCAGACTTCTGCTCTCTTAACACCTGCCCTGCGGTACCCAATTATCATCACCTGCCTGGCCCCAATTAGCACTGGAACTGGCAGCCCCTGAATTAGAAACCACCCCTGCCCCTAAGTCTTCCAACTGACAGTTTCCCTCATAAACAATCGCACCTGCTTGCAGTTAATGCACACCTACTTTGTTTCAGGACTTTCCATATAGAAACTGATCTTATCCTACAATAGTCCTCAAAAGTAAGGATACTGGCCTCCATGTCACAGATGCTCAGGCTCCAAGAAGCCGAGCAACTCAGCCCCCAGCATCTCACCGGAGGGCTCAGACTGAAGCCCAACAGAATCTCCGAAGCCAGTCCTTTTAATTCGCACCACGTGGCCTCTCTGTTCTGCACAGGCCAGGAGCCCCTGCACTAATGAAGAATTCAGCCCAGGACACTGTTCGTGACTCAGGGTCAGTGAATACCTTGGTTCATCGATCATTCTCACAGGTCTGATTCAATTGGGCTAGCTCCTGCTCACTCAGTGCTTAGAGAAAGTGAAACTTACAAACCCGGAGAGGAGCCTGCCCAGAGGTCGAGACCTCTTGCACCTGCTAATTACAATAGGTCTTTAGCATCCACCTCCCCACTGTGATAGACAAGTAAAGTGAGGCAGAAGATAGCACGGGGAGAGGGGCAGCGCTGTGGCATGGGGGTAAAGCTGCCACCTGCCAG
This sequence comes from Oryctolagus cuniculus, assembly GCF_964237555.1. Taxonomy (NCBI): domain Eukaryota; kingdom Metazoa; phylum Chordata; class Mammalia; order Lagomorpha; family Leporidae; genus Oryctolagus; species Oryctolagus cuniculus. The sequence continues at coordinate 14,627,429 of NC_091432.1, read as the reverse complement.
CATCCCACATGGGCACCAGTTTGAGTCCCGGCTGCTCCACTTTAGATCCAGCTCTCTGCTATGGCCTGGGAAAACAGCAGAAGATGGCCCAAGTGCTTGGGCACCTGCACCCTCAAGGGAGATCTCGAAGAAGCTCCTGGCTTCAGGCCTGCGCAGCTCTCGCCATTGCAGCCATTTGGGGAGTGAACCAGCAGATAGAAGATCTCTCTGCCTCTGTAACACTGCTTTTCAAATAAATAAATCTTAAAAAAAAAAAAAGAGAGAGAGAGATGGGACAAAGTATTCAGTGAGTGAGTGAGTGACAGAGTTTAGAAACATGGGAGACTTGCATTTCCCAATGTGTGGTTTGCACAGGAAGTAGGGGACACACCAGGTGCGGACACAAATGGTTTTGGAGGTTTCATTGTTATTATTTAAATGCGTAATAGAAACATACATACATGTGTGTATACATATATATATATATCTACCTATGTATGTATTAGAAATATATGCAATGTATGATGTGTGTATTTAACACCAAACCCAAAATTCCAAGGAGATTGCATTTTAGAAAGCAGCAAACTTCCTTTTCTAAAAAAGTTAGTTGAGAGGGTGAGCATTTGGTGCAGCAGTTAAGATGCTGCTTACGGTACCCACATCCTGGGGTTGGCGTCATGGCACAGCAGGTGAAGCCACCGCCTGCAACACCAGCATATGGGCACTGGTTCAAGACCTGGCTGCTCCACTTCCAATCCAGCTCCCTGCTAATGCGCCTGGGACAGCACTGGAGGACGGCCCAAGTCCTTGGACCCCAGCACCTGCACGGGAGATCTGGAGGAAGTTCCTGGTCCCTGGCTTTGGCCTGGCCCAGCCCCAGCCATTGTGGTCATTTAGCGAGGGAACCAACAGATGGAAGATCTTTCTGTCTGTCCCTTCGTCTCTCTGTGTAACTCCGACTTTCAAATAAATGAGTAAATCCTTAAAAAAAAAAAAAAAAAAAAAAAAGACACCCACATCCTATAGGAGTATCTGGGGTCCAGCTCTGCTTCTGATTCCAGCTTTCTGCCAATGCAGACCCTGGGAGGCAGCAGTGATGGCCCAGGCAGTTGGGTCCCTGCCCCCCACCTAGGTTGACTTCTAGATTCCTGGCTTCAGCCTAGCCTAACCCAGGCCAAGCTGTTGTGGGCATTTGGAAAGTGAATTGGTGATGGGAGATGTCTCTGTATGTCTTGCTCTGTCTCTCAGCCTTTCAATTAAAAAAATTTTTTTAATGATGCAAGGAAGGAGTAATAATTATAATAATAATAGTATTAAGTAATAGCATCTATGGCACACAGAAATGGTAAAACCATGACAGTCAATAGCAAATGACTAGATCTGGGAAATAATGGAAAATGGGATCATGGCTAAGCATTCACTCTCTCAAATCCCTGGTCTACTAGGATTGCTGAAAATGGGCTCTGTTAGCCTACCTGTGCAATGGGCACAGCAGTCTCAAATCACCAGAGAAGCTGCTCTGAGGACCGCCGCACACACACACAGCACTCAGAAAAGGGTCCCATCTGCCTCGCACCCCTGGTCAGTGCTTCCTCCCTAACCCCCAGGCTTCCCTTTCTTGCAGTCAACACTCCCAAGAACACCTGAGGATCAAGCTCTGGCTGTATCTTGCCACGACTGACCAGACTCCCCTCCAAGAACCCCAAGCTGGGGAGGCGAGGAGAGGACACACCGACCCCAGGAGGCCCAGGAGAAAGCTTCTCCCAGGAGGGTTGTTCACATCCAGTTCAACGCTCACTCAGCTCTTTTTTTCCCCAAGTCAGAAGCTGGCTTTTCAACATTTTCATTTTACTTGAAAGGCAGCAAGACAGAGAGAGATCTTGCTTCCTCTGGTTCTCAAACACCTGCACTAGCTAGAGCTGGGTCAGGCTGAAGCTGAGAGCCAGGAACTCAATCCAGGTCTCCCCCATGGATGGTAGAGACCCAAGTTCTTGAGCCATCACCCAGAGCCTTCCGGATGCACATTACCAAGAAGCCAGTGTGAAGCTAAGGAGCCAGGATGCGCACCAAGCACTGTGTTATGGGATTGTGGGCATCCCAAACAGCATCTCAACTGCTGCATCAGGTGTCTGCTCCTCAGCTCCTCATTTTTTAAAAATGATTTATTTGCTTATTTGAAAGGCAGAGTTACAGAGAGGCAGAGAGACAGAGAGGGAGAGGTCTTCCACCCGCAGGTTCACTGCCCAAACAGGTGCAATGGCCAGAGCTGGGCCGATCAGAAGCCAGGAGTGTCTTCCATGTCTCGACGTGGGTGCAGGGGCCCAAGCACTTGGGCCATCTCCTACTGCTTTTCCAGGCACATTAGCAGGGAGGTGGAGCAGCCGGGACCCAAACCAGCGCCCATATGGGATGCCGGCACTGCAGACAGCGGCTTTACTTGCTACGCACCCTGAGCACCAGCCCTGAGCTCCTAATTTTTTAAACTGATACTGGGCAAGTATTTAGCATCTCTGAGCTTCAAGTGCCTCTTCTATAAGAGGGAGTTAACAATAATTACATGACAGATTTGCAGTGGGGACAAAAGACCCAGCTAGCAAACAGTATACACTTAGGAAATTCAGGGTTGTTTTATTTGTTTGCGCATATCCTGGGTAAACAGTAGCGTGTGACGAACTGAACAGCCCCTGTATAAACTCTGAGTAACAGAGCCCCCTTTAGCTGTACCACCCCAATAGAGGGGTCAGACATCCACCCCAAAGTACCAATACATGGCAAGAAAGACAGCAGAAAGCACTGAGAGACAGAGGTGAGGCAAAGAAATCCTGAAGAGCTGACACTTGGGACCAGCACTCTGGCATAGTAGACTAAGCTTACGCCTGCAGTGCCGGCTTCCCATACGGGCACTGGTTCATGTCCTGGCTGCTCCTCTTCCCATCCAGCTCTCTGCTACGGCCTGGGAAACAGTGGAATATAACCCAAGTGCTTGGGCCCCTGCACCCACGTGGAAGACCTGGAAGAAGATCCTGGCTCCTGGCTTTGGATCAGCTCAGCTCCAGCCGTTGCAGCCATTTGGGGAATGGACCAGTGGATGGACCAGTGGATGGACCACTTTTCTCTCTGTCTCTTCCTCTCTCTGTCTGTAACTCTATCTCTCAAATAAATAAATAAATCTTAAAAAAATAAAATAAAAACTGACACGATTAACTCAACAATGAGCTCCACATTGGTTGAGCTCTTTAAATATCTGTAAAATGACATCATTTGATCCAGACATCATTGTTCTGCAGCAGGAAGGCTAATGGGCCACTGTGTTTCACAGACTTAGGAACAGGGAGCCCAGAAGGGGTAAGTTATTTACCTAAGGTCACACAGCAAACATCAGCAAAGCAGGGTCCTGAAAATACGAAGAAACCCACTCCGTGGGCAGTCTGAAACTGGGCTTGCTCTCATCCCATTTTCACAACAGCCCTATGAGGCCGGGATGACGATCCATTTACATAAGGGACCACTGAAATATTAAGAAAGCAAAGTACCGGCCAGCGCCACAGCTCACTTGGCTAATCCTCCTCCTGAGGTGCCGGCACCCCAGGTTCTAGTCCCAGTCGGGGCGCCGGATTCTGTCCCAGTTGTCCCTCTTCCAGTCCAGCTCTCTGCTGTGGCCCGGGAGTGCAGTGGAGGATGGCCCAAGTGCTTGGGCCCTGAACCCACATGGGAGACCAGGAGAAGCACCTGGCTCCTGGCTTCGGATCAGCATAGTGCACTGGCCATAGCAGCCATTTGGGGGGTGAACCAACAGAAGGAAGACCTTTCTCTCTGTCTCTCTCTCTCACTGTCTAACACCGCCTGTCAAAAAAAAAAAAAAAAAAAAGAGGAAAGAAAGAAAAAAGAAAGCAAAGTACCTGACTGCAGCCAAGCAGCCCTTAGCAGAGCTGGAAGCCATGCTGGCTGCCCCTGTCCACCGGGACAGGGACTCAGATCCTTGCTCAGAGCCCCTGTTCTTAGAACACTGTAGAAGGAAGCTGAGACCCACTGAAGTAACACCTTGACAGTAGGGACTCCATTTTGGAGAACCTGAGACTCCATTCTGGGAAGGTGCCCCCCGACACTGTGAGACTCTGGTCTGAAACTATGCTCTAAAACAGTTGGACAATAGCAGTCCACTACACCACACTTGGCAGAGCATAGAAACCCCCTAGCATGATCGCTCAAGCTTGGAAGTGGATAGGCTGCACCTGGGTTAATGATAAAAACGTAATTTGTCTATGTCCTACATATGATTAAAACCAATACCTGGATTAATGTCAAGATTGTAATTAAAATTGTTAAGACTGTAACTGGTATTGTCAAGATTATAATTGATACTAGTTTCGCATAGGTTTTAGGTCAGCTTGACCCCGGTAACCATGTATTCCCCCCCCCGATCCTAGCAACCATGTATTCCCCTCCTGGTTTTGTGGTTTTTGTCTTTATAAACCCTGTTGCTTTTTATCAATGTGTGGAGCTCCTTTGTTTACACTCGCTCAGGTACAACACCACCATGAATGAAGCCCCAAGAAGCAAAACACAGGCACTCTTGATCAGGTGGCCTGACTGAGACGGACTAGGAGCCATATCCACAGTCAACTGGACAGTCTCAGAAGTTAGGCTGGAGACCCTAGAGTGGAAGGAAGGTGAGAGGAAAGAGGTGTGCGGAACCCTGTCTCCTAGGAGTGCACAACTGGGGCCGGCATTGTAGCACAGTGAGTTAAGCCGCCTGTGATGCCAGCATCCCAAATCAGTGCTGGTTCAAGTCCCAGCTGCTCTGCTTCCAATCCAGCTCCCTGCTGATGAGCCTGCGAAAGCAGCAGATGGCCCAAGGACTTGGACCCTGCCACCCACATGGAAGACCTAGCTCCTGGTTCTAGCCTGACCCAACCCCAGCCTTTGCAGATGGAAAGACCAGCAGAGGGAAGACTTCTTTCTCTGCCATTCTGCCTTTAAAATAAATAAAATATTTTTTAAAGAAAAGAAAAAAGTACATGGTTACACTCTGGGAAGGTGTCGACTTTGCTACTTTAGTGATCCCAAATGGCCAGATCCAGACACACCCACTTCTGGGTAACTCAAAACTCCAAGTGGACACCTCACACCATATACAAAAAGTAGCTCAAAATGGATCAAGGATAATAAAGTACAAATCTTTGTGACCTTAGGTTAAGCAATGATGTAAATATGATACCAAATGCCATGACAAAACAAAACAAAACAAAAAGATAAATTGGGCTTTGTTGTGCAGCAAAGAACAGAATGAAGAAGTAAAAAGACAACTCACAGTGGGAGAAAAACCTTGCACAGCAGGCATCTGATAAGGGATTTGTATCTAGAACAGAAAGAACCCTTACAACTCAATAATAAAAGACAACATAATTTAAAAATGGACAAAAGAAGCCAGCGCCAGCCCTCCCACGTGGGTGGCAGAGGTCCAAGCACTAGAAGCCACTTTTCCAGGTTCATTAACAGGGAGCTAGATTGGAAGTGGAGCAGCTGGGACACCAACTATATCCATATGGGATGTTAGCATTGAAAGCAGTGGCGGCTTTAGCAGTGGCTTTAACAGCTCTACCACAAAGCCAGCCCCTCAAATAAACAAATCGTTAAAAAATTTAAGGGGTGGGGGGCAATGTTGTGGTATAGCAGGTTAACCCTCCACCTGTGATGGCCGGCATCCCATATGGATGCCTGTTCAACACCTGGCTTCTTCTCATCCAGTTCCCTGCTGATGCACCTGGGAAAGCAGTGGAAGATGGCCCAAGTGCTTGGGCTCCTGCACCAGCTTGGTAGACCCAGAAGAAGCTCCTGGCTCCTGGCTTTGGCCTGCTCAGCCCTGGCCATTGTGGCCATTTGGGGAGTAAACCAGCAGATGGAAGATCTCTCTCTCTCTCTCTGTCTCTCTGTCTCTCCTCTGCTCTCTGTAACTCTGCCTTTCAAATAAATATAAAATAAAATAAAATAAATATTTATAAAATAATTTTTAAAGTGTTGACACATGCTACACAGGTGAACCATGAAAGCACTACCCTAAGTAACAGAAGACAGTCATAAAAGAAGGCACATAAAACTCTATATGAAGTGTTAAGAACAGGTAAATCTAATTTTTAATCTTCATCTTAGGCAAAGCCCTATGACAGAAAGTAGCTGAGTGGTTGTGCTTGACGGTGGAGGAAGACATCAGGGCCGTGGAAGCTGCTAACGCAATGAGTGGTTGCTCTGAGGGATAAAGAAAATGTTCCAAAATTGATTGCAATGATGGTTGCACAACTCTGAACATGCTAAAAGCCACTATATGCTTCAAATGAGTGACTTGTAAGGTGTCAGGGTTGTACCTTGATATAGCCATTTCTCATATTTTATAAAAGCACAAGTGGAGGTATAGACTCTCAGAAGGGGAGCAGGAGTTTTGAGGCTGATGGAAATGTTCTAAATATGTATTTTTATTTATATTTCTGAGAAGAAGAGAGACAAGACCGAGTGCTCCTGGGAGCAGGTGTTGTGGTGCAACAGGCTAAGTAGCGGCTTGGTGCACCTGCATTCTGTATCAGAGTGCGTGGGATTGAGTCCCACCTCTGCTTCTGCCACTGTGCACCCTGGGAGGCAGCAGATGATGGCTCAAATACTTGGGCCCCTGCCACCCGTGTGGGACACCTGAATGGAGTTCTGGGCTCCTGGCTTCAGCCTGGCTCAGCCCTGGCTGTTAAGGGCATTTGGGGAGTGAACTGGCAGATGAAAGATCTCTCTTTCTCTCTGCCTTTCAAATAAATGAGAGACAATTTTTCACCAACAGGTAGAGAAGGCAAGAAGCAGCTACTGGGTGGGTAGGACCAGGCATCAGGGCCACTGGGCAGCAAAGGGCAGGCCATCCCCAGTAGCTCAGGAGGAGACCTGACCCTAAACAGTCCTCCCCTTCTTCTCTCATTTCATCTCATCTCCAGCCTCCTTCTCCACACCCACCCTGTGGTCCTAGGCCAGCAGCCAACTCTACCTCCTTGGGGGGGGGGGGGGGCATTACCCTCTAATTGGACCCCAGGAGGCATGGGCAAGTTGCCATCCCTCCACACCACCTGCTGCTTCCTTACAGATAAGCCTGGCAGGGGTGGGGCAGCACCCCAGGTGGGAGTGGCCACTGCTCAGTGCACCCAGAGAGATCAAGACCTCCCCACCTCCACCCCCAAGGAATCCGGTTCTTTCCCACAGCCACAGCAGGTGCTGCGGGGCAGGGGAGTTGTGAAGACGCCAGAAAGACCCTTGGGATGCCCATGGGACACACACTGTTATTAGCCCCATTCTGCAGAGCAGCACACCGCAGTGCCACGTTTAAGGGACGCATTGATGTCACTGAGCTGAGAGAAGCGGGGGTAACTGGGACTCAGATCCAAATAGGAGTTCCTTCCAAGCTTGCTCCACAACAGGGAGATTGGGGGTCAGGGAAAGGGAGGAGGGGGAGAAAGCGGGAGGAAGAGGGCCAGACTCCACACCCTCCAGCACTTGGCCCAGCTTGTCAGCACAGCACTCAGCTTCCAGGAAAAGGGAGACAGATGCCCATCCAGCTCCCAGACGCCCGCAGCTGGGCTCCTCCCTGCCCAGGGGCAGCTGCAGATAGCCCGTGGCTGAGCTGTGGCTCCCCAGGATTGTCAGTAATTGCACTCCTTCTTTCTGGGCCACTCCCGCCACAAGGTCAAGGTGGCTGAAGTGAGAAACAAAGGCCTGCCCACTGCCAGACCTAGAGGAAGTCGGCTTCTTAACTTTGAGCAAATAGGTGACTTGAAAACCTCAGGACTCACAAACGAGAGCGGGCAGGCCTGTCACACTCACTTCCCACCGGAGGCAGCTCTGCTTTGTCTTATTTAACCTAACAATAGCCAACTCAGCTACATCCTGCTCTGCCCCCCCCCCCCACCCGCCAGCCTGACTGGTCCCTGCACCGGAATGCCCAGTAGGATACCTGGCATTCGGTGACCACTGAATTAGACAAAGGAGGTGGAGTGGGGAGGATGCCCCCTCTTCTCCCCATGAATTTTGAAGAAGTCAGGAAGAGAGCCTGCCCAGTGCTTCGAGCAACCCTACTTCCCGGCCACCTGTCCCTTCCACCTCCCACCTGTTCTCCAACCCACCTGCCCCTTCTCGGGCATACCTTGGCACAGGCTAGAATAGAAGCCCTCGTTCTTGAGAATGATCAGCAGGGAGCCCCAGCCCAGCAGGACCGCGGAGAAGAAGAGGTTCTCCAGTACCGCGGTGCAGGCCATCCACCAGCGCCTCCGGTACGCCTGCTCCAGCGTGGGGGCCATGCTGGCCGAGAGTCTGCAGAGAAACAGAAGGCTGAGCGAAGGGTCCCCCAGCGGCCCCTGGGAAGGGTCCTGCATCATGATGGCTCCTGAGAGCCCCTCGCGCCAAGCCGCGCGGGGGCCTTCATGGAGGCCCCATAGAGCCCTGGCCAGCCAGCGCCGGCGAGCTGGCTCTGCGCACACTGGCAGTGCCAAGGGCGCACGCGGCGCTGGGCTCCCGCCCGGCCACTATCAAAAACAAGGAAGGTCTTGTCTGCACGCAGCAGCTTCCTGGCCCGCTGCCGGCCTCTCCCACCCAGCACACAGCGCGCTGAGCCCGGCTCCTGGCGGGAGGGGTGCGGGGAGCGAAACCCGCGCTTCTCCAAGTCCCCACAGGTCAGCAAGGGGGCAGAGCGCGCTCTGAAGCCACCGCTGGCCCATGTCCGGCCGGCCTCTTGCGCCAGGAAGGACCCCCTGGAAGCAAGGAAGAGGAGGAAGAGGAAGTCTGAGGCTACCCTAAGACCCTCTCCTTCCTGTTACCCCTCCAAGTCCACACCCTCCGGGGCCGGGTGAGAGCGAGCCGTCCCACTTTGCACACCAGGCGAGTCCCTACAGCCTCTCGAGCCAAGCCAACAGCTGCCACGTGGAGGCAGACCCAGGGCAGGCGGGCGCGTCCTCTCGCGCCCTGGGCTCGCTCAGCGGGGCGCCAGGCACCACGCCGCGCGCCTCGTAGCCCGAGGAGGGGGCTCGGGCTCCGGCAGGAAGTCCGGCGACGGCTGACTTTATAAGGGCCGTGATAGCGGATGGGCTGGCTGGCGGGCGGGTGTGTTTACCAGAGGGAGGAAAGGAGGCGCGCTCCCCCCGCCGCGGCCGCTGCAGCCACCGCGGGAGGAGACGGCACGCGGGCGGCGTGGGGGCGGGAGGTGAGACCCGGGCAGAAAGAACCAGAGCCAGGGCGGGCTGGCCCGAGTCACTTCTTTCCGGGAGCCTTGGTCCTCATCTGTGATATGGGGTTTTGGCCGCCTCGGGCGCTCCCGGAGGTTCGTTAGAACTCTGACAAGTGTGGCTGGAAACCGAGGAAGTGCAGCAAACGAAGGGGCCCAGAGGAAGGGTCGGAGGGGCGCGCTTGGAGAGAGCGCACGACGTGCCGCGGCACCCGGAGGCTCCGGCAACAGACATTTCTAGGGAAGCCTGCGGCGAGGGTGGGTGGCAGCTGGCCCAGGTGGCTCTCCGCGGACGCGCGGTCCCCCACCGCACCCGCCGCTCACCTCCGATCGGGGCAAACGCGCCTCCTACACCCGCAGACGCCTGGCGGAGCGCAGCGCCTTTGCCGCGCGGCCGCGAGCTCAGGATCCGGGGTCCCGCCGGCCCAGCCCTGAAGTGCACCCGCGTTGGGGTTTTCTCTGCGTACCGGGTCCCAGCGGCCTCGGAACTTCAGCCAGACAGCCTGCTGGTCTCGCCTCGCCTGCGCTCTCGGAAGAAGTCGGGAGCCGGGAACCCGCCGGGCGCCACAGGTCCGCGAAGCCGGGCATGGACGGAGTGATCTGCCGAGCGGATCGCGGTATTTACTCGCGTCCCGAGCTGCGCCCAGAGGTGGGGGCGGGGGCTCCCTTCTCTTCCCCTCCCCCGAGGTCGACTTTCACGCCCACGTGACTCTGCCGCCGGCCCCCAGGTCCTCGCCGCCCCCAGCGCCTACTTTTCCACCCTGGGTACCCCACACGAGCGTCAGGCAGCGCCCTCTGCGTCTCTCGTCCAAACAAAGGACTCGGCTGGAGCAGACCGAGTGCGACGCGGGTCGGGCTTGGGTGGGGTTTTGAACCGTGCTGTGGGGAGTCGTGTTTTCCCAGAGAGGCAGAATGGCACGGACGTCTTGTGGTTACTCCGATTCAGGTCCGAGTCTCCACTTTGAAACTGACCACCCTGGCTTGCCTTGGGCAACTTACTTGACTGCTCTGAGCTCCTGTGAATTAGAATAGCGAGAGAATTGACCCACTTGCCGGAGAAGTCAGGAATTGTGTTGTGTGCACATAGTAAATGTCAGCTGCTGTTGTTACTATTTCCCAAGACCTGGTGATCAACGACAGGAGATGCGCCGATCCAAAGCCAGGAGCTTCTTCCTGATCTCCCACGCGGGTGCAGGGGCCCAAGGACTAGGACCATCTTCTACTGCTTCCCCAGGCCATAGCAGAGAGCTGGATCGGAAGTGGAGCAGCCGGGACTAGAACCAGCGCCATATGGGATGCCAGCACTGCAGGCAGCGGCTTTACCTGCTATGCCACAGCACCGGCCCCAGATGCGAATTTAATAGCATGTGTTAGGTGATCCCCACGATGCTCCTTGGGAACAGGCACTGCTGTGCAGAAAGCTCCGATAAAGCCTTTGGCAAGGGCGGGGGTGGGGGGGTGGAGGGAGGACTGAGCAGCTAAGCCACCAGGCCAAGGGAGAAACTGACATTTGCTGAGTTGCTACTATGTGCTGGGCACTCCCTCCCCGCCAGAAAAATTGTTGTTAAATCTTCAAAGACATCATGGTCTCATTTTAACCTCCCAGCTGGAACAGAGGGAGGGACCTGGAGACTTGGAGCATGGTGCTTGGAGACAGGATGGAGAGTCGGGGCTGTCTGGCTTTAAGATCTGCCCCTTCCATTCCTCCAGGCCAGGGGCATGGCAAGAGCAGAAGCTTAGCCGTGGAAAAAGGCACAAGGCGTTCCCTCTGCCAAAGCTCACGTCAGGCTTTGGTGGTTTCACTTCAGTGGTGGTTCCCAGGACGTTCAGATCAAGGTCAAACTCCTTAGCTCAAGGTGAGGGGCCCTAGAATAAAAGTTCTAACCCAGATCCCCTTGGGAACATGATAAAACGCTATCAATGCGCTCTATGACAACACTAAGGTGAACGCGGGCTCTCTCCCTGACACTCCGCAGTGCATGGGCCTCCCTGGCTGGGGCACTTGCCCTCCCTTCATCCCAACCTGCCCTTCCCTGTTTGCAACATTGTCCCTTTCCAACTGTCAGCTCTAGGAAGCCAGGCAAGCGGCTGGGCGGCTGCATCCCCAGCGCACGGTACCCAAAGGCACTTAGCAAGCACAGGTGCAGTGAAAGCAAGCCAGCTGCTTTGCCTCCGCCCTCGCCTTTGCACCTGCGGTTCCATCGGTGGGAATAACAGCTTCCCTTCTTCCCTTCTAGTATACTCATCTGTCACAAGGTAGCTCAAATTCTACCTCTCTCTGGGAGCTGTCTCTGATCTAGGCTGGATTACGGACCTGGCCCACATTCTCCCAACAAACACTGTGCTAACCTTTGAGGCCTCCACACTAATCTAGAACTGTGGGTTTCCTTCCTTGCTCTTTCCCTGCACCACACACACATGCACGATGAAGTAGAAATCCCTTCAGAGAGGACAGCATTGTGGCATAGCAGATCAAGCTGCCACCTTCAAGGCTGGCATCCCATATGGGCACCAGTTCGAGTTCTTACTGCTCCACTTCTGATCCAGCTCCCTGCTAATGGCCTGGGAAAAAGCAGCAGAAGATGGCCCAAGTGTTTGGGCCTCTGCCACCCACATGGGAGACCTGGAAGAAGCTCTGGGTTCCTGGCTTTGGCCTGGCCCAATCCTGGCTGTTGTGGCCATCTGGAAATGAACCAGCAGATGGAAGATTCTCTCTCTCTCTCTCTGTAATCGTTGGCAAATCCCCTAGCTCAGGGGATTTTTTTTTTTAAGATTTATTTATTTACTTGAAAGAGTCACACAGAGAGAGGAGAGGCAGAGAGAGAGAGAGAGAGAGAGAGAGAGGTCTTCCATTCGATGGTTCACTCCCCAATTGGCCGCAACGGCCGGAGCTGCATCGATCAGGAGTCAGAAGCTTCCTCCGGGTCTCCCACGCGGGTGCAGGGGCCCAAGGGTTTGGGCCTTCTTCTACTGCTTTCCCAGGCCACAGCAGAGAGCTGGATTGGAAGTGGAGCAGCCGGGTCTCGAACCAGCGCCCATTTGGGATGCCAGCGCTTCAGGCCAGGGCGTTAACCCGCTGCACTACAGTGCAGGGCTCTCTCTCTCTCTCTCTCTCTCTCTCTCTCTCAGAAACAGAGATAAAGGTCTCCCGTCTGCTGGTTCAGTCCTCAGATGCCCAGAACAGCTAAGCTGCTGGACACTGCGATCCCAGAACTCAGTCCAGGTCTGTCACGTGAAGGGCAGGAACCCAGTTGCTTGAGCCATCACTGCTGCTTCCCGGGGTCCACATTAGCATTAAGCTGGAGTCAGGAGCCGGAGCTAGGTACTGAACCCAAATACTCATTTGGGACTTGGGCATCGCAACTCCTAGGTGAGATACCTACCCCGGCTTTGTTTTTACTGGGATTGATATGGCTGGGTTTGTGTTTAATGAGTGGAGAATATGTGGGAAAGAAGAGAAAAGTTAAAGTAGTTAGAAGGCACGCAGCACACAGGGGGCTGGTGCTGTGGCGTAGCAGGTTAAGCCTCCGCCTGCAGTGGTGGTATCCCATATGGGTGCCGGTTCGTGTCCCAGCTGCTCTACTTCCGATCCAGCTTTCTGCTGTGGCCTGGGAAAGCAGCAGAAGATGGCCCAAGTCCTTGGGCCCCTGTACCTGTGTGGGAGACCCGGAAGAAGCTCCTGGCTCCTGGCTTCAAATCGGCATAACTCCGGCCATTGTGGCCAACTGGGGAGTGAACCAGCAATGGAAGACCCTCCCCCCCCGGCTCTCCTCTCTCTGTGTAACTCTGACCTTCAAATAAATAAATAAATCTTTAAAAAAAAAAAAAAGAAGAAGAAGAAGGCCATGTAGTAGTTCACATACAAAATAATGGATGGGATGTTTGGTGCAGTGGCTCAGAAGCCCCTTGGGTCGCCCTCATCCTATATCAGAATATTAGAGTTCAAGTCCCAGCTCTGCTCTTCATTTCAGCTCCCTGAGAGGCAGCAGGTGATGGCTGAAGCAGTTGGGTCTCTGCTATCTGTGTGTGAGACCAGAACTGAGTTCTCCTGGATTCAGCCTGGCCCAGCCCTGACTATTGTGGGCATCTGGTGGGTGAGCTAGCAGACAGGAGATCCCTCTCATCCTCTCCCTCTCCCTCTTCCTCTCCATCAGTCTCTGTGCCTTTCAAAAAATTAAATATAAAACAAATGGTGACCAGCTTTTTAAAAGTAGAGAAAGTAAGATGAAAGACCTAAAACGCACTTTCTTTCTTTTTTTTTTTCTTTTATTTATTTGACAAGTAGAGTTATAGACAGTGAGAGGGAGAGACAGAGAGAAAGGTCTTCCTTCCGTTGGTTCACCCCCCCAAATGGCCCCTACAGCCGGAACTGCGCCGATCCAAAGCCAGGAGCCAGGCTAAAATGCATTTTCATATGAGAATCAGTAAGATTCAGCAGGAGCTGGTGTGATGTGTGCAGTGGATTGCAATGCCCACATCCAATGGGCGTGCTGGTTGGAATCCTGGCTGCTCCACTTCCAATCCGACGTCCTGCTAATGCACCTGGTGAGGCAGTGGAAGACGGCCCAAATGCTCGGGCCCCTGCCACCACTGTGGGAGATCCAGATGGTATTCCTGGCTCTTGGCTTTGGTCTGGCCCAGGTCTGGCTATTGCTTCCTTTAGGGGAAGCGAACCAACAGATGAAAGATCTCTCTCATTCTCTCTTCCCTGCTCTACCTTTCAAATATGTGAATCTTAAATTAAAAAAAAAAAAAAAAAACAAAACCAGGATTTGTCAACCTTCTTCTTCCCCTGCCTTCCTAGGGGCTGTCCTCCTGCCATTACCCCCAGTTAACAGCCTTATCACGTTGATCTCCTGTGGGCGCCTGAGCAGAGTCTACTTCACGGCTTAGTGGACAAGAGAATTGGTTCAGGCTGGGTAGAAATCCTGGCTCTGTAGCTAATCACTTGTGTGATTTTGCCCAAGTCGCTTAATCTCCTAAGCTTCAGTCTTTTCCTCTGTTGAGGACTGAAACAATCGTATCTGATTGAATTCATCGGGTAAGAAATCATTATTTCAGTTTAATGAATACTGATTCTGAATATTTGCATGAAGAAGGTACATAAAATGTTGCAGCCATTGGGAAAACAATGTGGCAGTTCCTCTAACAGTAAAAAAGCACTGAGTTACTATTGTAGCTGTGTAATTCTGCTCCTCAGTGTATACCCAAGAGAACCGAGAACACCTGTCCACACCATTGTACACGCATGTGCACAGCTGCACTGTTCCTCAGAGCCAAAAAGAGCAACCAACAGAATTGCCCATCAACTGATTAATGGAGAAACAAAATATGCTACGCCCAGACAATGTGATCTTATTTGGGCACAAATACTACTGGTGCATACTGCAACACCGGTGACTCTTGAAAACATGCTCAATGAAAGAAACCAGACACAGAAGGCTCGTGTTGTTTGAAGTGCTCAGAGAGAAAGTGGATCAGTGGCTCCCAGAGCACGGGGGTGGGGGGGAAGGGAGGCAGGAAATAAGGGCTGACAGCTAAGGGGTGTGGGATTTCCTCTTGGGGAATGCGAGGGTTATGTAAGTAGATGCTGGTGATGACTGCACAACTTTGTGAATGGACTCAACTGTACCCTTTAAGAGAGTGGATTTGATAATATGTGAATTATATCTTAAAAAAAAAAAAAAAACCTTTCAGGGCCGTTGTCATGGTGTAGTTGGTTAAGCCGCTGCTTGGGTCACAGCATGCCTGTGTTGGAGGAGCAGTTTCAGTCCTGGCTGTTCCACTTCTGAGCCAGCCCCCCACCACCACCTTTTAAAGATTTATTTATCTATTTGCGAGGTAGAGTTACAGACCGAGAGGAGAGACAGAGAGAGAGAGAGAGAAAGGGAGAGAGAGAGAGAGAGGTCTTCCATCCGCTGGCTCACTCCCCAAGTGGCCTCGACGGCTAGAGCTGGGCCCATCCAAAGCCAGGAGCTTTTTTCGGGTCTCCCATGTGGGTGCAGGGGCCCAAGGACTTGAGCCATCTTCTACTGCTTTCTCAGACCATTAGTAGGGGATGGACTTGTCTGAAAATTTGACAAGAAGATGGGAAGAGGAGCAGTTGGGCCACAAATCAGCACCCATATGGGATGCCAGCACCGCAGGCAGAGGCTTAGCTCACTACACCACAGTGCCGGGCCCCCAGCTTCCTGGGAAAGCAGTAGAAGATGCCCCAAGTGGTTGGGTCCCTGCCACCCACGCAGGAAACCCCAATGGAGTTTCTGTTCTGCCTCCTGGCTTCAGTCTGACCCAGCCCTGGCCATTGTGGCCATTTAGGGAATGAACCAACAGCTGGGAAATCTCTCTCTCTGTCTCTCTCTCAATTACTCTTTCAAATAAATAAATAAAACATCTAATAGTGATGATAAACAACCGTCGCGTGTGCCTGGCAGTAGGGATTCATTGGTGAGTAATGTGCAGACCCTATATCCACAGAACCCAAGTTGGTGGGAGAGAGACATCAATGAGTCAAACACCGATGTGTTGAGTGTGATCTCGTCTCCAGGAAGCACCACGGAGGAGAAGCGTGTGTGCCAGGAGAGCATGTAACTGCGCAGGGGCCTGGTGCAGACCCAGGATCAGGCAGGAATCCTGAGGGAGGATCCTGGCGCTGAGATCTGAACCGGCAGGGTTTATCAACACCCAAGAGGAAGACGGAGCACATGAAAGATTCCGCTGTAGGACAATGCCTCGGGCCCTGCGGGAGCTGACAAGGGCCAATGTGGCTGATGCACAAAGAATGAGGGGCGCTGTGGCGCCAGGCTGCAGCCGTGGCACAGGCAGGGTCGGGTGATTCCTCCTGCTCTTTGAAGACCACACAGAGGGCCCAATCACCTCAAGTGACCAAAACTGACCTTCTCCCTCCCTCCCTCCCTCGCTCACTCCACTGTTGTCTGAGTCAGACCCCGCCCAGTCGCCTAAGCTGCAAAGCCGGACTCAGCCTCGCTCACCATCCAGCCGGCCAGCTTTCGGAAGTCTTCACAGCTAGCTCTTTCCGGCCACTGCTGCCCCCAAACCCAGCTCAGCACCAGCTCCAGCCTGAGCTCCTGGGCTGTCCCAGTTGTACCCCGTCCACGATGCCACCATGATGCAGACGTCATCAGGCCACTTCCCTTGAAAGGGGGTCCTGTCACTCTTGGGGACATGCACAGGCTGCAGCACAGCCCCCCGCCACCTGCTTCCTTCTGGCTTCGCTGCCTTCCGTGCGTTCACTGTGGTGCCCTCTTTGCACCCCGCAGTACTCCGGGCTCTCTCACCGCAAGTTCTTCTTGGGCCTGGAACACTCCCTGGCCTGGCCTAGCTAATTAATCCTTCCGATCTTGCCTTGCCACTCACTGCCTTTAATAACATACTGGACTCCAGATAGCCCTGCATCCGATGCTGCCTCTGATCAACCCATCTTCCCTCCCCTGACTCTCCGCCTACCTCCACCACTGTCCTCCCACACCCAACCCGGAGCCCATCACCCACCCCACCGAGTGCCTGGCAGATTCCTACTCCTCTGCTGAATCTCCTCCACCACTTTCTGGAACACAGCCTTCCCCGAGCATCCCGACTGGGGCGGCAACATTCCTTTACTCGGCCCCGTGGTCCTGCGAACATCCTTTGTAACGTTTACCGCAACGGTGAAAGCACCTGGTTTTACCTGACGTTCCCGCTAGGTTTTCTATCTTGCTCCCCTTTGCCCCATCACCTAAAACAAAGCTCGTCACAGGACTCCCCTTGGGCCGGCCCACAAGTGCTCTGAGGAAATTCTAGACCTGCGTGCAGGAATTCCATGTCGTCGCAGACAGTCCAGGGCGCTTGTCAGATTTTCAAAGTCCAAGACCTGGAAGAGGTTAAGAATGTTTCCCAGGGCTGGCTGTGGTGTGGTGGGCTAAGCCTTCGCCTGCAGCGCCAGCATCCCACAGACACTGGTTCAAGCCCTGGCTGCTCCAATTCCAATCCATCTCCCTGTTAATGGCTTGGGAAAGCAGGATGGCCTAAGTCCTTGGGCCCTTGTACCCGCGTGGAAGACCCAGAAGCTCCTGGCTCCTAGCTTTGGATCGGCCCAGCTCTAACTGTTGCAGCCATTTGGGGAGTGAACCAGTGGATAAGACTTCTCTCTCTCTGCTTCTACCTCTTAAATGAATACATGTTTTCTTTCACAGGAGGGCTGATGTTGTGGTGCAGCTGGTTGGGCCGTTGCCAGCGAGGCCAGCATCCCATAGGAGCGCTGGTTCAAGTTACAGCCGCTCCACTTCTGATCCAGCTCCCTGCTGATGCATCCCGGAGAGCAGCGGAAGATGGAAGTGCTTGTTTTCCTGCCACCTTTGTGGGAGACCCGGATGGAGTTCCAGGCTCCTGAGTCCAGCCTGGCCCAACAGGCTGATGTGGCCATTTGAGGAGCAAATCGGTGAATGGAAGATCTCTGTCCTCCCTCCCCCACCACCATACCCCTGCCTTTCAAATAAATAAAACTAAATCTTTAAAATATACATAATTAAAAAAAAGAAGCTGCAGATGGATGTGGCTTTCCCTTAGTGTTGCCAACACAGACTTCTACCGTGCAAAACCATGGCCCCAAGAAAATAAGTTCCAAGAAAGCAAGGGTGATTCTTTTGTTCATTGATGGATCCCGGTTGCCTAGAACTGTGCCTGGCACATGATAGGTGTAGGTAAAAGAATGATCACGCAGTCCCAGATGACTGCCATAGTTGTACGCATTAGGTAACAAATTACCCCCAAAACATAGTCCTTTTTTTTTAAGATTTATTTATTTGAAAGTCAGAGTTACACAGAGAGAGAGGGAGAGGTGGAGAAGCAGAGAGAGACAGAGAGAGAGAGAGACATCATCCATCTGCTGGTTCACTCCCCAATTGGCCGCAATGGCTGGAGCTGCACCCATCTGAAGCCAGGAGCCGGGAGCTTCTTCCAGGTCTCCCATGAGGGTGCAGGGGCCTAAGGACTTGGGCCATCTTCTACTGCTTTCTACTGTCTGTGTTGGCAACACTAAGGGAAAGCCACATCCATAAGTATCTGCAGCTTCTTTTTTTAAATTATGTATATTTTAAAGATTTAGTTTTATTTATTTGAAAGGCAGGGGTATGGTGGGGGGGGGGGGGAGGACAGAGATCTTCCATTCACCGATTCGCTCCTCAAATGGCCACATCAGCCTGTTGGGCCAGGCTGAAGTCAGGAGCCTGGATCGGAAGTAGAGCAACCAGGTCTCGAACCGGCACCCATATGGGATGCTGGCGCCCCAGGCCAGGGCATTAACCCACTGCGCCACAGCGACAACCCCCAAAACACAGCATCTTAACACAATATTCATTATCTCGGTTTCTCTGGGTCAGGAGGTCGGGCCTAGCTCAGCGGGGTCCTCTGCGGGGGCTGCAGGCATCTGGATCTGCTTCCAAGCTCACTTTCACGCTGGGGGATGCACTTCCCTGCTGGCTGCTGGCTGGAGGCTGCCCCTCAGTTCCTTACTGCACGGTTTGTTCATAGGTCAGCTCACACCATGGAACACTGCTTCATCAGGGTGAGGCAGAGAGAAGAGCGAGAGAGCAGGAGCATGAGACAGCCAAGAAAGAGGGCTAAGTCAAGAGGGTGTGAGAAGAGGAACTAGCAGGACGGACAGTGCCGTCTTTTGTAACTTAGCCTTGGAAGTGGTGCCCATCCCTAGTGAGCTTAGAGGCCACCTACCCCAGGACACTGACCTGTTTCCTTACACAGTGGCCAGTTCATCTGAACAGCCGGGGCAGAAGGCCCAGACCAAATGCCTGCAGGTCAAGGAGACGATGACGAGGAAGGAAGACGTCAGCGGTGGGAGGCTTGGTGGGTGACAAACCTCTGCCCACCATCAGCAGATGCTGCCAAGGAGGCCCAATGCCAACAGAGCGTCTCGATTTCCCAAAGAATCCACAGCCTAGATTTTTATGAAACACTTCCTACTTTTTACAATTGATAATTCGCGGCAGGTGTTGTGGCACAGCGGGTTAAGTTGCCACTTGGGATGCCTGGGTTCAAGGCCCAGCTACTCACTTCTGATCTAGTTCCCTGCGGATACGCATCCAGGAGGCAGCAGCTGATGGCCCAAATACTTGGGTCCATGATACCTGCTGTCCAGGTAGGAGATCCAGAGCTCCTGGCTTTCCTGGCTTTGGCTTGGCCTAGTCCCAGCTGCAGTGGCCATTTGGGGAGTGAACCAGTGGATGCAAGATCTCTCCCTCTCTGCCTTTCAAATAAATAGACTACAAAATGGAAAACCTGAAACCGAGCACAAACACCTCTGAGGACAGCCTGATTCATCTCTGCTGTGTGTCCACTTCTGCCCTCTTCCACTCCCCGCCCCCACCTAGCCTGCTCACTGAGGCAGGGACCCAGCTAATTCATCCTGGAAAATCTCGAAGCTCTTGGCCAACAAGTGATGACGCATTTCATGCAAGGAAGCATGGAGGACACTTTTAAAACCAACTGTGGAATAAAATGATATTTAATGGAATATATAATAGTGGTGAGTGAAACATGAAAGTGCTGACACGTGTCTCACCAGGGCGGTGGCCCTCGAGCCTAGCACAGTGGTTAGGGTGCCTCTAGGGTCTGTTGCCTCCTGGAATCCCGGCTCTGCCCCTTGCTTGCCCTGTGCTCTTAGGCAAGTCACTAACTTTTGAGAGCCTCGGCTTCTGCATCGGAGAAGTGAAGACAGCCACACCTGTCTCACGGAGTTGTTGGAAGGATTAACTGAACTAATACGCTTGGGGCTATTAGCAGAGCTTAGCGCACTGCAGCAATCCAATGAACCTGAGCTGTTCTTACTCACATCCCCCCTCTCTCCTCACTGCCTGCTTGCCACGTCTCCACCTCATCTGTTACTTTTTTTTTTTTTTTTTTGACAGGCAGAGTGGACAGTGAGAGAGAGAGAGACAGAGAGAAAGGTCTTCCTTTGCCGTTGGTTCACCCTCCAATGGCCGCCGCGGCCAGCGCGCTGCAGCCGGCGCAGCGCGCTGATCCGATGGCAGGAGCCAGGAGCCAGGTGCTTTTCCTGGTCTCCCATGGGGTGCAGGGCCCAAGCACCTGGGCCATCCTCCACTGCACTCCCTGGCCACAGCAGAGAGCTGGCCTGGAAGAGGGGCAACCAGGACAGAATCCGGCGCCCCGACCGGGACTAGAACCCGGTGTGCCAGCACCGCAAGGCGGAGTATTAGCCTAGTGAGCCGCGGCGCCGGCCCACCTAATCTATTACTTGCCACCATCTACCGCTATGTACCTGGCTGGTGGTAGCGTGCAGATCTGTCATTGTCACCGTAAATCCTTCAGGTCTCATGTCCTCAGGAGATGACCCAAGCCCCTTCGCACGGCTCACCCGTGGAGCGCACCTTCCCACTGCAAGCTTCACGTCACCTGCACCTCCTCCAGTGGCCTGAGGGCGCCACACTTCCACCTTCACAGCCGTGGCAGGCACTGTGCTGTTCTGCTGGAACCTCCTCTCCCCACTGCCACCACCCCTTCCAGGTGACCTGGTTATCGGAGAGTTCCTGATATCCCCTGCTAAACCCGAGGGCAGGTGCAGTATCAAGCTGAATGCCAGGAATAAACTTTTGTGGAATTGGCCGAGGCAGCACAGACTAGTGGGCAGACAGCGCCACCTGTTGACCCAAATTCATACTTCAGTACCTAGAGAGGAGAGTCTTCGCAGTCTCCATGTTCAAGGTGGCGGACCACGGTCTTGAAGTGTTCCAGGGTCCTCCCAATGTTTCTACCTCACACAAAACTTAACAATGAAAAGAACCAACACACCTTATGTATGCTATGCACTTCCCTATGTGCTTTAGTTATTAACACATTTAATTTTCACAACTACCCAAGGAGATATGTGTGTTCTTCAGCCATTTTATGGGCGGGGTAACTGAAGCACAGATCAGGCCCCACTCAAGATTAAGGGAATCTCAGTGGAAACAAGCCCAGGGGCTGGTTTTGTGGTGCAGCAAATCAAGCTTGCACCCCAGGTAAGCACACGCTCGAGTCCCAGCTACTCTGTTCCTGTCCCAGCTCCCTGCTAATGCACCTGGGAAGGCAGCAGAAGGTGGCCCAAGTGCTTGGGCCTTGCCACCCATGTGGGAGACCCAGATGGAGTTCCAGGTTCCAGGCTTCCACCTGGCCCGCCCTGCCTGTTGCAGTCACTTGGGAAGTGAACCAGCAGATGATCTCTCTGTAACTCTGCCTTTCAAATAAATCTTAAAGAAAAAAAGATGAAAGACTCACAGAGCCTTGCTTGAACTTCACTTGTAAGCCCCAAACTGTCTTTATGTCTCCTTTACTGTGCCTCCCATGACCTTGCTATACCCTGTACCCCAGGCCCCTCTACCCCAGAGGCCGGCTTTGGAGATACTGCCATCACACACTGGCATTGGGGTCAACCAAAATCCCACCTCACACGTTCTGAAAGCTGTGCAGTTCTCTGAGGACATGGATCCCACAGGATGTGGCCCCAGTGCGACAGCAAACAGGACAGTCACCCTGGCCTCTATGTCACCGCTCCACTTGTGTGACCACAGCAAGCAACCACTGCTCCCAGCCCCCCTTCCAGCCAGACCTTTGGCTGGAATCAGTGGCTTAGTCTGGACGGTGTATGGAGTGAGCAAAGTCCGACTCAGGAAGAGAGCGGCGTGGTCATCACGAGTCCCCTCCTGGTTCTCATACCACGAAGCTGGGCCCCTTCATACATCCTGATACTGCCGGTTAGACCCACGATGTTGGCTATCTGCTCCCTAAATCCCACCTACTTTTCATCCTCTCCCCTAAATCATTTGTGGAAATGCCTGCTTGCCTCCACCGCTCTTTCAAAAAAAAAAATTTTTTTTTTAAGATTTAAAAGGCATAGTGAGGGGCCAGTGCTATGGCATAGTAAGCCTCCACCTGCAGCACCAGCAACTCATATGGGTGTCAGTTGGAGTCCCAGCTGTTCCATTTCCTATACAGCTCCCTGCTAATGCACCTGAGAAAGCAGTGGAAGATGGCCCAAGTGCTTGGGCACCTGCACCCCCGTGGAAGACCTGGAAGAAGTTCCTGGCTCTGGATTGGCCCAGCTCTGACTGCTGCAACCATTTGGGGAGTGAACCAGCGGATGGAAGGCCTTTCTGTCTCTCCCTGTCTGTCTGTAACTCTACCTCTTAAATAAATACATCTTTAAAAGGCAAAGCGATAAAAAGAGGGAGGGAGAGAGAGATCTTCCATCCATTGGCTCACTCCCCAAATGGCCACAACTGTTGGGACAGGACCAAGCAGAAGCAGGAGCCTGGGACTCCTGGGTCTCCCACGTGGGTGGCAGGGGCCCAATCAGCCCCACTGCTTTCCCGGGTGCATTAGCAGGGAGCTGGATGGGAAGTGGAGCAGCTAGGACTCCAACCAGCACTCACAGGGATTCTGGTGTTGCAGGTGGTAGCTTAACTCACTGCGTACACCAGCCTCTCAACTTCTTTTTCAAGTATTCATCCTTCTCTCTCCCTGTTTTACCTTTCAAGTAGATGACAATAAACAGACATTCAAGGAGGGGTGGGGTGGGGATTATGGTGCAGTGACGAGTTGGGCTGCTTGGGACGCCTGCATCCTGTATTGGAGTGCTGGTTCAAGTCCCAGCTACTCTGCTTCCCATCCAGCTTCCAACTGGTGCACTGTGGGAGGCAGCATACGAGGCTCAAGTGCTCAGGCAAATACCACCCACATGGGAGGCCCAGATGGAGTTCCAGGTTCCTGGTTTCAGCCTGGCCCAGCCCAGCTGTTGTGGGCATTTGAGGAGTAAACCAGTAGATGGGAGGATCTGCCTCTCTCTACTGCTCTGCCTTTCAAGTAGATGAAAACAGACACTAAAGACAATGCACAGGGCACTTCCTGCATCACAGGCACTGTGGCACCCCTGCATCACAGGCACTGTGGCACCCCTGCATCACAGGCACTGTGGCACTTCCTGCATCACAGGCACTGTGGCACTTCCTGTTTCACATACATGGATATACATGGGCTCGCTCACTCTTCCCAACAGGCCTAAGGTGATCTCCATGCTGCAGATGAGAACGCCAAGGACAGGTAGTGACATGTCTGTCGGGGGGGGGGGGTGGTCACACAGCGAGCGGCTAAGCCAGGGCATAGACCCAGGCTGTCTTATCAGTCTGGACTCCTATTAAGAACTCCAGGAGACTCCCTCTGCTGGCAGAAGGCTGCGTCTCTTTGTTCCTGAATGCCAAGCACTCGGCTCCACACAGAGTAGTGTTGACAACCTTGTTTATATATACACATACACACACACATATACATATACACACACGATCACAGTCACATTCCAGTGTGACAGATACCCCTTCTTCAGTCAGGACAGCTCTGCCACAGCCCGGGCCCCTGGACACTCTCCAGAGGGCACAGGCCCGGTGGTCTTCACAGAGACACCCAGGAGGGAGCACTTTCTCGCGAAGAATGGGCAGGGGCAGGGTGCACCCCTGGGTGTGTGCCGTCTGGGGCCTTACGCAGGCCCTGAGCTCTGCTGCACCCTCTTCATCAGCTCCTCATCCTGCATGGACAGCTCCGTCAGCTTCTTGCCCATTCGCTCGTGGATGTCCAGGTACTTGGAGACACATCGGTCCAGGCACACAGACTCGCCCTTGGACAGCTCCGCTTCCTTGTAGTGGGGAGGCACGCATTTCCGGTGGCAGGCGCTGGTCATTCTGGAGGGAGGGAGGAGTGGGTCTTATCAGTAGCATCCTGTGACTCCCAGGGAAGCTCCATCATTCTATCCCCACTATACTGACTGCACTTTCCCCATGGAAACAACACAACTCCTCAGCCTGCACCTCAGCCGTCTTGGAAGGTCCTTGTAAGCAGGAACCTTGTCTGAGCCCACGTTTAGGACTAATTAAGTAGAAACCATTTGTTGAGGAGTGCCTATGTGCCGGCACCACACTAGTGCCTTGCCTGGGTCCTGTTAGGCAATTTTTACAATACTCCTATCAGGAAGGCACAATTATCCCCATTTTAAAGATGAGGAAACTGAGGCACAGAGAGGCCCAGTCACTTGCTAAGGATTACAGTGAGCTAGAATATGAACCCAGGTAGTTTGATTTCATAATCATTCTAGGAGCCAATACTGTGCCCTTAGTTTAGATGCGGGCGGGGGGCCTGTGTCCCCTGACTCCAACTTCTTGCCAACAGAGACGCCGGGGGCAGCAGTGATGGCTCAGCAGCAGTTCAGCCACCCACATGGGAGGTGTGCATGGAGCTCCCAGCTCCAGCCTGGGGCTGCAGCAGGGGAGGGAGCCAGTAGATGAGAATTCCCTCTCTCTCCATCTCAAATAGAAATCATTTGCAATCTAGCCTCCAACAGAAATCAACCAATCAGGAGAGTTTAAGCTGATAGAAACAGCAGACATTGGACTGTTTGGGGCCTGATGCTAAAGGCTTTCATATTTAACACTTATAAAATCTGTGAGGTAGGTACTATTATTCTGTCCATTTTTCTATTTGAAAAGATGGCGTGACAGAGAAAGAGAAAGAAACGGACACACACACAGAGTAAGACAGCTTCCATCTGCTGGTTCACTCCGTAAATGGTCACAACAGCCAGTGCTGGGCCAGGCTGAAGCCAGAAGCCAGGAGCCAGAAACTCCGCCTGGGTCTGTCAACCACGTGGGAGTACTTCAGCTATCATCTGCTGCTTCCCAGGCCCATTAGCAGGGAGCTGGGTCGGACGTGGAGGAGCCGAGACTAGAACTGACACTCTGATATGGGATGCCTAAGTCACAGGTGGCAGTTTAACCTGCCACATCACAACACCAGCCCCTCCGTCCATTTTGCAGATGAGGAAACCAACTGTCAAACAGCCCAGGTAACTTGTCCAAGGATATCCAGCTGGCGACTGGTGGAGCCAGGACTGCTTCCCAAACATGCCACCCGGCTGTGACTGTTAGCTGTGCAAACGGGGTGACGGTCCTGACACTGCTGTGGCACCAGAGGAAGAAGCTATTTAGCATCTACTAGCCTCAATTTCCTCATCTTAAGTGTGACTAATTCACTTTATTAATCATGTATTGCATTATTTTTGAAGAGTAGAAAGAAAGATCTTATACATAAAAGGTGCTTCAAGTGCCTGAGTAAGAAATGTAGAAAGGAGGCCAGCGTTGTACAGTGGGGAAGCCACCAACTGCAACACCGCATCCGCTTCCCATCCAGCTCCCTGCTAATGCACTGCGAAAGCAGTGGAAGACGGAAGTGCCTGGGCACCTGCCACCCACATGGGGGACCCGATGAACCTCCTGGCTCCGGCCTGGCCTAGTATTGGCCATTGTGCCCATTTGGGGAATGAGGCAGCAGATGGAAGACCCCTCTTTTAGTCTCTCTCTCTGGAACTCTGCCTTACAAATAGATAAATACATCTTTTTGAGAAAATGTAGAAATTGGTTAAATGTCACAAGGCAAAAGCTCAGTGGAAACTTAATCAGCACCTGGATGGCAGCCGCTCCTCCTGCTGGGCTTCTTCATGACCATTTCCACCCCGACCTAAATGCTTGACTGCTGGCAACGGGTGCAGCAGTTAAGACATCACTGCTCGGGATCCCAATACCCCATATCCCACGCTAGAGTCCCTAGGTTAAGTCCTGGCTCTGCTTCCAATTCCAGCTTCCTGCTAACCTGCACCCTGGGAGGCAGCAGGTGACGGCTCAAGGAGGCAGGTTCCTGGTACCCAAGTGGGAAACCCGGATTTTTCCTGGGTACTGACTTCATTCCAGCCCAGCTCCCATGGAGGTCATCTGGGGGAGTGATAGGAGCTCTCTGTCTCCCACTCAAAGGACTAACATTTTCTTTTTAAAGGTTTATTTATTTATTTGAAAGGAAGAGTTACAGAGAGGCAGAGGCAGAGAGAGAGAAGTCTTCCATCCACTGGTTCACTCCCCAAATGGCCACAACACATGGAGCTGTGCTGAGCCAGGAGCGTCTTCTGTGTCTCCCATGCAGGTGCAGGGGCCCAAGGACTTGGGCCATCTTTCACTGCTTTCCCAGGTCACAGCAGAGAGCTGGATTGAAGTGAAGCAGCTGGGACTAGAACCGGCGCTCATATGGGATGCCGGCACTGCAGGTGGCAGCTTTAGCCACTACACCACAGCACCGGCCCCAAGAACTCAAATTTTTAAAAAGGTCAACGTCACTTAAAAAAAAAACAAAAAACAAAAAACAACGAAGTGGGGAGATGTCTGGCACAGTGGTTAAGACACCCACATCCTATACCGGCAGGCCTGTGTGGAGTCCCAGCTCTCTCCAGATTCCAGCCCCCTGCTAACGTACACCTTGGGAGGCAGCAGGTGCTGGCTTAAGGAGTTGAGTCCCTGCCGTCTACACAGGCGGCATGGATTGAGTTCCTGGCTCTGGGCTTTGGCCTGCTGCACGCACCTGGGGAGCAGATAGGAGACCTATTCCTCTCTCTGCCTTTCAAGTAAATAAATGCCCAACCGTTCTGGTAACAGGTCAGCATGAGTGTCAGCCAAGGGGTCCACGTCGGGAGGATGAGCAGGGGCTTTGGGCTGCTCTACGCTAACAAAAGCTTTGTTAGACCTTACCTGTTGTACATATCAGCCATCATCTCCACCTCCAGTTCCGCAGCCAGCTGTTGGGCCCTGAGCGGATCCATCTCAGCGCAGCCGGTGAAGAGGCTCTCCTCCGGCCTCCTGGCCCAGGGACAGACAGCACCGTCAGCCTCCCACCCCAGGGCCTGGGGAGCGCGAAGGAACCACAGAACATCACAACGGCAGTGCGTTTGACCGTGCCGTCTCACGGATGTGGACACGGGTCTAAAAGGAAACACGGTCTACCCCAAGGTTACACAGGGCGCCAATGGCGGGCCTGGAAACTGAACCCCAGACACCTGATGTCCCAGTGCTTCCAGGTCACCTCGGTCCAGGAAAAGATCAAGAAATGGACAGAACACGAAACCGCGGGCCTGACCCTCCGAGACCCTGGGAACTCGATCAAACGCGGAACCGACCTGCCCAGGACACACCCCAAAGCCTGTTTCTCTGAAATGGCGACATCAGGGTCACCCAGAAGTCAGAGATCCCGGCTCACTCACCACGGCCTGGGGCGAGCCACAAAGTACACGGCGTCCCCAACTTCGGGCAAATACTAGACACTTACCCAGTGCTCCGGGGAACTAAAGCGGAAGCACGTGGGCCACTTCCGGGAGTGAAGTCCCACCTCTTCGAACCGGAAGGAAACCCCAACAAGGGGTGCCGGGAAATCGGCTACCATAGAGAGGGAGCAACGGCCCGGCCGGACGGGAAAGCGGCTTTCAAATGCTAGAGAGGACGTCAAAGTACCATAGAGGCTTGGGTGGGGTGCAGAGCGGTTGCACCCCGCTGAGAGCCCCAGTCTAGTCCTTCCGGTTGTCTCGGAGAGGTTTATTTGGGTAGGAAGGGCGTGAGGACCGAGGTCGGTGAACTTCACCCGTCAGATGCCGGAGCCCAGCTCTTGCGTGCAGAAGGAAGAACGCCCCCAAATGGCGGTTCTCAGCTTTCGTCGCACATTAAAACCACCTGGAAGGAAAAAAAAAAAAAGCTGCCGACG
This sequence comes from Oryctolagus cuniculus, assembly GCF_964237555.1. Classification (NCBI taxonomy): domain Eukaryota; kingdom Metazoa; phylum Chordata; class Mammalia; order Lagomorpha; family Leporidae; genus Oryctolagus; species Oryctolagus cuniculus. Next base: position 14,599,585 of record NC_091432.1, on the reverse strand, counting down.
CCCGGGCGGCTTCACCTAATGCCAATTAAGTCAGAGTTTCTAGTAGTAGGACCCAGGCATGGGTAAAACTTTTAACTTTGAGAACCAGTGCTTCATGGACGTTGTGTGTAGGTCGTGAAGCCGCCCGTGGGGCTGCAGATTTCAGTCCTTGCTCGTCGAAAGCTTACCCGTGCAGAACGTTTTAGCCGACATCTAAGAGACGCCCCGAGCCGTGAAGAGACGAATTGGAGCAATTTCGGCTACCACGGAGCTAACAGTGCGCGTGGTCTAGGAGACAGCGCGAACCGGTGACCTCTTGTCTTGCAGAACTTACTGTGCTTACTGATGTGCACCGCACACCCCCCCCCCCAACCACACAGATACTTAAAAAGGAAAATGCAATTAAAATATGTTTATTCTGTTGAAAAAAAAAAAGAAATCTGTGCATAATTTTCCTAGAATGCACATTTCTTTTTTTTTTTTTTAAGTTTTTATTTTTTGACAGGCAGAGTGGACAGTGAGAGAGGGAGACAGAGAGAAAGGTCTTCCTTTTGCCGTTGGTTCACCCTCCAATGGCCGCCGCGGCCGGCGCACTGCGGCCAGAATACACATTTTTTATGAACTTTTTGCACACCCCTTGTATGGATCAGTTTAAAAAAATTTTTGCACCAAAATAAACTAAATTCAATTTCTCGTGATTTCTTTGAAGAACGCTTGTAACTTTTTTTTTCCAGATTTATTATTTATTTGAAAGGCAGAGGTAGAAGGGGGGAGAGAAAGAGATCTTCCATCTACTGGTTCACTTCCCCAAGGTACCAACAGCCAGGCCTGGGCCAGGCAGGAGCTGGGAGCCAGGGGACAGGAACTTCTTCCAGGTCTTCCATGTGGGTTCAGGGGCCCAAGTACTTGGGCCATCCTCCACTGCTTTCCCAGGTGCACTAGCAGGGAGCTGAATCGCAAGTGGAAGAGCCGGGACTCCAACTGGCTCCCGTATGGGATGCCAACACTGCAGGCAGAGGCTTAACCTGCTATGGTAGCCACAGTACCAACCCTCCACCTTGTAACACTTAATTCTCTGATTTTCCACACAATTCCTGGTAAACTAGACTTACAAGATGTAAATTAGTGATGCATGGGCCAGCACCGTGGTGCAGCAGGTTAAGCCACCACATGCAGTTCCAGTTCTTGTGTCCCTCCTGCTCCGCTTCCCATCCAGCTCCCTGTCTGGGAAAGCAGCCAAAGATGGCCTGAGTCTTTGGGCCCCTGCCACCCATGTGGGAGACCCGAAGAAGCTGGTGGCTCCTATCTTCCTGGCAGCCATTTGGGGAGTAAACCAACAGATGGAGAAGTATCCCTCTGTCCTTCTCGCTCTTTGTTACTCTGCCTTTCAAATAAATAAATAATAACAAACAGGGCACAGTGTCTGTTGGAGAAGGTGGCCTGGCTATTTTATATGTGGTCATTGTACTAGTGTATTTCGGTATTGTCCAAGACAATAGAAGACTCATTTTTAGTAAACATTAGGTCTTGATTTATTTAAAAAAGATTTATTTATTTATTTGAAAGCAGAGTTACAGAGAAAGAGGCAGAGAAAGAAAAATCTTTTACCTTCTGGTTCAGTCCCCAAATGGCTGCAATAGCAAGGGCCAGGCCAGGCCAAAGCCAGGAACTTCATTCAGGTCTCTTACGTGAGTTGAGGAGCCCAAGAATTTGGGCCATCCTCTCCTGCTTTTCCAAACACATTAGCAGGGAGCTGGATCTAAAGCGTAGCAACCGGGACTCGAACTGGCACCCATATGGGATGCCAGCACTGCAGGTGGTGGTTTCACCCATTATGCCACAGTCCCAGCCCCATGGGTCCCGATTTTTTTTTTAAGACTGAGGCATAGCAGAGCATATGCAGCCAGATAATTCCATTCCAGTCTGAGAGGTTTGAGTTTATTTGGTGTAGAAGGTGTGTGAGGGCTTACTCCCTGCCCAGAGCAACCACCAGAGTGCAGATCATGCATGAAGAAAGAATACTCCCAGAGGGTGTCACACGTAGTGTGTAAAATACACAAATCTTAAAACTGAATTTGATTATATATATTCACATAACCACCACTCAGATCAGGATATAAAATGCTCCCCCCACTTGAAAACATTGTCTCATGTTTTTCCCCACTCAGTACTCTCTCTCAAAGCTAATCACTTAAAAAATTAATTAGCTCAATAGGCTAATCCTCCACCTAGCGGCACTGGCACACCGGGTTCTAGTCCCAGTCGGGGCACCAGATTCTGTCCCGGTTGCCCCTCTTCCAGGCCAGCTCTCTGCTGTGGCCAGGGAGTGCAGTGGAGGATGGCCCAAGTGCCTGGGCCCTGCACCCTATGGGAGACCAGGAGAAGCACCTGGCTCCTGCCTTCGGATCAGCGTGGTGCGCCGGCCTCAGTGCACCAGCCGTGGTGGCCATTGGAGGGTGAACCAATGGCAAAAGGAAGACCTTTCTCTCTGACTCTCTCTCTCTCACTATCCACTCTGCCTGTCAAAAAAAAAAAAATTAATTGGAAGACAGTTACACAGAGAGAGAGAGAAAGAGAAAGAGATCTTCCATCTGCTGGTTCACTACCCAGATGGCTCTAATGGCTGTAGCTGGGACTGGGCCGGGCAGAAGCCTGGAGCCTGAAACTCCATCCACATCTCCCACATGGGTAGCAGAGGCCCAAGTGCTTGGATCATCTGCTGCTGCCTTCCCAGGCACGTGAACAGGGAGCTGCATCAGAAGTACAGCAGCCAGGACTCAAACCAGAGCCCACATGGAATACAGGCGTTGCAGGCAGCGGCTTAATCAATAGGATTCTCAAAATGACAAAATTATAGAGATGAGGGCGATATTAGTGGTGGTCTGGTGTTAGGCTGGAGCAGGGAAGGCTATACACCTGTAAAAGGTAGCACAAGGAAATTCTCCGTGGTGACAGAGGGGCTCTTTTTTTTTTTAATATTTATTTATTTATTTGAAAGTCAGAGTTACACAGAGAGAGGAGAGGCAGAGAGAGAGAGAGAGAGGTCTTCCATCCGATGGTTCACTCCCCAATTGGCCACAACAGCCAGAGCTGTGCTGATCCGAAGCCAGGAGCCAGAAGCTTCTTCCGGGTCTCCCATACAGGTGCAGGGCCCCAAGGACTTGTGCCGTCTTCTACTGCTTTCCCAGGCCATAGCAGAGAGCTGGATGGTAAGTGGAGCAGCCAGGTCTCGGATCAGTGTCCATATGGGATGCCAGCACTTCAGGCCAGGGCGTTAACCCACTGTACCATAGCGCCGGCCCCCAGAGTGGTTCTGTATCCTGATTGTGGTGGTGGTAACCAACAATCTACACATGGGCTAAGACATGGTGGAACTGTACACGCATATTTACCAATGTCAATTTCCTGACTTTTTTTTTAAACTTGAAAAGCAGAGATACTGATTCAGACAAAGAGCTCCTATCTGCTGGCTCACTCACCACACTGCTGGTTCACTCCCCAGATGCCTGCAATGGCAGGGCTACACCAGGCTGAAGCCGGGAGCCAGGAACTCAGTCCAGGTCTCCCACATGGGAAGCAGGGACCCAAACACTAGAGCCATCACCTGCTGCCTTCCAGGTGTGTATTAGCAGGAAGCTGGAATCGCAGCCCAACCAGCACTCCAACCCAGGCACTCTGATGTGGAAAGTGGGCATCATAAGCAGTGCCCTAACTGCTATGCCAATGACCCAGCCCCATTTCCTGACTTGGACATTGTCTGTAGTTTGGTAAGATTTAACTTTCAGGGAAGCTGGGTGGAGGGTATAGAAGTTTTCTCTGTACTACATATGTGACTTCCTGTAGACCTATAATTATTTCAAAATAAAAAGTTTCCAAATCATTACATAAAACAAATAAAAAACATAATGTAAGAAAAGAGCCCATTCCATGATAGATGCTCAATAAAAGCAAATCATCCTTCTTTTTCTTTTTCTTTATAGACTTTTAAAAAAAAATATTTATTGGCTGGCGCCGCGGCTCACTAGGCTAATCCTCCGCCTTGCGGCGCCGGCACACCGGGTTCTAGTCCCGGTCAGGGCACCGGATTCTGTCCTGGTTGCCCCTCTTCCAGGCCAGCTCTCTGCTGTGGCCAGGGAGTGCAGTGGAGGATGACCCAAGTACTTGGGCCCTGCACCCCATGGGAGACCAGGAGAAGCACCTGGCTCCTGCCAGCAGATCAGCGCGGTGCACCGGCCGCAGCGCGCTGGCCGCGGCGGCCATTGGAGGGTGAACCAACGGCAAAGGAAGACCTTTCTGTCTCTCTCTCTCACTATCCACTCTGCCTGTCAAAAAATAAAAATAAAAAAAATTATTTATTTGAAAGGCAGATTTACAGAGAGGCAGAGGGAAAGAGAGGGAGAGAGGTCTGCCATCCACTGGTTCACTCCCCATATGGCTGCAACGGCCAGAGCTGCGCCAACCCAAAGCCAGGAACCAGGAGCTTCCTCTGGGTCTTCCCACGCAGGTCAGGGGCCCAAGGACTTGGACCGTCTTCTACTGCTTTCCCAGGCCATAGCAGAAAGCTGGATCGGAAGTGGAGCAGCCAGGACTCGAACTGGCGCCCATATGGGATGCCGGCACTGCAGGAGGTGATGCTATGCCACAGTGCCAGCCCCTCCTTTATAGACTTTTATAAAAAAAATTCAGGGGCGGCGTAGTGGCACAGTGGGTAAAGCCACTGCCTGCAATGGCAGCATCCCATATGTGCTAGTCCCCTGCCAGGTCTCCCCACTTCTGTTCACGCTTCCCCTTCAGTCTGTTCTCAAAGCAGCAGCCAGCAATGCTGTAAAAACTGATGTCCCTTGAGAACCTGAAACATCGCAACGGCTCCCAATCAGAGAGCAAGAGCCAAAGTCGTCACAGTGACCTGCAAGGCCCTAAATGATCTCTGCCCACCTGCCATGCCTTTTATCTCCAACTCTTCTGCCCCAGCCACACTCCACTCATCAGCGAGCCAAGCACATTCCCACCTCTGCAGCTGCCCTCCCTCTGCCTGGGGTGCTCTCTCCGTGGCAGCCACACACTCCCCTCTCTCTTCGGGTCTCTACTGCAGAGTCACTTTCTAGTTTTTACTTATTTTCTCATTTACTTCTGAGGGAGGGAAGAGAGAGAGAGAGAGTGGGAGAGAAAGAGAAAGAGATCCACTGGTTCACTGCCCAATGCCTGCAACAGCAGTTAAGTTGTCTCTTGGAATGCCTGCATACCAGTTCACCATGTGGGGGTTCCAGTCCTACCTCCACTTCACATTCCAGCCTCCTGCTAATACACACCCTAGGAGGCACCTGGTGATGGCTCAAGTAGTTGGGTACCGGCCAGCAACACGGGAAACTTGAATTGAATTCCTAGCTCCCAAATTCAGCCTGGCCTGACTCTGGCCCTTGCAGGCATTTGGGGACTGAACCAGTGGATCAAAGATTCTCTCTCTCTCTCTCTCTCTCTCTCTGATTCTCAAATAAATAAATATATAAATAAATATACATAATTTAAAAAGACTTTAAAAAGACACCAAGCCAGAAATACATGTGAAAGAATTCACCATTTTTGGGCAAACATGCTCCCAACAGGAGAAGGAGACACGAGACGAGGCAGCCGGCAACCATCAATGTTGGTGCATTTGACCCCTGATATCCAAACCTGCTTGCACACAAGGATCTCTCTCAGCTCCTGCCAAGCACAGACCCCCAATTCCTATTTCATATTTATCCTCTTCGAGTAATTAGTTCATCCCAGCCAGACTCTCTGAGCAGCGTCTATGAACCAGGGGGTTTGCTAGGTAGGTCCTGGGCATCCAGCTGTGAGCGTGGTGGAGGAAGTCCCTGTGGAGCCTGGAGTCCAGTGAGAGGGACGGGAAAGGAGGACACGATCAAGGTCGTTTGAGATGGCAGTCAGTACTGGGAAGAGGACAGGCTGAGTTCCTGGGGGGTGTTGGAAGTTCTGGAAACCTCTCTGAGGGGACAAATTTGGAGCTGAGTCAGGAAAGGGTCTGGTTTCTGTCAGACCCAGGACGGAAGCCAGCATGGCTGCGTGGTGGTGGTGGGGGCGGCCGGGGGGTTACCGGGGAAGGAGGCTGGGGCATCGCGAGCTTCCTATGCAGCAGGGGTATCCCCCCGTCCACTCCCTCACTTTCAACGCGGGTGCTCTGCTTAGGTGGCAGGGCACAGAGAGGGGGTAACAATTTGTTTTCCGGAGCAAAACTTCAATTTAGTCCAAAATGTGTCCGCAGCATACCGCGCGCCCGTCATTTCAGGTCCAAATAGAGCTCGGGAGCATTGTGTTTCCTGCACTTTTAAGGCCAGCGATGGCTCAGCTCACCCCATCCTCCCCCCTCCCTCTCCAGTCTCTCAGTCTAGTGGGAGCCCTGAGACACCCCTGCGGGCAGCTGCACCGGCCAGCCCCTCCTCGCCCGCCTGCCCCTGCCCGGTAAGCAGCTGCTTTGTCTGAGGAAGAGTGAAAGGAGCCCGGTGAAGGCTTGTGCGGCAGGGGGAGGGGCCGGGCAACACGGGAGGCCAGGCTTGGGCTCAGGACGGGCACAGAGGCCAGTAGCCGGGGACCAGGCTCCACGTGGGCCCTGTAGCTGGTTGCCAGGGTCCCCAGGGCCAGGAGAGCGCACCGGGAAGGAAGATGACCACAGGGACAGATGCTGCCAGGGTCAGGGTGGGAGGGACTCGCGGTGATTGAAAGGTGCCACCTGTCAGATCTTCACGGGAAACCCGAGCCAGCCTCCCGGTCCAGGGGAAAGTGTTGTACCAACAGGGCGGTAAACAATGCTCTTCAGGCGGCCCCAGCCTCTTAGAGTGGGGGGTGGGGTCGGGTGGAAGGGGGAGAGGAAAGGAGGGGGAGGCGGGACACAAGAGCCGGGGGCTAGAGGCCACTGGGGCTTAAAGGCAGCCCGCGAGTGAGGCGGCTCCTCTTGCGGAAGGGACAGCTCCCAAGCTCCCAGGCAGAGGCCCCGCAGGTAGGAGATGCCCTGGGCCCCTTTCTAAGCATCCTCCCTCCCCGCCCCGCCCTGCTTCTGCCAGCCCAGGAGCCTGAGCTTTTAAGGAGGGCCCTACAGTTAGGGGGACCCTGGGCTCCTCTCTAACTCTCCCCACCTCTGAATCTCTTCAGACACCAGGAGTCGGGGAGTCAGCCTTCAGAAGTGAGCATTTGAGATCACCCACAGAGTGGCCTGCAGGTGGCCACCCATGAGGACTTCGCATGAGGGGACCTTGGGGTCTTGCCAGTCCAGTGGAGTTGGGAGACAGACTCTCAAAGAAGTGGACTCAAATTGAGAGTGGAGGTCCCTGACCCAGGTGGGAGAGGTGGAAGCCTCAGGACCGCCCCCCAGAAAACAGCCGGGGTGGCAGCCAGTGGTAGAGACATTCTCAGAACCACCAAGGCTTAGAATTTGGAGCTGGGGCACCCAGATTTTCCCCCCTCCCTGTGTACCAAGAGGAACAGGAAGAGAGACAGGGGAGCTGTCTGCTGTGCTGCTCTGGACACAAGCAGGGGTGATACGGGAGCTGCCTGGGGACGCAGGGGGTTGAATGCCTACTGTGCATTAGAAGAGAGAGAGAGAGGAACACCTCAGCCACCTGGCTGCCCTTCTCCTCGGGTGGGCTGTCCCCCCCTCTGGGCTGGGGCCCTTGAAGGGACACTGGGCTGCCGGGAGCAGTGCTTTTGGTATGGGCTCTGGATTGGGAGTCTGGAAACCCAGGTTCTAGGTGTGGTTTGGCCATTTAATTGTCCCATGACTTTAGTCAAGAGACCTCAACCCCCTAATCTGGAAAATGAGGCCAGTAACACCTCTTCCGAGAGAGAGGCCGTTGTGAGGAGCTGTGGAGGTAAGACAGGGCACGCACAGCAGTGGGAGCTGGGGAGAGCTGTGGAGCTGTGAATGCCGGGGCGGGGGCGTGATCCCGGCTTCCTTGCTCCTCTATTTATGACAAACCTTGAGGATGGCAAACCAAGGTGATGAACACGCAGGATGGTCGAGGTGTGTGTGTGCGTGTGTGTGTGTGTGTGTCTATACACCTGCCCTGTCCTTCCACCACCTGTGTGTGTGGCGTGCAAAGGGGAAGATGATTGGAGAACTCAGCTATGTCTCAGCTGGAGTCTGCCACCCTCGGGGTATAAAAAGAGCCTGCTATCATCTTCCTGGCACTCTGTCCTCTCTGCCTTGTCTCACCACTACGTGCCCTCAAGGCCAGGTCAGCACCTTCCTGGGACGCAGGGCTCAGCCAAGCTACACTAGATGAACGGACGTGCACTCCCTACTCCCTGCAGACACTCTGTGCCTGGGCTTCCTTGGCCTCCTCCATCCCTACCCAGCGCTTCCCATTTTTACCTCCAGAAATCCAGGTCATCCAGTCCCATGGTGGGAACTGGGATCCCAGCCCCTGAAGGTCCCAGAGTCTGTGATTTCACCATCGCTCCAAAGGCAGGAAGGGGGACTTGTGTGGGTCGTTCCGAGCTGTCATGGTCCTGCTCTCTTTCGCCTTGTTCTCTCTCTGTGGCTCAAGGGAGCAGCAGATCCTCCGGGGGGTGGGGTGGGGGGACGGAACAGAAAGGAAAAGAAGTGAAAGAGGGGGGAAGATATCCACGGCCAGTAGGTTTGGGGGAAAGCAAGTTGAACAGAGTTTACGCAAATAGAAGCTCGGATAGAGGCTGCGTCTGGAATCCCAGTGGCAGCGAGAGGGGAATCTCTTAGAGAGTACAGGGTAGGCTGCATGGGGAGCATCCTTGGCCTCTTGCAAACACCTCTTCCGCCCGCCCCCAGAAGAGTTCTGATGGATGCCATAGGAGACCCTGGTTTTCCGCAGAGCAGAGTCTGGACAACCTGCTGTAGAGGATCCCTGTCATGGGGAGTGCAAACTGAGGCCCAGCGAGGCGGAAGGACTTGCTCCCGTCTCGCGGTGGGTGACGGCAGGCTGCTGGGGTCATGGTCAGCTCCATGCCCTCCTGGCTCCCTGCTGATGTGCATTCCATCTCCCGGGTCATCTGCCCTCTGCCGGAGCTGCTGGACCATGAAGGAGCTGTGGCAGGAGGGCTGGGAGCCCAGGACGCTCTGAGCATCTTTACAAATCCTAAACCGCTTGCTAGGAAACGGTCAGGGTGGGGCGGGCACTAAACCCGGGGACCCCAGGACTCTGGTCTGGGGGCAGTAAGTCCTCAGTGCATCTGCCTATCTTCCTGCCTCCCCTCCTCCGTCCTAATTACCCAGGTGCCCTGGGTACTATCGCCAAGACGGACAGTACTGCCAAAGGCAGGAAGTATTTTTAGCCAGTGACAGGACTGTCCACCTCTCTGACTGCCTGAGTCATGCTCTGAGCCTTATTTGGGGGTTGTTTGCTTTGTAAATGGCCCCCCAACCCCAAGAAGGGCAGAGGATGAGGGAGCTGGCCCTGTCCCCCACCCACTGGGTTTTATAGGTCCTGCAGCATATATGGGACTTAGACAGGAAACTGCCAAAGGTCAAGGTGGTGTCATGCCGCCCACAGCCAGCTCCAAGAGCAGCTGGATAGTACCTTCCTATTCTTCACCAGTGAGGCCTCTTCCTCACCCAGTCTCACCTTTTCCAAGAAACACAGACTGGCAGACAGTTGGCCCAGGGTCCCCATGTCACGGGCATCTTTATACTGCCTCTGTGATTTCGCTACATCTGTACCACCTGAACTCTAATTTCCTGATTGCCTGCCTTCAAGTTCACTCATTTCTAAATCCAATAAATGTAATTTTAAAGACAGTCGATGTCACTATTGGGGACGGAACCTCAATCTCATTTGCCAGAAATAGAAAGTACCTGTAAAAATAAATATAATGCAGGCAAAGCAGCGCTATCCAAATTATGCAGACAGTCCTGCCTGCTTTAGGCTCTGCAGGGTGAGCCGCGATTGCTGGCAGGTGCTCTAGGACACTGCTTTCAAATTGTAACTGCCTCATTATGGGCTAAAAAGAGGCAAAATCACTGACTCAATGTTCTTTAAAGCCAAAGTTTGGGGCTGGTGCTGTGGCACAGCAGGTTAGGTTGCCGCCTGCCATACTGGCATCCCATGTTGGACAGAGCGCTGGTTCAAGTCCCAGCCACTCTGCTGCCTGTCTAGTTGCCTGGATAAGCAGCACAGGATGGCCCCAGTGTTTGGGGCCCTACCAAACATGTGGGGGACCCGGATGGAGTTCCAGGTGCCTGGGCATTTGGAAAGTGAACTAGTGGATGGGAGATCTGTCTCTGTCCATCTCCCCTGCTTCCTCCATCACTCCGCCTTTCAAATAAATGAAATAAACCTTTTTTTAAAAAAGCCAAATCTATAGCCTGTTGTCAGGTGAACACCAGCCAATATTAAATCAACACGGCCTAACCACCCCAGCTTCTGGGAAGCAGAACTCTGTCCTTCGTTTTGCCACGGGGAAGTGGATGGTTGGGTCCCATCTACGTCTGAGTAGTGGGGACCCAGGACTGGACCTCCGGGGCCCTGGGCCAGAGCTCTCTGAGGGCGGGGTCTTCATCTCGAGCTGGGATGGGACACCACCTGACCTGCTGGTCCTTGCTTTCCAGAGATGGAGCAGAAAGATGAGAAGCCCCCTGAGGACGGGCCATCTGTCGCCCCGACAGCAGAGGGCGCTGGGACGCCCGGAGGTGGTGCCTCTGCAGAGGGGGCCTCTGAGCGTACAGCTGGGGAGACCGCCGGAGAGAGGCCTCCGAAGACGGCGGGGAAGCAGGAAGATGGCGTGTCTGCGGAGCTCCAGGGAGAAGCCAGTGGTTCAGATGAGGTCAAGGTGGAATCCCAGAGTGAGCCTGGAGAGAAAGAAGCAGCCAAGGCTGAGCCTACGACGGAGGAAGAGGACATGGCATCTTCTCAGGGGATGACGGACAGCAAGGAAGAGACCGGATCTGAACCCAAGGAGGCCGAGGAAAAGGAAGAGGCCTCCCTGGCCTCCGAGAAGGCGCAGGCTGATGAGAAAGAAGCCAAGGCGGAATCTGTGAAGGACAAGGTCCAGCCTGAGCCCCAGGAGGCTGATGGGGAGAAGGAGGCCTCAGCAGCTGCTCCGGAGAACGCCAAGGTGCAGGAGCCCCAGGCTGAAGCCAAGGAGAAAGCTGCTGACACAGAGGCCACGCCGGAACCCCAGGAGGCAGCTGCTGCCCAAGACAAGGCTGAGGCTGAGCGTGAGGAGGCTGAACGTTACACTAAGCAGGAGGAGGTGAGTGCGGGAGGCAGCGAGCGAAGAAGAGCCAGCCTCCCCCTCCCCCACCGCCAAGTCCCAGGGAGCGGGAGACCCTGGGACGCAAACTCTTCCCTGCTTGATCCCCTTGGGAAAGTCGAGTCTTCCTCCCACTGATGTCAAGGACAGGGTGGGTCTCCTGGCTGGGATCATGGGGGCAGTGCTGTGGCCCCGGGCTGCCTTCCAGAACTTTCTGGCATCCTCACAGAGCTATGGGCAGGTGCAAGCCGACGTGGATTATGTTCCTTCCAGGAGCCAGGCAGCCCCACTGCAGAGCAGCAGCAGGACACGGAGACAGAGCCAGAGGAAGGGGCAGGCGTGGTTCCCGGCTCTCCTGAGTGGCCTGAGAGCCCCACGGAGGGCCTCAGTCCAGGTGAGTAGGAGCCCAGGGCCTGCAGGACGTGGCAGGGGCCACCCTGAGGAAGGGCGCAAGGAGCACACCGTGGATAACCCAGCTTCCCTCCCTCCTGTTCCTTTCCTCCAGATGGGGTGGGTCCAGCCTCCGGGGAGACCAGCCCTTCAGCCAGGTAACGTCAAACTCCAGGGCTCCGACTCCTACCTCCCGCTCCCTGCAGAGTCCACCGATGCCCAGGCCTGGGCCTCCCTCTAGCACCCAATTTCACCATTTCCCAGGATTCTTGGCGCTCAGCATCCTGCCCCAGGGCAGAGCCCCGGAAGTCAAGGGTTCCTCTCCCCCCTCAGCTGAAGTCACTTCTTCACAGGACCTCCCTGTCTCACAACGCAGCATGTTCCCATGGTGTCTGCTTCGTCCACGAGCCCGTGATCAGAAAGCCCGAGTCTGGACAATGGCTCTGCCACTCACCAGCTGTGTGACCTTGGCCATGTCGCTTACCCTCTTCTCCAATGGCCTAAGAAGCAAATCGGCCTCACGGGCTCATTGGGAGGCCTAAGTGACCTCATAGGTGTAGAGTACCATATAGCAAGATGGCCACCACATGGCAGGTGCTGGATACAATGCCAGCTCCATGCTCGCCACTGCATAGTTTTAGAAGTGGACATTTCCTTTATATCAAGCTGACCCCACCTCCTGGTCCATTTCTTGGAGAACATTAGCCTAGAATACTCACTGAGCTGTCAGGCAGCCATGTGGCAGGTTCCCAGGGACACAGAGGGACACACAGGGACACACACAAGGCTGGCTGCCTTGCCTTCACCTTCTTACAAAGGCCTTAGCAGCAGCTGGCTATGCGTTCTTGCCCCCATTGTTCAGATGAGGGAGATGAGGCACAGGGAAGTGATGAGACAGTCTCAAGACCACACGGCAAATAAGAGGCAAAGCCAGGATCCAACTCAGATCAGACCTCAGGCAAGTCCCAGTTCTGCCCCATAGCCTCACAGGGCCAGACGCTCCCTGTAGTTAGACTGAGCCCGTTTACTCCTTCTCGACCCCCTCCCAGTGCTGGGCACAGAGTAAATGTGTGCTGACTGCAGGTGCCACAACCTCACGTGCCCCTTAGATTGCAGTGACCCCCCCCAATCCCCAGCTTCCTCCCTGTGTCCCATAGCGATGGTCCTAGCCCCTCTCTCTGGATCTCTGCATGCAGTGAGTCTTCCCCCAGCGACATGCCCCAGAGTCCCACGGAGCCCCCTCCCTCGGAGGAGGAGAAGAAGAAGGAGAAGGCACCAGAGCGCAGGGTGTCAGCCCCTGCCCGGCCCCGGGGCCCCCGCGCACAGAACCGCAAAGCCATCGTGGACAAGTTTGGCGGGTAGGATGGAGGCGAGGAGCTGGGCTGTCCCTGGGAACCGTACATGGGAGGGTTGCAGGGGAGGCCTGAGGTCAGTGCAGACGGCTCAGGCCAGGGCGGGAGGGCTGACATCTGGGGGCTCCTCCCACCTCCCTGAGCTGGCCTGTCCACCCCTCCCTTACAGGGCAGCCTCGGGCCCCACTGCTCTTTTCCGGAACACTAAGGCAGCTGGGGCAGCCATTGGTGGGGTCAAGAACATGCTGTTGGAGTGGTGCCGGGCCATGACAAGAAACTATGAGGTGGGGACACGGGCGGGCCACGAGTCTCTTCCCCAGGGCACACCCCAAGAGGTGGGAGGGTAGGAAGGGGCAAGGTCCAGGCCCTCTGGCCCTGGTTCAGTGCGGCCTCCTCTGCCCGCAGCACGTGGACATCCAGAACTTCTCGTCCAGCTGGAGCAGTGGCATGGCCTTCTGTGCCCTCATCCACAAGTTCTTCCCAGACGCCTTCGACTACGCGGAGCTGGACCCCACCAAGCGGCGGCACAACTTCACCCTGGCCTTCTCCACAGCAGAGTAAGCCTTGGCCGCAGGGTGGCAGGTGGGGGCTTCCAAAGGCCAGGGCTGCATTTTCACTGGGTCCCACAGGGAGAAATGCCAACAGGTATTGTTCTGAGCGCCAGGTTCTATTTCAGGCCCTGGATATACGGCAGAAGGGCGTGTGTGTGTGTGTGTGTGTGTGTGTGTGTGTAAGAAACAAAAGTCCCTGCTGGCCTGTGACTTAGGTTCTGCAGAGAGCAACAGACCACAGACACACACAGGTGCAAATGTAATCGCCCCGCCTTGTCCACCCCCTCCCCCATCAAGAGACCAGAATCTGCAGATGCCCACGGCCCTTACATAGCACAGCACCGTATTTGCATCCTGCGTGCTTTAGTTCATCTCTAGATTACCCACAATCCCTAATACAATGTAAATGCTATGTAAGTAGTTTCTATACTGAATTGTTCAGGGAACAATGGTGGGGGTGGGGGGAGGCTGTCTGCCCGTGTTCTGTACAGATACAACTTTTTTTCCTACATGTATTCTATCAAGATTGGCTAAATCCACAGGCGTGGGACCTGCAACTATGGAGAATGCATGAATTGAATAATGCTGGAAGGCAGCAAGGGAGAAAAATCAGGCAGGGCAAGGGATCAGGGAGAGGCGTGTCAGCTGTGTGATCTTGGCCAGGCTCCTGAGCCTCTGTATTTTGATCCCTAAAATGGGTATGACACATCCTCTTTTGCAGAGTTATTGTGGGAATTTAGCAAAGTTCCTTTAACAGTATCTAATGCACCGTAAGCATTTCAAAAAACCTTAGCTGCGGTTATGGTGGTGGATAGCAGTTATTGTTGTTATTCACTTTGAAGCCTGCAGGGGGAGCTCTTGCAGAAGCTCATACAGCCCAGTGTCAGGGACGGTGGGTGCTGGAGAAAGAATGGAGGGGTCAGATTTTGGCAAGGGGTGTGTGGCCCAGGGAGGAGACTCCGGCAACTATGAGGCTGCCAGGATGGTGGCCTGGGGGAGGTGCTCCCACCACCAAAGCAACGAAGCCAGCCTCGGCCCACGGCCTCCGTCTCTCCCCACAAGGTGTTTGGCCCAGAGCAGCTGTTCTCTCCAGCATCAGGGAGGACCCCGACGGGAGGCTTCTGATCCACCTGTCTATACAGACAGAACTGCTCTGAGGATCCACAGTGGACAGCCGCGGGCACTTCTAAAGCCCCTGGGCAAAGACTGCGTCGACGGGGACGCTGGGTCCTCCCGTCTAGTCCAGGCCTCGCCACCAACCCTTAGGGAGGCGTGCACATCCCCATTGGCAAAATGAGAGGATTAATATTGATCTGTGCTTTGCACCGTTTTGTTTTGATCAGCAGATATCCCCAGACAAGACATTAAATGAATGTCCAACATACCCAACAGATGAAAGGGAGTGCTTTTTAGTTGGAGGAGCTTGAGGCCCAAGCTCTCCTTCCCAAGATGGTCCGAGGGCACGTCCACTGGGCCCTCGGACACCAGGGATGCCATTTAAAAGCCACCTGCCTCAATGGTCCACAAAGTCTTCCAGTGTCGTGTCATCATGCTAAGGGATGGGTGGGTGTCCTGGCCGGGGGTGGGGAGCCCCATGTCCTGCTGTGGGCTCAGAATCACCTGTCACAGGATGCCCAGCCACAGGAATCCAGTGGCTCAGAGCCAGGGCTTTGCTCGGATCATCTCATGCCATGCTCACAACAGTTCTGCACGGTGGACGCTGACTCCCTGGGTTTGCACAGAGGAGCTGTAGTGGACAGGGCTCCAGAGGGAAACCGCTCGTCTGGACTAAGAGCTCTAAACAGACACGAGAAAGGCTTGCAACCCTGCCCCAGCCCACAGCACTTCCCTGGCCAGCAGGGCATGGCTCACTCTCCTGCTGCGGCTACCTGGCCTCTGGTTCCAAGCCAGGCAGGGCCACAGGAAGGAATGATACAAGGAGCATGACAGGCTGCGTGAAGGCACTTCACTTGACTCCTTCCTAACTTGGTGACCACTGGCAGTTGACTTACCCCTCTGGAAGCCTTATCCCCTGAAGTTTTGCCCCATTCCCTGGTCTCCATGGGAATGAAGGCTTTGCCTCTCCCATGTAGGGAGGACAACTCCCCAACCTGCACCCAGAGGGCTCAGATCGCTGCACTGTTCCAGGGAGTTCTTCGAAATCATCCAGTCTGCACCCCTCCCCCAGCTCCCAGGCCAGCCCCGCTTGGATTTCAGCCCAGCTGTCTCAGAGGATTTCCCGCTGGGGCCCTGGCTTCTGTGGCCAGCACCCTGGCTTTGTCAGGCTGGGGCTGCTCAGGCCAGCTGCAGAACAAGAGTGCCAGAGGCATCGGGCAGGCCTGGGCTGCGGCCCTGCTGGGGCACTCACTTTGACCTTGGGCAAACAACCGCAGTTTGTCTCCTGCTGGTTGGAGATAAAGAGGAGTCCATGAGCTCATGCCAGGGGAAACCTGATAAAGCGCCTGGCATGTGGCAGTGAGGCCCCAGCAATGTTCAGCCTTAGCAAAGCCAGGAGCATCCCACAGCCCCAAAGGGAAGCTGGGCAGTTAGGAGAGGACTTGCTGCTGAGTTCTGGGCAGCTCCTCCAACATTCCTGCCTCCGGGCCTTGGCACATGCTGTTGTCCTCTGCCTGGAATCCTTTCCCCTGGATGCACACATGAATTCTCCCTCGAAGAGACCTTCTCCTGGGCAGCCTTTTTAAAATACTGGATCCTAATGTAGGTATACACCTGCCTGCCTTTCCTGCCTCGTCTCTCTCGGCTGCCCCTCGCCATCTACGTCCTATCTACTTCAGGTGTTTGATGGCAGGGCCATGGGAGTAGGGAAGCTTCTGGTTTTGTTCACTGCTGAATTCCCCGAGCCTAGAATAGAGCCTGGCCCATAGGAGGCTCTTAATAAATACACAGAGACTGAAGGAATGAGGCCCTTGGAGGTGCCACAGCTGCAAGCCAGTATTCCAGCTGGGATTCGGTTTCTGCCCTTTCAATGCTTCCTGGGGGCTTGGCCTCACTGGGGCTCCCTGGCCCCAGAGGAAAGATACGCTCCTATGTGCTTGCACAAGAAGGGGCTAGTGTAGGAGCAGAAACCAGAGCGTCCCATTCCTTGTGAGGTATGAGGGCCCATGCACGGTGAAAATGTGTGCCTTGGAATCAGACCCAGCTGGGGTTGAGCCTTTGCAGTAATCCCACCCGTACAATGCGATGGTTGGCTTAGTTGTTCTCCCAGCCCCACCATACCTGATGCAATGGCGTGGCTGCCTCCACCCCACATCCTTGACCTGTGGTTCTTCTCCACCACCCCCAGGAAACTGGCCGACTGTGCCCAGCTGCTGGAGGTGGATGACATGGTACGGCTGGCAGTGCCCGACTCCAAGTGCGTCTACACCTACATTCAGGAGCTGTACCGCAGCCTCGTGCAGAAAGGGCTGGTGAAGACCAAGAAGAAATAAGCCAACGGGCCCTGTGGGCAGAGGCGGGCAGGGTGCCCAGCTGACCGGCTGAGGCCAGGAGCTCGCTTCTGCTCCACGCGGGCAGCAGAGCTGGGGCTCAGACGCAGGCAAGGGCAGCTGGCAGGGTCTTAACTGCATTAAAAGTACTTTTGTAAAATCCTGGCTGGCCCCTCATTGCTCGCTCCCTACCCGATCCATGAGCCTCTGCACTCTGGGACACTACACCCTGGCAGCACCTGATCTCAGCAACTGCGCCAGGTGTTTGGGAAAGCACAGTAGCCCGAGTCCCACCAGTACCAACCAGCTGTGTGACTGTGGTCCCCGTGTGCGGTCTGAAAGGGGATAATGGGAGTTGTGACCTCATGGCGGTGCTGTGAGGGTTCAATGAGATCATCAAACAGCTAGACCAGTTTCCCAGGTGCCTGCCACATAGACCTTCAGCAAGTGGAAGCCAAAATTAAAAGACAAACTCGGGGGCTGGTTTAACAGACGCTGGACTCCCAGTGGGCCCCGGTTCAAGTCTCAGCTGCTCCACTTCCGCCCAGCTCCCTGCTAATACACCTGGGAAAGCAGAAGATGGCCCAAGTGCTCGGGCCCCTGCACCCGTGTGGGGGATCCTGAAGCAGCTCCGGGCTCCTGGCTTCAATCTGGAACAGCCCTGGCCAGTTTCAGTCATTTGGGGAGTGAACCAGTAGATAGAAGGTCTCTCTCTCCCTCTCTCTCTCTCTCTAACTCTGCCTCTCAGATAAAAATATTTTTTTAAACCCTCCACTTTGGAGCCATTGGTGGCACTTTTCCCCATTCTCTTCCCCTCTCTCTACACTTCTTCAGTTAGGGAACTCCAGGGCAGGAGCTGCAGTAGAAGATGTCTCCAGAAACCTCACCAAACCTGAACTGGCGACTCCCTGGGCTTGACACCCGGCATCCGGCTCTGAGGCTCTGAGAAGCCTGCAGCCTCCCAGGAGCTCCCAACCGTGGCAACCAGCAAGTTCCTCCTTCGGGCTGAATTAACCCCTCCAACTCCGGCTGCACGTTCAGCCTGTGTCTGTGGCCCCGTGAGGATGCATCCCTGGGCAACCCCAAGCCTGCCAAGCCAGTCCGGCTTCATCAGCCATTTGCGGTGTGAGTGCTGATGAAAGCAGATCACGAAAAACAAACAAACAAAAAAAAAAAACACAGCAAAAACCCCAGCCAGGATGCGTGGCTGCAGGAGGCGTGGAGTCCATCCTAACTGGCAATACGGACCCAAGGGATCCACCGAAGGGCCGCTCCGTGCCTTGGCTGCCTCATCTCTAAAACGGTGGATACCCCTGGGAACCTTTTCACAAAACCTATTTACTTTCGTGTCATGTGAAAGGCAGAGACAGCAAGACACCACGAGACAGATGGAGAGCGATGTTCCGGCCGGGGGTTCACTTCCCAAATGCCGGCAATTCAGGAAGCTGAGTGGATCAGAAGCAGAACACCTGGGACTTGAACACAGACGTCCCCAGCAGTGACTCAAACGCGGTGCCACACGGCCGCCCCCCAGCCCCTGGACTCCGGAGGACCTCTGCTGGGGGTCAGCGTCCGGGAAGCAGGGCGACGGGTTTGTGGGGCAGCAGCAGCCGGGGCAGCCCCCTCTCTGGTATGGATGAAACCACCCCACCCCTCACTGGAGACACAACCCCAGAATTCACCTGTGACATAGAAAACATTTCTATTTAAAGTTTAATTTCTGTTAGAGAGAGAGAGAGAGCACTCCCATCCACTGGTTCAATCTCCGACACTGGGCGGGGGTTAAGGGTGGGGAATCAGGAACTGGGAACTCAATCCAGGTCCCCCAGGAGGGTGGCAGAGATCCAATCACTTGAGCCTTCCCCCACTGCCTCCCACAGTGCCCACGAACAGGAAGCTGGAGTCGAGAGCAGAGCTGGGATTCAAGCCCAGGCACTCCAGTATGGGACGTGGCCATCCCAACCAGGGTCTTGACCACTAGGCCAACTGCCTGCCCCATCTGTGACGTCACTGGCCAGGCAAGCACTGGGCTCTGTAGATTCTGCTGGACCGGGTGCTGGCCACAGCCTTACCGTCCCCAGGAACTGGCCACCTGGCAGGATAGCAGGAAATGTCAAAATACACAGTCAGACTCCCCGGATGGAGGTCAGACTCCTCGTTTTAGGATTCAACAGTGGAAAATGGAAAATGAATGGTTTAGCACCTAAATCGGTGCATGGCGCTCAGTAGCTTGGCTGGTTTCAACCACTCCACTGAAATATGAAATACAGTGCCCTCCACGAGCCCGGCTTCCCATCCATACTCCCTGCTCCCTGGGGCCCTGGACCCTGGAGGGATCCTGGTTTCCAGCAGGCTGACTTAGAATGTGACCTGTCTCTCTCTCCCTGGAGATTTAACCTGTTCACTCTGCAAACTTAAACCCCCTTGGCTGTGGGGAAGGCTCAGGGAGTGGGCAGGGCACACCTGTGGCCAGGTGAACCTGGGGGCAGCGAGGCCTCACACCACACACACATCCACAGCCTCCCTCCTGCCACACACACATACACAAACTCATGGCTAGCAACCTAAGAAGGAAAAACTGAGTGGGGAGTGGTTCATCCAGGGGCTCCAGCCCCAGTCCGTGAGGTATATTGGTCCACCATGCAGAGGATCCCACGCAGATGGGGTCAAAACCCAATTTAGGAGGGCCGGTCCACTCCGAACTGGAGGGTGAACTCTTCTGCCTTCCTCTGGAACAGCTCCGGGTTCTGGGTCAGCAGGTCAGCCAGCTCTACCCGCACGGGCTCCGCCAGATCCGGTCTATTCACCAAATTGTAGAGGGCCTCCAAGACTGTGGAGAGAGGCCAGAGCGGGACATCAGGGCAGAGGGAAAAACCCTGGATAGAGGCACTGGCTGTCCACTCCCCGGATCCCCCCACTCACTGCTCAGGGGGACCCCCAAGGACAGTCCATCTCTTAGACTGCCTCCCCTTCCTGGTGGACGATGCCCAAAGCTTTGCCGGGTGAGATCAGTGTTTTACAAACAGCTATGTCCTATGGCTTCAGAAAAGTTACACATTCTGGGGTCACTGAGATAAGAGAGATTTTGGGGTTTCAGCCCCATTTCGACAAGACCCATCCTGGTTTTCTGTTGTTATTCTGGGATTCCAAATAAATTTATCTGGGAAAAAAAGGTTCTAAGGCTGAAGATGGAAAACCTATTGCTATGGCACTTAATCTTTTCCAGATGCCCTTGGGAGCCCCGTGCAGGTGGAAGCCCAAGTACACATGTGTACGCACATAAACACAGCTCTGAGTGAACAGTGCGTCACCACAGAGCCCTGAGGCTCATCCTAGGACCTCTCCCACATCCCAGCCCCACCACCACCACGCCAAGAGTCTTGTTTCCCAGGTTAAGAATTCCCGAGCTGGACCAGACACACGACAGCACCCAGAGGAAGCCCATGGGTTCTGGAGCTCCATTGTTCAATGTGGAGCTCCATGTAGTTTTCTAAATTAACTAAAATTAAACAACATGAACAAGGTGGGAGCTGTGGCTCAGCAGGTTAACGCCCTGGCCTGAAGCGCTGGCATCCCATATGGGCACCAGTTCAAGACCTGGCTGCTCCACTTCCAATCCAGCTCTCTGCTATGGCCTGGGAAAACAGTAGAAGACGGCCCAAGTCTTTGAGCCCCTGCACCTGCAGAGGAGACCCGGAAGAAGCTCCTGGCTCCTGGCTTCAGATCAGCACAGCTCCAGCCATTGCGGCCAACTGGGGAGTAGACCATCGGATGGAAGACCTCTCTCTCTCCCTCTCTCTGCCTCTCCTCACTCTGTGTAACTCTGACTTTCAAATAAAAATAAATAAACCTTTAAAAAAATATCTTGCCCCCTATATGGGCCACAGCTTTCCTAAAACAAACAAAAACAAAAACAACAACAAAAAACATCATGAAGAATTCTGTTTCTTGGTTGCACAGCCACATGAGGCCCGGGATGATGGTACCAGACAGTGGGGCTGTGGAAATTTCCATGGCCGCACCAAGTTCAGCTGGACAACACTGCTCTAGAGTCAGCCAAGCTCTGCCATCTGCAAGCCACAGGACCTTAGGCAGCGGCTTCACCACTCATGTGCCTCTGGCTCTATTACATGGGGCTAATGACAGCACTACCTCCTGGGGGTGATGCGGGCAGGCTCACAGTGCTCTTTGCACAGTGCACTGACAGCGCTTAGTTAAGGGATGAATACTGTCACAGTTAGGACAATCCCCTCCACTGTCAACTGTCACTTAGGGTGCTGAGTCCCACAGAGGAATAGAGTCTTGCCCTAAGTCCACACATGGGGCAGCAGGCCTTCTTAGTCCCAAGCCCTGCCCCCTGCATTCACGCTGCCTCTCTTTCCCATGTCCATGGTCAAGTTCCTCTGTCACACCTGCCCAGGAGCATCCAGGATCTCAGGAGGCACCCCTTCTCTCTAACGGTAGGTTCCACGGAGACTCACATTTTATCTCCTCTCTTTCAGGCTTGTCTAACTCAAAATAAGTCCACTAACTTCCTCCACCCAGTAACAGTGTCGCCCTCAGGGGTAAGGCCCAGCCCCACCTTGGTAGGCCTTGGTGTAAGGCTTCCAGTTCTCTTTGCTGATGATGGGCAGGCAGACCTGCCCGTTTTCATCCACATTGGGGTGGTAGATCTTGGTGGTGAACGTCACCGCGGGAGGCTTGAGTGGATACTCCTTGGGGAAGTTGATGCGCAGACTGAAGGCCTTGCGATGGTAGGGAGGCTGGTCCTGTAGAGACAGAAGGGGTCAAGCTTCAGCCCCAGGCCTCAGCTTCCTCGCTGTCTCCAATGTCAGACTAGATGGCCTTTGAGGACTATCTCAGCTTTAAAATCTGTCTGTGAATTAAGGAAGAAGATGGAATGGCCTCTTACTGACGGCTGTTCGCGAGTTCAGAAGAACTGCATCCATGGGAGTGAGTGAGGAAATAGGAGAAAATTCTGAAAATCCTAAGAACTCAGAGGCTTAGGAACAGCTACAGTGGAAAACGGTACAGCAGTCCCTAAAAATGGAACTAGATAAGTGTGGCATTATCATAGGGTCCAGCAGTAACACTTCTGGCACATACCCAAAAGAACTACCAAGGAGGGAGTTGAACAGGTATTGGTGTTCATAGCAATATCATTCATAGCAGCCAAAAGATGCAAGCCGGCCAATGTCCGCTGGTGGGCAAATCAACAGAAAACGGCATACACACACAATGGAATACTACTTGGCCTTCAAAAGGAATGGAATTCTGACCAGTGCTATGTGGATGAAAACGTGACACCAAGAGAAATGAGCTGGACAAAAAGCGAAAGCCACCGTACAATGCTACTTATGTGAGGTACGCAGAACATTCAGCTTCGCAGAGATACGAAGCGGAAGAGCAGCTGCAGGTGCCGGGGGAGGGAGCAGTGGGGAATCACTGTGGAACAGGTGCAAGGTCAGCACAGGGGCAGCAAGTCCTAGAGCCGGACAATGGTTACAGTTGCACAACAAGGCAAATGGACCCAATGCCACCCAACCGTGTGCTCAGAAATAACTAGTTAAGGCCGGCGCCGCGGCTCACTAGGCTAATCCTCCGCCTAGCGGCGCCGGCACACCGGGTTCTAGTCCCGGTCGGGGCGCCGGATTCTGTCCCGGTTGCCCCTCTTCCAGGCCAGCCCCCTGCTGTGGCCAGGGAGTGCAGTGGAGGATGGCCCAGGTGCTTGGGCCCTGCACCCTATGGGAGACCAGGAAAAGCACCTGGCTCCTGGCTCCTGCCATCGGATCAGCGCGGTGCGCCGGCCGCAGCGCGCCGGCCGCGGCGGCCATTGGAGGGTGAACCAACGGCAAAGGAAGACCTTTCTCTCTGTCTCTCTCTCTCACTGTCCACTCTGCCTGTCAAAAAAAAAAAAAAAAAAAAAAAAAAAAAAAAAAAAAAAAGAAATAACTAGTTAAGACGGTAACTTCTGTTAGGTGCATTTTACCACGATTAAAATAAAAATGGAGGGGCCAGTGCTGTGGCGCAGTGGGTTAACGCCCTGGCCTGAAGCACCAGCATCCTGTATAGGCACTGGTTCAAGACCCGGCTGCTCCATCCAGCTCTCTGCTATGGTCTGGGAAAGCAGTAGAAGATGGCTCAAGTCCTTGGGCCCCTGCACCCACATGGGAGACCCAGAAGAAGCTCCTGGCTCCTGGCTCCAGATTGGCACAGCTGCGGCCATTTGGGGAGTGAACCAGCAGATGGAAGACCTCTCTCTCTCTCTCTCTCTCTCTCTCTCTCTGCCTCTGCCTCTTTGTAGCTCTGCCTTTCAAATAAAAAATAAATCTTAAAAAAAAAAAAAGATGCTATGGCAGGGACAGATTTTGCCTCACCCTAATTCTCCCCGCCCATGCCCTTGGCCTAAGTTGGCCCCAGTCCAAGACCAGGCTCCCCGCAGACACTCACGGGCAGGAGGAGCGCGTGCCACTCCAGGACATTGGCATCATCGCTGAGCAGGTTCCTCAGGTACGAGGGAGGCTTCTTCTGAAGATCCTCCAGCTCCTGCAGGGGGCACAGCAAGGGGACAGTCGGCCCAGTGCTCCCCACTCTGCACCCCCCACACCGTGTCGCCCACCTGCCATCAGCAAGTGATCCCAAGTCAGACACCAGCAAAGTCAGAGCCCTCGCGACTGAGCACTCGGGGCCCCAAAAGGCTTGTGGGAAGTGAACTTAAAGGTAGGTCTGCGAGGGGCAGGGGCCCTGCAGCACAGCAGGTTTAGGCCGCGGCTGGGGCACCTGCATCCCGGATCAGACAGAGTGCCAATTCAAGTCCCAGCTGCTCTGCCTACAATCAAGCTTCCTGCTAATGCACCTGGGACGGCAGTGGTGGGTGGCCAAAGTGCTTAGTTCCCTGCCACCCACAAAGGAGAGTTGAAAGGAGTCCATGGCTTCTGGCTTCAGCCTGGGCCAGCCCTGGCTGTTGTGGGCATTTGGGGGCATGAACCAGTGGATGGAACGATCTCTCTGCCCTGCTTGGGGGGGGGGGGGGGACATTGTTGTGACACAGAGGATTAAGCTGCATCCCATATGGGAGCCGGTTCGAGTCCCGGCTGCTCCACTTCCCATCCAGCTCCCTGCTAATGTGTCTGGGAAAGCAGTCGAAGCTGGTCCAAGCACTTGGACCCCTACTACCCACATGGGAGATTTGGACAAAGTCCCAGGTTCCTAGCATTGGCCTGACCCAGCCCCAGCCCAGCCACTGTGTCATTTGGGGAGTGAACCAGCAGATGGAAGGTCACTCTCTCCTCTCTCCCTTTCTCTGTTTCTCCCTCTAACTCTGCCTTTCCAATAAATTAAAAATATATCTTTGGAAAAAAAGAATAGGGGCTGACGCTGTGGCGCAGTGGATTAAGCCACCGTCTGCAATACTGGCATCCCATATGGGTGCAGGTTCAAGTCCTGGCTGCTCTGCGTTCAATCCAGCTCCCTAATAATGCACCTGGGAAAAATATAGAAGATGGCCCAAGTGCTTGGGCCCCTGCACCCATGTGGGAGATCTGGAAGAAGCTCCAGGATCCTGGCTTTGGATTGGCCCAGCTCCAGCTGTTGCAGCCATTTGGGGAATGAACAAGCAGATGAGGACCTCTCCTCTCCTCCCCTCCCCTCCCCTCCCCTCCCCTCCCCTCCCCTCCCCTCTCCCCTCTCCCCTCCCCTCCCCCTCTCTGCCTCTGTAACTCCACCTTTCCAATAAACAAATAAACCTTTTCAAACAGAAGAAGAAGAAAGTCCACAGTTGCACAGAGAAGATACGGAAGGGACACTCTGCTGACTTGACTCTAAGTGGGAACACTCAGGCTTTATCCAGGGCTTTGGGTGAGTTGTGCCAAGCCCTTCCCGAAGCTGGAGGATGTAGAAACACAAGCTAGGACACACAGCTCTTTCGTAAGTCCTGCTAGGAAATCAGCTGACTTACAGGAACAGAAAATGAAAGTAGAGAGGCCATTAAGAGCCTGTGGTTAGAACCACGGGCCTTGGCTCAAATCCCAACCCATCATTCCCTGCTGAACAACTCTGGACAGCCAAGGTGTCCTCTCTGGCTCTACTTCCCCATCTGTAAAATGGGAATGTATTACTTACCCCACAGAGCTGCTGTGAGAATTGGATGAAATAAGTGTTATAAACCACTTCACACTTCATGGTGCCAGTGCAATCAATACTGTTTTTCCTGTCTGGCTGGAAGGCTCTCTGCCTATTTTGCTGCCAGTTCTTGTGGGCTGAGCCCACTCTGAGTGGCCCAGTGGACACCCATTTCCTTCTTGGATGCTGAAGGTAGCAGGTACCCCCCTCGACCTGCCCGGCGCCTGCCCCCACCACCCTGCAGATTGCAAGAGCATTTCTAGGAGACTGAGAGCCTGCAAGGGTGCCAGCTCCACTCACCAGCATCGCTCTTCCTCCCTCATGTATCTCCAGTCCTGGCTGCACCCCCAGTCTCCAAACACCCTGGAATTTCCCACCTCCTGAGGGAAACTGCCCCCAGCCCAGCCTCCTCCCAAATCTCACTTCATATTGTGTCCCTGGTAGAAACGAAAGCTCAGCAAAGGTAGAATTTTTGTCCCGCACCTGCTAGCACAGGTCCAGCCCACGGTAGGTACTGAACATTTGTAGAATGCATTCATAAAAGCCACCAACTCCAGCAAGCCCTCCAGGTCTGGCTCTGCCTTTTTTTTTTCTTCCAGAGAATATACAGAGAACTTTGTGCCCCACTCCCACCTTTCTTTTTTCATGTTAACATTTTATTTAACCAGTACAAGCACCATGCTTAACCAAAGACTGTCCAAAATAATGCCATATGAACTAGCAGAGACTGAAACTACAGCCTAAGAAGTCGTGCATGGCCTGGAGCTGCAGTCTGATGGTGTAAGCCGCTGCCTGTGACACCTGCATCCCATATGGGTGCTGGTTCAAGTCCTGGCAGCTTAGCATTTTTTTTTTTAAGATTTATTTATTTATTTGAAAGGCAGAGTTACAGACAGAGAGAGGCAGAGGCAGAGAGACAGAGTCTTCCATCTGCTGGTTCACTCCCCAAATGGCTGGCACAACAAGGACTGGGCCAGACTGAAGCCAGGAGCCAGGAATTTTATCTGGGTCTCCCACATGGGTGGCAGGTGGCCCAAGCCCAAGCACTTGGGCTATCTTCCGCTGCTCTCCCAGGTGCATTAGCAGGGAGCTGGATTGGAAGTGGGGCAGTCAAGACTCCAACCAGCAGCCAGATGGGATGTGGGCACCACAGGTGGCATAACCTGCTATGCCACAGAGCCAGCCCTTGCTCCACTTCTGATGCAGCTCCCTGCTAATGCACTTGGGAAAGCAGCAGCAGATGGCCCAAGTGCTTGGGCTTGGGCCACCTGCCACCCACAATGGGAGGCCCAGATGAAGCTCCTGGCTCCTGGCTTTTGGCTTTGGCTGCTGGGATAAGGCAGCCATTTGGGGAATGAGCCAGCAGGTGGATGACCTCTCTCTCCCTCTCTCTGTAACTCTGCCTCTCAAACAAATAAATAAATCTTAAAAGAAGTTGTACAAGCCGGCGCCGCGGCTCACTAGGCTAATCCTCCGCCTTGCGGCGCCAGCACACCGGGTTCTAGTCCCGGTCGGGGGGCTGGATTCTGTCCCGGTTGCCCCTCTTCCAGGCCAGCTCTCTGCTGTGGCCAGGGGGTGCAGTGAAGGATGGCCCAAGTACTTGGGCCCTGCACCCCTTGGGAGACCAGGATAAGTACCTGGCTCCTGTCATTGGATCAGCGCGGTGTGCCGGCCGTGGCAGCCATTGGAGGGTGAACCAACGGCAAAGGAAGACCTTTCTCTCTGTCTCTCTCTCTCACTGTCCACTCTGCCTGTCAAAAAAAAAAGAAGTTGTACAGTTGTCAGTTCTGTTAAGTAATGACACAGAACTGCTAAAATTCACAAGACTAAACCAGTAGCGTTTCAAGCCTCCTGGATGAGCTTATATTGGGCCATGTGCGTCAATGAGAAGAACTGGCCTGCCTCATCAGTGTTACTAAAGTGAGCATATGCATATGAACCATATTCCAAGAAGCAGGAAAACACAGTTTATATCACAAGCCTAAAGGAGTTGCTTGAAGCATTAGAGGAAAAGGCTCACTGATTTGCAATGCCAAATGGTGTCCCAGGAAACAACTTCTTCACCAGTCTCCAACTTGGAGCCACTGGTTTTAAGTGGCTTCAAAGATGATTTACATTCTCCCATAAACACAAAATAAGATTTGTCCCAAAATTGTTTGAAACGCTTCTTCACATAACCTGTCAAGGCTCAAGCTCTCAGATTCCAGGATCACTGGCCTATGGAACAAACAGGGAAAGCGACCACACCAAGAATACTTGAGTCGATAGAACGAACACGCGTTAATCTCTACTCCCAGCAGACACCAGCATTCAAACGCTGATGAAAATATTATTCCTCTCTTGTGCACATGCAGATTTAATGACATGACTCGAGTTTTAAAAGTAGTCCGAAGGTCTCATTCAGTATCTGGGGTACCCGGTATCAGACTGCAGGATGCACCCTGGCCTGTTCTGAACCCACCCCATCCCCCCACCCACCCACCCACCAGCCGCTAGCACAACGCCCAGCACCAGCCAAGGAGCCTTGCCTACACCTGAGACTCGCTCAGCTGTTCTCACGGGCTGCGGGCAGGAGAAACGAAACTGAAACCAGTCTGCGAGGCCCCAGCACAGCTCCCGGAGCTGGCGACACCCCTCCGGCTCTGCCCCTCCCGCAGACCCACCCCTCCTCGGGGAAGAAAGCGAGCCGGCCAGCCGGCGCTGGGACGCACACCAGCGAACAGGTGCGCTCCGAGCGCCCCAAGAACCAGGCCTCCGACCCGCGGTTACCTTCGCCACTCGCTTGCTGGCCGTCATCTCGGGACCGCGGGCTGGCCACCGGCTGACTCCCGCCGGACCGAGCACCTAGCTCCGGCACCGCACGGCACGCCCCGCTCCGGGTCCCGCCTCCGAGAGCCCCGCCCCGCCGCGCCGCGGCGTGCGGTGTGGACCCGCCTCGCACCTGCTCTGCTCAGACCGGGAGGCGGGGCCGGCCGCCGGCGCGGTGGGCTGCGGTGCGCGGGACTTGCGCGTTGTGTGCGGCGCGGCCTGGTCCCTGCGTCCCGCCGCGGGGCGCCGCGCAGAGGGCGCGGGGCTGGGGCCTGCCCGTCCAGGCTCGCGTCCCAGCCGGCGGCCGGGCCGTGGGAGCCCCCGTTTCTTATGAGCCCCCTCCACGCCACACCCCGACACTCCTCGCTGTAAGCATGAGGGATGCTTGTCACAAACACACAAGCTCCCCGGCGGCCTCCGCCGTCAGACCGCCGCCCTACATCAGCCCCTTTCCCACCCCCTGCAGGTCATATTCCCTCCGTGGGCCCCCGTGCTCCATGTCCCGCTCCCTCGGCCGTTTGGGTTCCTTTGTGCCGTCCCGCGCTCGGTGGCAGCGCCTCTTCCAGGCGGCTGCGTGCAGAACACCGCGAGGGGGCGCTCTGGCACCCATTCGTTCGTGTTTGGGGGCTTCAACAGACTTCTGTCAGTGCCTTCTTAGCGCCTACTACACGCCAATTTGGAAAACGCTGTGGTGCCGGAAGCCCCAGAAGGGACCCTCGCCCCAAGAAAGGCTGTTCACCCTCCCTTAATTGTAGGCCTTGTGTGTACCCCCATTATAGCCCGGAGTGGCCACGCATCCGCAAGGGCGGCACAACGGAGGCCATGGGGAAGTGGCAGCCCCCGGGCCCCGGGCAGCTCTGGGAAACAGCTTTTCTTTTTTTTTTTTTTTTCTGTTAAAGACTTATTTATAAGAGTGACAGAGATCTTCTATCTGCTCATCAACTCTCCAAATTCCTCCAACACCCTGGGCTAGCCAGGCTGAAGCAGGAACAACACCACCGGGGTCTCCCCGTGGGTGATAGGTGCAAGCCCTTGGGCTGTCCTCTGCCGCCTCCCATGTGCATTAGCAGGGAGCTGGATGGGAAGTGGAGCAGCAGGGACTCAGACTGGCACCGCCCTATGGGATGTGTTTGTTCCAAGCACCACAGTTACTCCCAGAGGTGGGAATTTAACCAGATACTCTGATGTGGGGGCAAGGGCATCTCAACCACCAGGCTGAAGTCCGTTTCCTGCTGTGCCTTTTTCCTAAAGATTTATATATATATATAAACAGATATATATATATATAACAGATTTGTATTTATATATTTATTTATTTGAATGGCAGCATGACAGAGAGAGACAGAGATCAATCTTCCCTCCACTGTTTTTTTCCCAAATGGCCGTGATGGTTGGGGCTGGGCTAGGCCAAAGCCAGGAGCCTGAAACTCCATCTCCACAGGTCCCATGTGGATGCAGGGGCCCCCAGTACTCGGGCCATCTTCTACTGCTTTCCCAGATGCATTAGCAGAGAGTTGGATCGGAAGCAGAGCTGTGGGGACTTGAACCGGCGCTCCCAATGGGACCTGGTGGCACAGGCGGCAGCTTAACCTGCTACACAACAATGCCAGCCTCCTGCTGTTTCTTAAACGCATCAGCTCCAGGGCGGCATTGTGGCCACTGGCGTCTGATATTGGAGTGCCGGTTCCAGTCCCGGCTGTTCTGCTTCCCATGGAGCTCCCTGCTAATGTGCTCGCGCAGAGGATGGCCCAAGTACTTGTCCTCCCGCCACCCATGTGGGACACCCCGATGGCGTTCCTGTCTCTTGACTTTAACCTGGCCTAGGCCTGGTTGTTGCGGCCATTTGGAGCTTGAACCAGTGGATGGAAAACATCTCTCTCTCTCTCTCTCAATGTCTTTCTCTGTCACTCTGCCTTTTAAATAAATAAGTAAATCTTTAAAAAAGAAAAAGAAAACTTTTTTTTTTTAAAGTGAACAGCTCAAAATAATTCTTGTATATTTGGAGTGGCCTATTCTGGTCTCCTGCAGTCATATTTTGGGTTAACATATCCTAAGTCCCATTAATGCAATATTTTAAAAAGTGAGAGTCCTGGAGCCAGCATTGTGGCACAATGGGTTAAGCTGTCACCTGCAACACTGGTATCCCACCCATTTTGGGGTGATGGTTCGAGTCCCAGCTACTCCGAATCCAATCAGGCCCCCTGCTAATACAGGGAAGGCAGTGAAGGATGTCCCAAGTGCTTGGGCCCCTGATACCTATGTGGGAGATTCAGATGGAGTTCTCGGCTGGCCTGACCCAGCCCCAACAATCACAGCTTTGGAGAGTAAATAAACAGATGGAAGATCTCTCTCTCTCTCTCTCTCTCTCTCTCTCTCTCTGCCTCTCCCTCTCTGTCACTCTGCTTTTCAAATAAATAAAATTAATCTCTTTAAAAAAAAGAGAGAGTCCTCTGTCAAGCTAAGAAACTTATTTACAACTTATTCCAAACAAAGGATTAATTCCCCTAATGTGTAGAGTTCCTACAAGTGAATAAGAAATCAGGAACTCTAGTAAAAAATGGACAAAGGGTATGGCAGGATAATTCAGTGAAAAGGAATACATGTGCTTTAAACATGTGAAAGGGTCAACTACGCTCATAATAGGGAAAATATATGAAAACTAACCAAGTTACTATTTTGCACCTGTCAGTTTGTCACACACAAAAAATTGTTAAAGTTTGATAATACACATCTTTGGGAGGGTGTGGGGAAACAGGCACTTACATATATTACTGGTAGAAATGTAAATTTGTACAATCCCTATGATGGAGAAATTTCCAGTAACTACCAAAATCATAAATATGCATTCCTTTGATTCACAACTTTCGCTTCTAGGCATTTTATCCAATAGGTAGATTTATCAATGTGTGAAATAATATGAAGACAGGCTTATTTATCACAGCAAAGCTTTGTGATCTCTCTGCCCATCAAAAGCAGTCTGGTTAAATAAATGATTGTGCATTCACATAAAGAAATATGTGAGCCAAAAATAAGGAATCTATTTATGTATCGACAGGAAAGACTGTGAAAGATAAATTTTAAGAGAAAAGGTGCACAATATAATAGACTGTGACAAGTTTATTATAATCAGTGTGAGTAAAGGAAAAATAATCTTTGCTTCTGCATGTTTAGGACATCCTGGAATGACACGAGACAGAAGCAACAGTGATGGACTCTGGGGTAACTTGTTGGCTGGGTTATGGGGGAGAGGGGAGGGACTATTTTTTTAAAGATTTATTTATTTATTTGAAAGGCAGAGTTACAGAGCGGAGAGGCAAGGAGACAGAGAGAGAGAGGTCCTCCATCTGCCAATTCACTTCCCAAATGGCCGCAATGGCCAGAGCTGCACTGATTCAAAGCTGGGAGCTAGGAGCTTCTTCCGGGCCTCTTACTGGGGTGCAGGGGCCCAAGGACTTGAGCCATCTTCCACTGATTTCCCAGGCCATGGCAGAGAGCTAGATTGGAAGTGGAGCAGCTGGGACTCGAACCAGTGCCCATAAGGGATGCCAGCACTGAAGGCAGAGGCTTTACCCACTACGCCACAGCGCCGGCTCCAGGGACTATTTCACTATAAATCCTATTTCCTTTCAATTTTTTGAGAAGATATGAATGGGCTTCTTCTTCAAATACAAGTAACTTTTAAGTTAAAGAGCAAGGATTTTCTCTTTTTTAAAAAAAGGGAAGATTTTGCATGAATGTTTTTATTTCTGACTTCTCTTGAGAATGAGGTCCTTGGCGATACAGGGTCCACATTCTCTCCTGGCGGTGGTTAGCTGGAGCTCAGCGGGGGCTGCCCCTGGTGCCGCAGTCCTCAGCACCCCATCTCTCCTGGCCCGTTGGCTACCATCTGCTTCTTTGGGTGCTTGGGCCCAGAAGGAAGCCCTGCTCTGGAGTCCTGTTGCACTGGTTAGCCTCCCATCTCTGTCTCCCTTGCTTTCTACCCCAGGGTCAGGGTTTCTCATACCCCGTGATGACCAGGGCTCTTCAGACATAGATGGGCACTCATCCTAGGAGATGTGACAGCACCTGGTCCCCATCCAGGGACTTCAGATGTTATTTACCCCCCAACCCCCACCCCCACCCTAGTCCCCACCGAATGATGCAGGATCTTGCTTTTTGACAGCTCTGGCTGGGATGGAGGAGGCCCAATGACAGAGCTGCTGGAGAACTTAGAGATCATCTAAAACACAGTTAACAGGGCCAATGCTGTGGTGTAGCAGGTAAAGCCGCCGCCTGCAGTGCTGGTATACCATATGGGCACCGGTTCAAGTTCCGGCTGCTCCACTTCCAATCCAGCTCTCTGTTATGGCCTGGGAAAACAGTAGAAGACGGCCCAAATCTTTGAGCCCCTGCACCTGCAGAGGAGACCCGGAAGAAGCTCCTGCCTCCTGGCTTCGGATCTGCATAGCTCCAGCGGTTGCAGCCAATTGGGAAGTGAACCAGCGGATGGAAGACCTCTCCCTCTCTCTGCCTCTCCTTCTCTCTCTGTGTAACTCTGATTTTTGAATAAATAAATAAATAAATCTTTTTAAAAACACAGTTAAGAAGAATATTAATAGAGCTAGACACCGGCCTTGTGGTTAAGACACAGTCTGGAATACACACTTTCCATATCAAAATGCATGGGTTCAAGTCCTGGCTCAGCTCCCTACTCTAGCTTCCTGCTAAAGCAGATCCTGGGAGGCATGTGGTGATGTCCCAAGTAGTTGAGTCTCTGCCATCTGCGGAGGAGGCCTGGGTTGAGTTGCTGGCTGCTGGCTGCCTCCTGGCCCAGTCCTTTTCAGCAGGTGTGAACTCTCTCCCTCCCTCTCTCTCTCTCTCTCTCTTTCTCTGCCTCTGAAATAAATAAAAATAAACATATAAATAATTTTTAAAAATATATTTATTTGAAAAAGATATTTAAAAAATATTTATTTAAAAATATATTTTAAAAGATATTTATTTATTGGAAAGTCAGAGTTACACAGAGAGAGAATGAGAGGCAGAGAGAGAGAGAGAGAGAGTCTTCCATCAGCTGGTTCATTCCCCAGATGGCCCCAACAGCCAGAGCTGCGCCGGTCCGAAGCCAGGAGCCAGGAGCCTCTTCTGGGTCTCCCATGTGGGTTCCGGGGCCCAAGGACTTGGGCCATCTTCTACTGCTATCCCAGGCCATAGCAGAGAGCTGGATCGGAAGTGGAGCAGCCGGGACTCGAACTGGTGCCCATATGGGATGCCGGCACTGCACACAGCAGATGTACCCGCTACACCGCAGCGTTGGCCCCATGTAAATAATTTAAAAAAATATATTCGTAAACAGGGGGAAAGACCTTCCAAACATTGTAGACAGTATGGCACCATACCTATATGTTTGCAGGCTAGAATATACATACTTCTATTTATACATTAGAGATTAACCTGGAAGGATGCATGGGTCTTCAAAAAGTTCTTGAAAAATGCATATTGTAAAAAAAAATACATGTATTTCAAAAAAAAGTTTGCCCTCCCCAAGTAAATTTATATTTTAATTCCATTTTTCATGAACCTTTTAAAGTGCCCTTTAATTTAAAAATCTGATAGAATGGGGGCTGGCATTGGGGTGCAGTGGGTTGAGCTGCCACTTGCAAAGCCGGCGTCCCATATCAGAGCGCCAATTTGAGTCCTGGCTACTCCTCTTCCAAACCACCTTCCTGCTAATGCACCTGGGAAGGCAGCAGAAGGTGACCCAGGTACTTGGGCCCCTGCCACCCACAAAGGAGACCCACATGGAATTCCTGGCTCGTGGTTTCGGCCCAGCTTAGCCAAAAACACTTGTCTACATGCAGCTCAG
Organism: Oryctolagus cuniculus; assembly: GCF_964237555.1. Classification (NCBI taxonomy): domain Eukaryota; kingdom Metazoa; phylum Chordata; class Mammalia; order Lagomorpha; family Leporidae; genus Oryctolagus; species Oryctolagus cuniculus. The sequence continues at coordinate 14,565,876 of NC_091432.1, read as the reverse complement.
CCTTTCAAGTTGTCTATTTTTCACTGTCTTTGATATTGTACAGGTTTCATTGACTTCCTTTCCCCAAACCTGTGAAGAAAACAGCTTTTTTATTTACATATTCATTTTAATACCTGATCAAAAACGTATCTGTTTTCTGATTCTCCTTTGATTGTAACATCTGCCTGATTTGCCTTGATTATACAGTAGAATAATATTTTGCCATGTATTCCTATTATATATGCATGAGAGTTGTGATTTTACCCGATTCTGAAATTTATCTCTGAACAGTTATAGACGACCCTGGGAGGGTGCTCAAGAAATGGCTACGGGGCGGCTGTTTGGCCTAGCAGTTAAGCCATGGCTGAGATGCCTGCATCCTGTGTCAGAACCTGTGTTTGAATCTCAGCTCTGCTCTCAATTCCCAATTCCAGTTTCTGGTTCATGTACACCCTGGGAGGTAGCAGGCATTGCTTCGAGTGGTAGGGTTCCTTCCACCCAAAGTAGGAGACCTGGATTGAGTTCTTCTAGCTCCTTCCATCTTTGGCTTGGCCCAGCCCCCAATTATTGCAGACATTTTGGGACTGAACCAGAAGATGGAACCGCTCGCTCTCTCTCTCTCTCTCTCTCTCTCTCTCTTTCAAATTCAAAAAGAAATTAGAAAAAAGAAAAAAGAAATTGTCAAGAGTAATGTATGATGGGGCCGGCGCCGTGACTCACTTGGTTAATCCTCCACCTGCGATTCCAGCATCCCATATGGGCGCTGGGTTCTAGTCCCGGTTGCTCCTCTTCCAGTCCAGCTCTCTGCTGTGGCCTGGGAGGGCAGTGGAGGAGGCCCAAGTGCTTGGGCCCCTGTACCCACATGGAAGACCAGGAGGAAGCACCTGGCTCCTGGCTTCGGACTGGTGCAGTGCTGGCCATAGCAGCCATTTGGGTGGTGAACCAACAGAAGGAAGACCTTTCTCTCTGTCTCTCCCTCTCACTGTCTATAACTCTACCTGTCAAATAAATTAAAATAAATAAATAAAAAAAGAGTAACGTATGAGTTTGGGGAGGGAAACTGGGTGTCAAGGGATAGGGTGGGAGGGAGACTTAGTGTCCACGGTTTTGTATTTTAAAAATTTCATATGATAAAACTCAGAGAAATTTTGAATAGACTCACTATCCATTCAAAACCATAGACAAACACCATGTTTTTGAAGAAAACTAATTAAAAAGAGAGGACTAAAAATAGGAAGTATGACTTGGTGATTCAGAACATGGGCTATAAGGTCAGCCAGACCTAGATTTAAAGCTCTGACATTTTCTAAAGTAACTTTGGGCAAATTACTTAACCTCTCTAAGCTCTAGTTTACCTATTAAATGGAGATAATGAGACCTTGTTGCTAATGTCACTGTGAGAATTAAATGAAATCTCAATATGAAAATTTTTAGCACAGGGCCCAGCATACAGTTAGCACTTAGAAAAAAACCCAGACCACAATGATGCCATCATCAGCATCATAGATGCTGTTGTTGCTACCAGCACCAAATCCATTGTCTCCTAATACATGGTGAACCCATCAGAGAAGTGTCAAGCCATTTTAGGTGGTCTTAAATAACATAAAATTGCAGAATGAGGGGCCAGCGCTGTGGTGCAGTGGGTTAACACCCTGAAGCGCCGGTATCCCATATGGGCACCTATTCGAGTCCCAGCTGCTCCACTTCTGTGCTATGGCCTGGGAAAGTAGTAGAATATGGCCCAAGTCCTTGGGCCCCTGCATCCATGTGGGAGATCCGGAAGAGGCTCCTGGCTCCTGGCTTGGACCGACGCCGCTCCGGCCGTTGTGGCCAATTGGAGAGTGAACCATTGGATGTATGGAAGACCTCTCTCTCACTCTCTGCCTCTCCTCTCTCTTTGTAACTCTTTTTTTTTTTTTTTTTGACAGGCAGAGTTAGACAGTGAGAGAGAGAGAGAGAGAGAGAGAGAGAGAAAGGTCTTCCTTCTGTTAGTTCACCACCCAAATGACTGCTGCAGCTGGTGCGCTGTGCCAATCCGAGGCCAGGAGACAGGTGCTTCCTCCTGGTCTCCCATGCCAGTGCAGGGCCCAAGTGCTTGGGCCATCCTCCACTGCCTTCCCAGGCCACAGCAGAGAGCTGGACTGGAAGAGGAGCAACTGGGACAGAATCTGGCACCCCAACCAGACTAGAACCTGGGGTGCCGGCGCCACAGGCAGAGGATTAGCCAAGTGAGCCATGGCGCCAGCCTCTCTGTGTAACTCTTTCAAATAAATAATAATGAACAAATCTTAAAAAAAAAAAGAAAATCAAAAACACTTATAAAATATTGCAGAATGACGGCGGGCGCCGCGGCTCACTAGGCTAATCCTCCGCCTTGCGGCGCAGGCACACCGGGTTCTAGTCCCGGTCAGGGCACCGGATTCTGTCCTGGTTGCCCCTCTTCCAGGCCAGCTCTCTGCTGTGGCCAGGGAAGGCAGTGGAGGATGGCCCAAGTGCTTGGGCCCTGCACCCCATGGGAGACCAGGAGAAGTACCTGGCTCCTGCCATCAGATCAGCGCTGTGCGCGGGCCGCAGCGCACCGGCCGGGCAGCCATTGGAGGGTGAACCAACGGCAAAGGAAGACCTTTCTCTCTGTCTCTCTCTCTCACTATCCACTCTGCCTGTAAATATATATATATATATATATGTATATATATATATATATATTGCAGAATGAGAAAGCTTTCCTTTTTCAATTTCTTTTGCTTCTTCTTGATTTTTCAAGGATTAAGTGTCACGTTGGTGATTGTTGGCCTTTAATGCCTACTATTAATAGTAACTAATATGAGCATCCTGATCTCCATTTAAAATTTTTAAAACATATTTGAAAGGCAGAAAGACAAAGAGAGACAGAGGGAGATCTTCTATCCACTGGTTCACTCCCCCAAATGCCAAGAGTGGTTAGGGCTAGGCCAGGACAGAGCCAGGAATCCAGAACCCAATCCAGATCTCCTGTGTGGTATCAGGATCCAAACACTTTGAACCATCACTGGCTGCCTCCCAGAGTGTGCGTTAGCAGGGAGCTGGATGGAAAAGTGGACGCAAGACTCCACCCCATGTGAGATGAGAGCAGCCCAAGGAGCGTTTTAACCACTGCGCCAAATGCCTGCCCCTAATCGCTGTTTTTGATAAGGGAGCAGCAGGCTTCACCACACTGAATGCAGCAATACCATTGTGTTTACGGCTTAGGTACATTCATTCCAGGGCTGCATTCTGACTTCATGAACCCCAAGCGCTTTTACCATGGTGGGTCTTTTCCTCCATTAAAATATTTTTTTAAATTATGTTTTGTGATACCATTAGTATGAATAAGAACATAATCCTGGCTACAGCCATTATTGTATATTAAATATGATTGCATTTGCTTTCTTCTCATTTTAAGATAAATGAAAATTAAAGCATTTTTGGTGGGTCCCTAAAAGCATCGAGGCTCTGGTTCATCCTATTTATGATGACAGCAATTGATTTTCCATTTAGAGAGAAGATGTCATTTTCTTTTTATATTAATATATTCCAATAAACAAAATTAGTCCAGAAAACTGCATGAAAGTAAATAATAGTGTATGTATGTGTGTGTGAGTGTGTGTGTGTGTGAGTTTATGTGCATGTGAGTTTATGTGCATGTGAGTGTGTGTGAGTATGTGTGTGAGTGTATGTGGTATGTGCATGTGAGTGTATGAGTGTGTGTGTATGTGTGTGTGTGAGTGTATGTGCATGTGTGTGTATGTGTGTGAGCATACGTGTATGAATGTGTCTGAGAGTGTGTGTGTGTGAGTGTGTGTGAGTGTGTGAATATGTGTGTGTGAGTGTGTGTAATGCAGCAGAAATAGGGGGTGGGTCTTTGGTGCACTGGTTAGCTGCAGCTTGGGAAACCTACATCTCCCATCACAGTGCCTGAGGTGACCTCCTTTTGTTTCCCATCCATCTTCCTGCGAACGACACACTGTAAGGTAGCAGATTTTGGTTCAAGTCCTTGGGTCCCTGCCACCCACGTGGGAGACCCCAGTTGGGTTCTGGGCTGCTGGCTTCCTCCTGGCCCAGCCCTGGTTTCAGTCATCTGGGGAGTGAACCAGCAGATGGAAGGTCTCTCTCTGTCTCTCTACCTTTCAAGTAAAGAAAAATATATAACAAATATTATATGTAAAGAAAAAAAAAACAATAAAATGGCCTGCATTGTGATACAGCAGGTTAAGCTGCCGCCTGCAGTGCCAGCATCCCACCTGAGAGCTGGTTCCAGTCCTGGTTGCTCCACTTCCCATCCAGCTCCCTGGTGATGTGCCTGGGAAGAACGCTCCAAGTACTTGGGCCTCTGACACCTATTCAAGTGGGAGACTTGAATGGAGTTCCAAGCGCCTGGCTTCAGCCTGGCCCAACCTTGGCCATCGAAGTCATTTGGGGAATGAACCAGTGGATGGAGAATTTTTTTCCCTCTGTCTCTCCCTCCCTCTCTCTGTAACTCTTTCAAATTAATTGGTCAGTCTTAGAAAGAAGATAAAAGAGGAGGAGGCGGACATAGCAAAAATAGCAGCCTTTATTTTCCAAGTGGGAGGAGGCGGGGGTCTACGGCTACAGCCACCCCCGGGAATGGGATAGCACCTGCCACTGGACTTGCACCATCTCCACTAGGTACACGAAGTTCCCGAGTTACCCCAGTCTGCTCTTGCCAAGCCTGAGGGCCTGCGGAGCCGGCTTCCCAGAGAACCCGGTGAGGAAATAACTTCAGAACTGGGCTGTTTCCATCAGGACACTGTTTGCAAAGTGTTTGGAAAGACTAAGATGGACAGAGTCCCTCTAAATGCAGGTGGCCTCACCTGGCTTAAGATAAAAGTCAGGACACCGTGCAGAAGTCCAACCAGGGCCTCGGGGGCCCACTCCTGTCACCCAGGTGGCCAAAGCCTCCCTCGAGGATGAAGGCCCTGACTGCCTCATCCCCTCCCCCACAGGGTCTTGTTCTGCCCCTGCTTTTCAATTTTAACCTAATGGAGAAGAGGCTGAAGAGAGAGAGCTGGAATCCCAGGCTCCCAGGTCAGTTTCGGGCCAGCTGTCTGGCTGGCTGGCAAATAAGAACAGCCGGTGAAAGACTCAGGCTTTGTAAATGCCGACAGACGAACATCTCTGCGAGGTAGGAGCATTTGCCATTACTGGAGCTGCTCCAGGGCCCGAAGCAGGACTCAGAAAGCCCGAGGAAGCTGCCAGTTCAAAGCAAAGACTCCATCGGTTCGAATCCTGTGCTAACACTATGCTGAAGAAGTCAGCCAGGGATGAAGGAAGGCCATGCTAGGATATGCTGGGCTGAAAAGCAAGCATCAATCTGGTCCTATTTGTAACGTTTATTTATTTGTACCAAAGCATCGTTTTCTTGTGGCATATGTTGGCTACTCAAGTTAATGTTTACAATTTCTCTGATCAATGGGTGTTTTAGCAGGAAAATGATAATCCCGGATTAGACGTCATAAGGAAAGCATGTCTGAAGTATACAAGGAGTTTCCAGAAAGTTCACGGAGGGGTGGACATTTCTGCTAGTGGTTAAGCTGCCTGTGTCCCCTGTCAGAGTGCCTGGGTCTGACACCCAGCTCCGCTCCTGAGCCCAGCTTCCTGCCGATGTGCACCCTGAGGGCTCAAGTGATTGGGTTCCTGCCACCCATGTAATAGACTGAGTTTCCAGCTCCCAACTTCAAATCCCAGCCCTAGGGCCATTGCAGGGTTTAGGACATAAACCACTGAGTGGGAGATCCCTCTCTCTCTCTCTCTCTCTCTCTCTCTCTCATGCTCTGCCTCTCAAATAAAGAAATACTTTGTGGGGCTGGCGCTATGGCGTAGCGGGTTAACGCCCTGGCCTGAAGTGCCGGCATCCAATATGGGCCTTGGTTCTAGTCCCAGCTGCTCCTCTTCTGATCCAACTCTCTGCTATGGCCTGAGATAGCAGTAGAAGATGGTCCAAGTGCTTGGGCCCCTGCACCCACATGGGAGACCCAGAAGAAACTCCTGGCTCCTGATCGGCACAGTTCCGGCTGTTGCGGCCAACTTGGGAGTGAACCAGTGGATGGAAGACCGCTCTCTCTCTCTCTCTCTCTGTCCCTCCTCTCTATGTGTAGCTCTGACGCTCAAGTAAAAAATAAATAAATAAATAAATAAATCTTTCTAAAAAAGAAGTACTTTGTTTTTTAAAAGAGATTTATTTATTTATTTGAAGTCAGAGTTACAGAAAGAGAGGGAGAGACAGAGAGAGAGAGAGAGAGAGAGAGAGAGAGAGAGAGAGATCTTCCATCTGCTTGTTCACTCCCCAGAAGCTGAGCCAAGCCAAAGCTGGAAACTGGGACCAGAAGCTTCTTCCAAGGCTCCCACATGGGTGGCAGGGGCCCAAACACTTGGGTCAACCTCTACTGCCTTTCCCAGGCCACCAACAGGGAGCTGGATGGGAAGTGGAGCAGCCAGGACACAAATTGGCACTCATATGGTTTGCCAACGTCGCAGGTGGCGGCTTAACCATTATGCCACAACACTGACCTCCAACAAATGCATTTTTTAAAGCTCATAGAAAATATGTTATGAAAAAAGTGCATAGGTTCAAGATTCTTTGCACCAAAATAAGCTTAGCGTTTAATTCCATTTTTCCATGAATATTCTGAAGTACCCTTGTACCAGGGTGCAGGCGGTAGAGTACAGAGGATGCCTTCTCCCTGAAGTACTAATGCGCTCCTCGTGCAGCTGTTTCTCTGGAATTTGGGGGAGGTCCTGCTCTCACAGACCCACCCCCGCCTCCACATCTTTGTGTGTCTCTCCTCTCCAGCTCTTATCAGTTACAGAAGGGAAGTAACAGGCACCACCAGCCTCCCAGTAGCAGCTGCCAGAAGAGGCCGTACTGATGATGGGTGTGTAGGAGAAAATAACTTGCTAGAAGGCAGAGTGGGACCATTTAATCTGTGTCCTTGATAGCTAATATCAAAAGACCTTGCTCATTCAATCATGCAACAAATATCTGTTGAGTTTCTGCTGTATGAAAGAAAGCTGCGCAGATGCTGAGCCTCCCACAAGCAGGCAGGAAGTCTGACCCTGAACCCCAGTGAACAGCCCCATGAGAACCTCAAAGCAGCGCTCAGGCAGAGCAAAGTCAGCAGGTGACGCCAGGCTGCCTCCATCTGCCTCCAGCGCCCACTTCCCATGCTGCCTGGTTTCTTCCTCCTTGCACTCATTTCCAGATGACGGGTGGAGGTGTATCCAAAGATGGACTTGCCAGGGGCCGGAAGATGAGAGTCTCAAGTTGCCTCTATATAGAGGAAGAACCAAGGCACTGGGTTGATTCCCAAGTAACTCATTTTTTTTTTTTAATTTTTTTTTGACAGGCAGAGTGGACAGTGAGAGAGAGAGAGACAGAGAGAAAGGTCTTCCTTTTGCCGTTGGTTCACCCTCCAATGGCCACCGCAGCCGGCGCGCTGTGACCGGCACACCGCGCTGATCTGATGGCAGGAGCCAGATGCTTCTCCTGGTCTCCCATGGGGTGCAGGGCCCAAGTACTTGCACTTCCTGGCCACAGCAGAGAGCTGGCCTGGAAGAGGGGCAACCGGGACAGAATCTGGCACCCCGACCGGGACTAGAACCCGGTAGCCAGCGCCGCAAGGCGGAGGATTAGCCTAGTGAGCTGTGGTGCCGGCCCCCAAGTAACTCATTAATCCCCTCTGCCAGACCCTCACATCCTCATGAATAATCATTATGCGCCATCACTTGAGATTCTCCCCAGTTGTCCTGGCCCTGGTCAGCAGTCCCTGCCCTTAGAACTTTTGACTTGTGGCTTGGGAGAGGCATACTCCTTGATTCAGCTAACACCTATGAAATATCTTGTAGAGGGTGTGAGTGGGCCGATGGGCTGGGGATACAATGGCAAACATGACAGAGAGGGTCCCTGCTTTTGTGTGGTTCACAGCGTAGTAGGGAAGACAGATAATAACCAAGGAGATAGAAGAGCAAACAAAATGGTTACTCATCTTGTGAAGAATGTGGGCAGGAAAGCCGAAGGGACAGTATGGCAAAAAATAGTAGATGGCCAGAAAGTTCTCCCCAGAAGGAACATTTAAAGCTCCCAGAAGGGGAGCTGGCGTGGTGGCACACAGATTAAATCGCTAACTGCAACACTACCATTCTATAGGAGTGCCGGTTTGATTACCGGCTGTTCTACTTCCGATCCAGTTCCCTCTTAATGGCATGGGAAAGCGGCAGAAAATGGCCCAAGTGCCTGGGTCTCTGCACACACATAGGAGATCGGGAAGAAGCTCCTGGCTTCGGCAGACATTTGGGAAGTGAATCATCGGATGGAAGATCTCTCACTCTCTGTCATCTCTCTCTCTCTCTAACTCTGCCTTTCAAATGAAATAAATAAATCTTTAAAAAAAAAAGATCCCAGATGGGGGCAGGATCCAGGAACTCCAATAACTTAATTCAGGTCTCCCACATGGGTGGCAGGGACCCAATTACTTGAGCCATCACCTGCTGCCTCCCACATTGGAAGGAAACTGGAGTCAGGATTTGGAGCTAAAACTTGAAGCCAGGAATTTTGGTATGGGATAAGGGCATCCCAAGTGGGACATTCATTGCTAGGTTAAATGACTACTTTCAGCAGAACACATTCTGGATCAAAGATGGTAAAGTTTTATGAATAAGGGGCTGGCACTGTGGCGTAGCAACTGCCTGCAGCACCAGCATCCCATATGGGCACAGGTTCAAGTCCCAGCTGTTCCACTTCCGATCCAGCTCTCTGCTATGGCCTAGGAAAGCAGTGACAGATGACCCAAGTGCTTGGGCCCCTGCACCTGCATGGGAGAACTGGAAGAATCTCCTGGCCCCTGGCTCTTGGCACCTGGCTTCGGATTGGCGCAGCTTCAGCCATTGTGGCCAATTGGGGAGTGAACCAGCAGTTGGAAGATCTCTCTCTCCCTCTCTCTGTCTCTCCCTCTCTCTCTGTGTAACTCTGACTTTCAAATAAATAAATAAATCTTAAAAAAAAGAAGAGGATGGGGTGCTCTGTGGTCCCCATAGGAGGATGTGATGGGCTTGTTTGAATAATTCTGCAGGGTGGCAGGGAACTAAAACCCACCACTCACAGATAAACAGGATATCGATGGCTATCTATCAAGGGACCTTATCCAAGAGAGCAGAGTGCAGAGAGGAATTTCCAATTTAGACATTAAAGACTCTCCCAGTTTCAACAGATGTCAAGGCAGCACATAATATTGAGCTTTAATTTTAGGTCTGTATTAGTCAGGGCTCTTCAGAAAAACAGAACCAACAGGATGTGTGTATATATAGATAGAAATTTATTTTAAGGAATTGGCTCATGTGACAGTGGGGGCTTGGGAGTCTACATTTGATAGGCAGGCAAGCTGCAGACTCGGGGAAGAGTGGCAGCCCAAGTCCAAAGGCAGTCTTCTGGCAAAACTCCTGTTTGCTCAAGGAGGTCTTTGTTTTATGAAGGCTTTTGACCGATTGACTCAGACTCACTCCCATTCCAGAGGACAATCTACTTTGCTTAAAGTCCCTTGTTGAGCACTTGGAGAATGAACCAGGGCATCAAAGATCTCTGTCTCTTCCCACTGCCTTTCAAATAAATAAAAAATCAATGCATAAAAATAAAAAGTCCATTGTCTTAAATGTTAACGTCATCTAAAACACATCCTCACAGAAGCATCCAGGATAATATATGACCAAATATCAGGGCACTGTGGCCCAGCCAGTGACACAAAATCAACTATCACACAGGCTCACACAACACTTTCCTAAACTTGCTGTTGAGTGTGTGAATTGGTAAAGCCTCTTTGGAAAATGGTAGAAGAGGGGCTGGTGCTGTGGTCAGCGGGTTAATGCCCTGGCCTAAAGTGCCGGCATCCCATATGGGCACCAGTTCGAGACCCAGCTACTCCATTTCTGATCCAGCTCTCTGCTATGGCCTGGGAAAGCAGTAGAAGATGGCCCAAGTCCTTGGGCCCCTGCACCTACATGGGAGACCCCGAAGAAGCTCCTGGCTCCTGGCTTCAGATAAGCACAGCTCCGGCCGTTGCAGCCATCTGGGTAGTAAACCATTGGATGGAAGACCTCTCTCTCTGCCTCTCTTCTCTCTGTGTAACTCTGACTTTCAAATAAATAAATAAATCTTTAAAAAAAGAAAAAGGAAATGGTAGAAGAACTCATGTTGCTCACCTCTTTTAACTCAGCAGTGACACTCCAGGGATAAACTTGGAGTTTACCAGGCTGCAGGTACTGGTATCTTCTTTTTTATTGTAATCTTTATTTATTTTCTCTTTATTTGAAATGCAGCAGGACAGAAAAGGATCTGCCATCTTCTGGTTCACTCCCCAAATGCCCATAATAGCTAGGGCTAGGCCAGGCCAAAGCCAGGAGCCCTGAAGTCAATCCAGGTCTCCAAGCACTTGAATCATCATCTGCTGCCTCCCCAGGATACAAATTAGCAGGAAGCTGGAGTGGAAAGGGAGGAGCTGGGGTTTAAACTAGGCACCCCAATATGGCATGCAGGCATCCCAAATGGTGACTTAACCTCTGCCAAATGCCCACCCCTCAGACGTATGTTCGTAACAGCAACTGTGCAGAACAGCTTGTAAGTGGGAGCACCCAAGTATCTGTCAACAGTGGAATAGACAAAACTGTAATGTATTAATGTAATGGAAAACTATATAGCAATGAAAATAAACCACTGCATGCAACAATGCAGCTATTTTGTTTTTTAAATATTTATTTTCACTTTACTTGAAAGACAGAGAGAGAGAGAGATCGTCCATCCACTGGTTCACTCTTCACAAGCCTGCAACAGTTGAGTTTGGGCCAGGCCAAAGTCAAAAGCCCAGAACTCAATCCGGATCTCCCACATGGATGTCCCACAAGTACTTGGGGCTCACTTGCTGCTTCCCAAGATGTGCACAAGCACGAAGCTGCATGGAAAACAGAGGCACAACTTGAAACAGGCACTGCAATATGGGCCTTGGACATTCCAAGTGGTCTTAATCGCTGAGCCAAATGCTGGCCCCAATAATAGGGATACATCTTAAAAACATGCTACTGAATGACAGAAGCCAGAGACCTAAGAGTACACACTGTACTCTACAAGCCTCAAAAATGAAAAGAATAACTATATTCTTTAGGAATGATAACACAGGTGGCAAGCATACAAAGAAAAGAGGGGAGGGTGTTTGGCCTGGCTGTTGGCTGCTGTTCGGTTGCCTGTGTCCTGTATCAGAGTACCTGGGTTGGATTCTTGCCTCTTGCTCCTGACTCTACCTTCCTGCTAACGCACACCCTGGGAGGCAGTGGTGATGGCCCAAGTGGTTGGCTTCCTAGAGGGAAATGGAGTTGTGAATGAGGAGAGAGAGGGTCTTCTAGAATGCCAACGATATTTTATTTCTTGAACTGAGTGATGGATATTATCTTTATGATATATTTCTTGAATTTTTATTTATTTATTTTAAAGGCAGAGTTACAGGCAGAGACAGATCTTGCATCTGCTGGTTCACTCCTCAGATGGCCACAATGATTGGGGCTGGGCTGAACTGAAGCCAGGAGCCAGGAGCTTCTTCCAGGTCTCCCACATGGGTGCAGGGGCCCAATCACTTGAGCTATTCTTCAGTGCTTTTCTAGGACATTGGCAAGGAGCTGAATCAGAAGTGGAGCAGCTGGGACACGAATAGGTAGCCATATGGGACTTAACCCGCTATGCCACAATGCTGGCTCTTGCTTTATAATATTTTGTGATATTGCATTTTTAAATAAATTTTTATTTATTTTCATCTACTTGAAAGTCAGAATTGACAGAGAGATTTCTTCCATCCACTGGGTCACTCCCTAAATGTCCACAAGAGCTAGGGCTGGGCCAGGAACCAGGAGCTTCATCTGGGTCTTCCAGGTGGGTAATAGGGGCCCAAGCACTTGAGCCGTCATCTCTTCCCTCCAAGAGTGAATTATCAGGAAGCTGGATTGGACATGGAGGAGGTGCCAGGCTCCACCCAGCACTCTGATATGAGAGGCAGGCATCCCAAGCAGTGGTTTAACCCACACTGTGTCACAATGCTAACTCCTGCATATTTACTCTTTTTTATTTTTATGATTTATTTATTTGAAAGGCAGAAATACAAAGAGAGAAGGAGAGAGGGAGAGATCTTGCATCTGCTGGTTCACTCCCCAAATAGCCACAATAGCTGCAGCTGCATCAGGCCAAAGCCAGTAGCCAGGAGTTTTCTTCAGGTCTATCATGTGGGTACGGGGGCTCAAACACTTGGGTCATCCTCTGCTGCTTTTTCAGGTGCATTACCAGAGGGCTGGATCAGAAGTGGAACAAAAGAAAAATGGAGCAGCTGGGGCCAGCACTGTGGCATAGTGGGTAAAGCTACCATCTGCAGTGCCAGCATCTCATGTAGGTGCCAGTTCGAGTCCTGGCTGCTCTGCTTCCAATCCAGCTCTTTGCTGTGGCCTGGGAAAGCAGTGGAAGATGACCCAAGTTCTTGGGCCCCTGTACCCATGTGGGAGACCCAGAAGAAGCTCCTGGCTCCTGGCTTTGGCTTGGAGAAGCTCCAGCCCTTGCGGCCATCTGGGGAGTGAAGTAGCAATGGAAGACCTCTCTCTCTCTCTCTCTCTCTCTCTCTCTCTCTGCCTCTGCCTCTCTGTAACTCTGCCTTTCAAATAAATAAATCTTTAAAAAAAAAAAAGAAGAAGAAGAAGAAAAAGAAGTGGAGCATCTGGGACTTGAACCAGTGCCCGTATGGGATGCCAGCACTGCAGGTGGTGACTTAACCTTCTATGCCATGGTGCTGGTCCCACTTGCATATTTATTCTTATCTAACTTTATTTACAAATTACATCTCACTTGAGTGTCTTAGTGATAGAGACAAAGAATTTAGGCAGCCACTGTGGATTCTTTTTGGATTACAAGTCTTAACAGAAAATTAACCAAAAGTCTAAGCAGGCCTCCAAACACTCATGGTTCAGTAAACAAACTCGCCCACTTCGTGCTTCATGCATACTCCACAAAAGTGATATCTTTTTCTGGAAAATTGTGGGAAATTAGTCATCTCCCCGTGAGGATCTGATTAGTGTTACCATTTTCAAACACTGTTTCAGTACCTTTCAAATCTATCTTACTTAACACTCAAAAATTACCCTGGGGGGCAAGCACTGTGGTGCAGTGGGTTAAGCTGCCTCTTGGGACATCCAAATCTCACACCAGAGTGCCTGGTTCAAGTCCTAGCTATTCCACTTCTGAACCAGCTTCCTGGTAATGGGGATCCTGGGAGGCAGCAAGTGATGGCTCAAGTACTTGAGTCCCTGTCACTCAGGTGGGAGATTTGGATGGAGTTTCTGACTCCTGACTTTACCCTGGCTCAGCTCCGGCTGTTGTGGGCATTTGGGAAGCAAATCAGCAGATGGAAGATCCTTCTCTCTCTCTCTCTCTCTCTCTCTCTCTCTCCTCTCTCCTCTCTCCTCTCTCCTCTCTCTGCCTTTCAAATAAAAATACATAAATAAAAGTTTTCAGAAAATGATCCTGAGGGCCAGCGCTGTGGTGTAGCAGGTAAATCCTTTGCTTGTGGTGCCAGCATCCCATATGGGCACTGTTCGTGTCCTGGTTGCTCCACTTCCAATCCAGCTCCCCGCTATGGCCTGGGAAAGCAGTAGAAGACGGCCCAAGTCCTTGGGCCCCTGCACCCATGTGGGAGACCCGAAAAAAGCTCCTGACTCCTGGTTTCAGATTGGCCCAGCTCCAGCCATTGCTGCCATTTGGAGAGTGAACCAGAGGATGAAAGACCTCTCTCTGTCTCTCCCTCTCTCTGTGTGTAATTCTGCCTCTAAAATAAATAAATAAAATCTTTTTTAAAAAGAATGAAAGAAAGAAAAGAAAAGAAGAAAATGACCTTGCAGAGAAAATACTACTACCCTCATCTAGATTCTGCACCTGTGACTTCCCAGAGAGGTTCAATTCATCGAACATTAGTAAAGAGAGAAGCGAGAGTCTGTGTGGCTCAAAGACCCATGTATTCTCCTCCTCCTCTTCTTCAGATTTACTTATTTATTTATTTATTTATTTATTTTGACAGGCAGAGTGGATAGTGAGAGAGAGAGACAGAGAGAAAGGTCTTCCTTTTGCCGTTGGTTCACCCTCCAATGGCCGCCACGGCTGGTGTGCTGAGGCCATCGCACCGCGCTGATCCGATGGCAGGAGCCAGGTGCTTCTCCTGGTCTCCCATGGGGTGCAGGGCCCAAGCACTTGGGCCATCCTCCACTGCACTCCCTGGCCACAGCAGAGAGCTGGCCTGGAAGAGGGGCAACCGGGACAGAATCTGGCGCCCCGACCAGGACTAGAACCTGGTGTGCCAGCGCCGCAGGCAGAGGATTAACCTATTGAGCCACGGCGCCGGCCAAATCTTTTTTTTTTTTTTTTTTTTTTAAGAAAAGAAATAGTGGAAGAGTGACAATTATGCAGAAGGGGTGAACTGCAAAAGACCTTATAAATAGAGTCTAAAAGAGATTTACTGGAATTGTTAATAGCAGTTGTGTTTGCATTAGCTTTAATATGTATTTATTTACTTAATAAATAGAGAGAGAGAGACTGGTTTACTTCCCACCTGCACACAATGACCAAGGCTAACTCTGGTCAAAGTTGGGAGCAAAGAACTCAATCCAGGTCTTCCCCAAGGGTGTCAGGGACTGAACTACTTGAGCCATCACCTGCTGCCTCCCAGGCCATACATTAATCGAAAGCTAGAATTGGGAGCACAGCCAAGACATGAACCCAGGAGCTCTAATACAGGATGTGGGCATGCAAACCAGTTGCTTAACTACTACACCAGACATCTGCCCTTACATTAGCTTTTAATTTTACAAATGATTGGATCATTTGGGATTTTTTTTTTTTATAAAGAACACACATGACATTGTAGTGATAACTTTGAGGGAATAAATTTAAATGTCCCTAGATAAGTAAATAAATATCCTAAGGAGTTGTCTGTTGTTTCGTTTCTGTTCTGAAAACTTTGTATTCCTAGGCCTCCCAGGGCACGCGTCAGAGGTGCAAGCACCTGAGGCTCAATGCTTACTAGGATCTGGTCCCTGTACTCATCTCATTCTCATCCACCTCATCTGTCGCTCCCCCATTCGCAGAGGAACGACACTAGACCCTGCGCTGTTCTTTCGTCTGCTCGGCCCTTCCCGGGTTTGCTGCTGGTCCTTCCCGGGTTGGCTGCCGACCCCTCCACCTCCGTGGAAGGGCGGCTCCCCCTGCCACTTTCCCCACTTCCGCGGGGGAGCGGCACACCGCCGGTGGCTCTCTCGGGGGCTGCTCAGATGTTATCCGGATGTTCCTGGTGCATGTTGTCTCTCTCCTCCTTTATAGTCCTCTTCCACCAATCCCAACTCTGCTACCCACACGCCGAGCACGCTGCTCTCCTCCAATCAGGAGCAGGTCCTGCTGTTTATTGGTTGAACTGGAGGCAGCTGCGTAGAGGTTGTTTACTCCTCTCCCAGCGCCATATTGTGGGAGAGCAGATGCATAGAATAAGTCTTAATTCCAGTAACTTAGTCTAGTCCAAGTTGCTCCCCACACTCATCTACAGTTGAAGACTGAAGCGATGATGAAGACGAAGACAGGGTCTTTAGCAGAAGGGTGCTGTCACTGAAGACTCTCCAGTGAGACTGCCATGAAAGCTCAGGGCCCAGACCATCGACCAAGAAGAAGCATCTGTGAATCAGGACAATGGGAGAGGACACAGTGGAACAGCAGCTACAGGAACCCCATACTTCCCCTTGTTCACAGCTGCCCGACCTGCGCTCTTACCCAAAATGGACTGTATTTGTAGGAGATAAGAGACAAAGTTCAATCAATAGCCCATCTTTACTTACAAAGAGTCAACAACACCCCAAAACAGAGTGCCAGATATAGCTCTCTGAATGGTAAACTTATCATTCTCACACAATGAGAACATTCATGAGACAACTCAAAGCTTGTTCAAAGAATGATACAAGAAACTGGTGTGTGCCCATGTGTGGATGTGTGGATGTGCACACATGAGCATACTCTTGCTAAAAAAACGCTGGAATAACATGGCTGAATTAGCTACACGACTGTCATTGCCCTACAGGACAGTAAGACCATCACCTTCGAGGTTATCATTGTCATCTCTTCCCCGTGTTTCCATTCCATTCACATGTCTACAGACAAAAACCATTTGCATCTTATCCATTTTTGGCAGGTCAACTTCTGACATCACAGACTCTGGGCCCTGATCCATAGCAAACAAGAAGTCAAAGAAAATGTTAATCCTCTAGGACAATATTTCTCAACCAGGGTTCCAGAGGATTGAGCCCAAATGCCCATGCATTCTTTGTTGGTGATCAATCAACTTCTGTTCTCTGCATCTGGAGTGGAGAATTGAGAAAATAGTCACTCAGACTTTTTCGTGTTCTGAGAATCAGATAACCCTGATTTTTCTGCCCTATTTTCAAGTTTTAGATAATTTTCCTTAAGAGGAAAATGATACATATATGAGTGAAAAAGACCTTGGTCACAGCAATTTTATCTTCAGTAGCTGAGAACCCAGTTGGGCAGGGAGAGAAGAGGTTAAGACATTGCTTGGTGATTACTGATGTCATAAATAAGAGTGTCAATTGTTAAATCAACAACAGGAGTCACTGTGCACTTACTCCCCACATAGGATCTCTGTCCTTAATGTGTTGTACTATGTGAATTAATGGTAAATCTAGTCTTCAAACAGTACTTTATACTTTGTGTGTCTGTGTGGGTGCAATCTGTTGAAATCTTTATTTAGTATACATTAAGTTGATCTGTATATAGATAATTAAAAATCAATCTTAATGAAGAATGGGATAGGAGAGGGAGTAGGAGATGGGATGGTTTGCAGGTGGGAGGGTGGTTATGGGGGGGGAACTGCTATAATGCAAAAGTTGTACTTTTGAAATTTATATTTATTAAATAAAAGTTTTCTAAAAAAAAAAGACATTGCTTGGGAGACCCACATCCCGTACTGTAGTGCCTGGGTTCCAGTCTTGGCTCTGTTCCCAGCTGTTAGGTTCCTGCTAATGTGCACCATGGAAGGCAGTGGTTAAGACACCACTTGGGATATCCACATCCCATATTGGAAAGCTGGATTCTCAAATCCTGGCTACGTTCTCAATTCCAACTTCCTGCTACTGTGCATCATGGGAGGCAACAAGTGATGACTCAAGCAGTTGGGTCCCTGCCAACCATTTGGGAAACCTGAATTGAGTTCCTGGCTCCCAGATTCAGCCTGACCCAGGCCTACCTAGCTCCGATTATTAAAGGTATTTGGTAGGTGAACCAATGGAAGGCAGCACTCTCTCTCTTGCTTGCTCTCAAAATAAATAATTAAACAATTTTTTTAGGAAAGACCAAAAGAACTTACCTGGGTGAAAAATCTGACAAAATGTTCCAAAGGAAGAACTTGAATTTGAAACTCATCCAACATCAGGAAATCCACAGGAGAGAGAAGCCACAAACCTCTACAACCAGTGGGAGGAGGCTGCTGGGCCCACCCTTCCTCACTCCCAAGAAGTCCTCATGGCAGAGAAACCCTAGACTTGGCCCAGTCAACGACGCACTAAATTCACAACCCTACACTGAATCAATGAACACTGTGCAATGGGAGACGCTATGATATGGATGCCGAACATCCCTCCAAAACCTCTGTGTTACAGGCATAGCACCCAAATTCTCTCTCTCTTTTTTTTTTTTTTATTTGAGAGGCAGAATTATAGACAGAGAGACAAGTAGAGACAGAGGGAGGCCTTCCATCTACTACTTCACTCCCCAAATGGCCGCAATGGCCGGAGCCAGGAGCTTTTTCCGGGTCTCCCACATGGGTGCAGGGGCCCAAGCACTTGGGCCATCTTCCACTGCTTTCGCAGACCATCAGCAGAGAGCTGGATCAGAAGTGGAACAGCCGGGACTAGAACCAGCACCCATATAGGATGCCAGCACCGCAGGCAGAGGCTTAACGCAGTGTGCCACACCGCCGGCCCCCAAAATCCAGTTAATGGCACTAACAGGGTAGAAACTTAATCCAGCTATGATGTTTGAAGGTGTGGCCTCTGGGGAGGGATTGAATTAGATTGGATCATCACAGAGGAACCCCCAAGAGTAAATTCTGGTGGATTTATAAGAGACCACACACATAGACACACACTCCCTCTTGCCGTGTGATGTCCTGTGCCGCTTCAAGATTCTCCTAGCAAGAACACAATCACCAGATACTGAGCCAGTACAGTCTGCCAGATCTAACTCAAGAGACCAAATAAACCTCTTTCCTTCATATGTAGCTGATGTCAGGTGTTTTGTTATAGTAATGAGATTAAGTCAGTTAACAAGATTAGGTCAGTTTTAATTTTGGCTTCATCAGGCAGGGTAGTCTGCACAAAGCCAATGTCCAGAGAACTAAAGTGTCCAAGGAGTCAGACTCTCAGGCTGAGAAAACCTCTCCACTGGGCCTCATCCACCCTGAAACTTTGGCCCACAAAGCATTAAGACTTCCGTCGCTGTGCCCACAACACTCATTTTGCTGCCTGATTTAGTTAACACTCCTGGTGAGGGACTCATAAAGTATTTCAAGGTCACACAGACTTGGCCCACATCCCAGCTTTGTCCCTTGCTAGCTGTGTGGTCTTGGGTGAATCAACTTCCCTGAGCACTTTCTCCCCACTGAAAATGACATTAACGTTAGCACCCATTTCACGGGTGCCGTGACAATGCGAGTTGGCATGAAAACGCGTGCAAAGCATCTATGAGTGAGGCTACGGTCTGCGGCCTTCTTTTTATCGGATGCACCCATTCCCCAGAATTCATGAGCTCATTGTGCCGCACAGGCTGTGAGCTTGAGCGCGGATAAGGAAGCAGTGCTTTGCGTGCTGCTGTTCCAATGATGGCTCCACTTCCCCAGGAGGGTCCCGAGAGGCTGCAGAGAACAAAGCGCAAGCTGGGGCAGATGCTGTCTGGGTCTTTTCCAAGGACCCCTGAGAAGACAACAAATGTTCTCTTTTTTCTGTCCTTTGTCAGTCCCTTAGATTGGCGGTTCTGGTGCTAATGGCAAACTTTCCTAAGTACCCCCAACACTCAGCAAGAGGTCAGGCCTCCAGTGAGCTGACCCTAGAACCTTCAAGCTGTATTAGGTCAGCAGAGACAACTTCTCTTTTGCAGAGGAAGTAGGGTTGCCAGAGTTAGCAAACAAAACACAGAATGCCCAGTTAAATGTGAACTGCAGATACACCACAAAATCTAGCATAAGCGCATCCCGAGTATGCTCATACTTAAAGTTAAAAAAAAAAGTTGTGGCTGTGTATCTGAACTTCAGATTTTTTTTTTTTGATAGGCAGAGTGGACAGTGAGAGAGAGAGACAGGTCTTCCTTTGCCGTTGGTTCACCCTCCAATGGCCGCCGCGGCCGGCGCGCTGCGGCCGGCGCACCGCGCTGATCCGATGGCAGGAGCCAGGATCCAGGTGCTTTTCCTGGTCTCCCATGGGGTGCAGGGCCCAAGCACCTGGGCCATCCTCCACTGCACTCCCTGGCCATAGCAGAGAGCTGGCCTGGAAGAAGGGCAACCGGGACAGAATCTGGTGCCCTGACCGGGACTAGAACCCGGTGTGCCGGCGCCGCAAGGTGGAGGATTAGCCTATTGAGCCACGGCGCCGGCTCTGAACTTCAGATTTAACTGGGCCTCCTGTATTCTATCTGGCAATTCTAGAAGGACAGCAGGGTGCAAGGAGGACAGCCTTGCCAGGTCTCAGCCTGGACTCCTGTGGTGCCCCATCCACAAACTCACACAATTTGGGTTTTGTTCTGTGTTTGTTTGTTTGTTTGTTTTTCAAGTTTTTTAATTAAGGTGAATGAGTGCTTGCTGAGCCGAGTGCCTCAGGCCCCTGGTCTCTCTACAAAGGCAGAACCGCTCATCCGCTCATCCGACTGTGGATCTCTCCCAGGAGAAGGGGAAGAACACCCAGCAGGGTGGGGGTTAAGACTTCAGGATGGGGGCCCGCTTGTGGCCTTGCAGGCTCCACCTCTGCCTTTGGGTATCAGCTGGAGACCTGGCTGCTCCATTTCTGATCCAGCTCCCTTTCAATGCACCTGGGAAAGCAGCGGAAGACAGCCCAAGTGCTTGTGCTCCTGCACCCATGTGGGAGACCCGGAAGAAGCTCCAGGCTCCTAGCTTCAGCCCTAGCCGTTGCGGCCATTTGGGGAATGAACCAGCAGATGGAAGACTTCTCTCTCTCTCTCTCTCCTCTGTCTCTCCATCTCTCTCTGTAACTCTGCCTTTCAAATAAATAAAAATAAATCTTTTCTCTTAAAAAAAAAAGAAAGAAGGGCCGGCGCCACAGCTCAATAGGCTAATCCTCCACCTATGGTGACAGCACCCCGGGTTCTAGTCCTGGTCGGGGCGCCTGATTCTGTCCTGGTTGCTCCTCTTCCAATCCAGCTCTCTGCTGTGGCCCAGGAGTGCAGTGGAGGATGGCCCAAGTGCTTGGGCCCTGCACCCACATGAGAGACCAGGAGGAAGCACCTGGCTCCTGGCTTCGGATCAGCACGGTGCGCCGGCCACAGCAATCCGGCTGCGGCGGCCATTGGAGGGTGAACCAATGGTAAAGGAAGACCTTTCTCTCTGTCTCTCTCTCTCTCACTGTCCACTCTGCCTGTAAAAAGAAAGAGAGAAAGAGAAAGAGAGAGAGAGAGAGGAAGGAAGGAAGGAAGGAAGGAAGGAAGGAAGGAAGGAAGGAAGGAAGGAGACTTCAGGAGACCTAAGTCCAAGTCCAGGCTTATCTCCTAGAGAGGGGGACCAAGGGCCAGACACTTAACTGTTCTGAGCTCGGATCAGCCGAGTGGTCCCTGAAAAGCTCTTTCCTTATAAACTTGGGAGCACACTCTACGTCCCACTATTTTTCTCATGACGGTGATGATGGAGAAGGAAGTTCCGTGTCCTAGAGCTGAGAGCTGCATCTAAGCTTCCCCCAGCCTGCTCCCCACCAGCTTTGGGCTACAATGCCCAGCCCGGCCCACTAAGCGGACCAAGTGGTGAGAACCATCCTGACTTACGGGAACTCACACCAGCGATCAATCATCCTTAATTTGTAACTGGGCAGAGTCCTGGGCCAGCCAATGGCTAAGACTGGCCCCCCACACCCCACCCTCTCTGACCCTGTGGGACTCTCCACTCAGTCTGCAGGAAACTGCCCAGTGACCAGGAGTTCGGAGCAGGTTTGGTGCTGTGGGGTGAAGGGTCGGGTGCAGAAGGAAGCGATCCGGGCAGGGACTCCCCTCACCTCCTTCCTCCCCTCCCCCAGGCTTCCCGGGAGAGTTCTGCCTCCTCCTCGCCCCTCCTCAGCGCCTGCTCTTCCCTCAGGGCTCTGGTGCCCAGGCCCCTCTGGCCTCCCCTCCCCTCCGCCTCTGGCCTCTTTGTTTGGCGAAAGCAGGACCCCCCAGACTGAACAGATGGACGGAGACCCGGGCCTGGGGCGGGGGAGAGGAAGGGCCAGCCGGTGCCGGGAAGAGAAAGCGGTTTGGGGAAAACAAAACAGAGGGAGGAGCCAGGGAGAAGGTGGCCCCTGGAGGGAGGAGGCGGGAATTCGTAGAGAGGGGCCGGGGCCTGGAGCGCAATGGGGGCGGGCCCCAGGGTGGGGTGGAGGCCCCCCAGGCTCCCGGCTGGGGCTGGTTTGACGCTGGTGGCTCCGCAGGTCGCGGCTGACGTCGCAGCCCAGATGGCCTCCAGGCTGACCCCGCTGACCCTCCTGCTGCTGCTGCTGGCTGGGGTAAGTGGCCCCTCGGCGGGGGAGGGGGCGGGGCGCTGAGCATTAACCCTTCAGACCCCGAGGAAGGGGGTGGCTCCTCGGGAGCTCCAAGCAGCATCCCTGCCCGGCTTTGTCAGCGTGGAAAAGGCTCGGGGTTCCTACGTAGCCGGGTTTTAATCTCGGCAGCGTGGCCTTGGGCAAGTCACTTCTCCCAGCCTCCTGGTTTATAAACACGGAGAAGAGACCTCACCCTGTCCACCAGCCTGCCTGTTAGGAGGACCACTGAGGACAAGGAAATGGGCAGCTTTTTGAGCTGGGGTTTGTGGTGGAAAACTAAGCTGTGCTGAGTAGGGTTCAGCAGCTGTCACACAGACTCCCCCAGGCTGGGGCCGGCCAGGCAGAAGTGGTTGTGAGCATCGCTGAGCCTGGGCAGGGGTCAGCAGCAATGTCCCAGTGGTCTGGGAGCTAGGGTAAGAGGTAAGCCCAGGAAGTGTGGGAACACAGGGGAATGGCGTGCCCGTGTCTGCTGCGTGTGTGTGTGTGTGTGTGTGTGTGTGTGGTGTGGAAGCCGGCATCCCTGGTGCCTGTGAGATTCAGCAGGTAAATGGAATCATGAACAAGGGATCTGGAGTCAGAAGCCTTGGCTTGACTTTCCGCTCCGGTGAGGCTGTGGCCTGCTTGTTATGATGTCCCTGCCTTAGTGTCTCTACCTGTGAGTGAGGATATTCAGCCGGGCAACGTTGACACTGGGGGCTGAATAACTCACTGATGACAGCAGTCCTCTGCATTGTGGGATGCTTTGCTGTATCTGTGGCCGAGAGGCCAGCAGCATTTGTCCCCCTGCCTCCTGGTGACAACCAAAACTGCATCCAGACATTGCTACTTGGGTTTATACTATTCCCCTCCCCCACACAACCTTCCCTCCCTCCCTTTCTTCCTTTCTTCCTTTGGAAATGCTAGTCCTTCCTAATATCCACCAGTGGGGTTGCAGCCTACCCATAATTTTTTTTTTAAAGATGTATGTATTTATGTTGAAAGAGTTACAGAGAGAGGGGGAAACACAGGGAGAGAGAGCAAGAGAGATCGTCCATCTGCTGATTCACTTCCCAGATGGCCACAATAGCCCGCACTGGGTCAAGATGCAGCCAGGAGCTTCATCCGGGTTTCCCACGTGGGTAGCAGGGGCCCAAAAACTCGGGCCATCTTTAGCTGCTTTTCTCACACCATTAGCAGGGAGCTGGATTGGAAGCAGAACAGCTGGGTCTCAAATTGGTGCCCACAGTGGATGATGGCACTGCAGGCGGTGGCTTAACCTACTATGCCTCAATGCTGGCCCCAAGGGTAGCCTTTGCAGCCAGGACATGAACCGGTGCCCATATGGGATGTTGGCGTACCAAGTGGTGGCTTAACCCGCTACACCACAGTGCCAGTCTCCAGAGTTCTTACTTTAAAAACTATCTGGGGGCCAGCACTGTGGCATAGTGGTTAAGGCCACTGCCTGTGGTGCCGGCATCCCATATGGGCGCTGATTTGAGTCCTGGCTGCTTCTCTTCCAATCTAGCTGCTAATGGCCTGGGAAAGCAGTGGAAGATGGCTCAAATGTTTGGGCCCCTGCGCCCATGTGGGGGACCCAGAGGAAGCTCCTGGCTCCTGGCTTTGGCTCGAGCTCAGCTCTGGGCATTGCAGCCATTTGGGGAGTGAACCAACAGGTGGAAGATCTCTGTCTCTGCCTCTGCCTCTCCGTAACTCTGCCTCTAAATAAGTCTTTAAAAGAAAAAAAAAAAAACCGATTTGTATATATATTTGAAAGTCAGAGTTATACACAGAGAGGGAGAGATATTCCATCTGCTGGTTTGGTCCTGGCCAAAGCCAGGAACCCAGAACTCTGTCCGAGTCTCCCATGTGGGTGGCAGGAGCCTGGTTACTAGGATCATGTTCCACTGCTTTCCCAGGTGCATCAGCAGGGAGCTAGATTAGAAGTGAAGCAACCGGGACTCAAACTAGCACTCATATGGGATGCTGACATTGTAGGAGGCGGCTTAACTTACTATATACCACAATGTCAATCCTGATAACAGAGTTGCTGACTACCCCTCATCATCTGCAAAGGCTACCCCTGGGGCCAGCATTGTGGCATAATAGGTCAAGCCACCACCTGCAATGCCACCATCCGCTGTGGGCACCAGTTTGAGACCCAGCTGTTTTGCTTCCAATCCTGCTCCCTGCTAATGCACCTGGGAAAGCAGTGGAAGATGGTCCAAGTGTTTGGACCCCTGCACCCATATGGAAGATCTAGAAGAAGCTCCAGGCTTCTGGCTTCAGCCTGGCATAGCCCTGGCCTTTGTGGACATCTGGGCAGTGAACCAGTGGATGGAAGATCTCCTTCCTCCCTATAACTCTACCTTTCAAATAAATAAAAATAAATCTTTTTAAAAAATCCTGTATATATTCCTACCCCGACACACACACACACATACACCATTACATTGTCCCCTCTCTGATAAAATTGTAGTGGTTGTCCCGGAACAGGCCCCTCACTCACCAGGCTAGCCTGGAAATTGCTGTCTCCTATATAACGTTTTACATATCTCTACCATCTCGTCCTGCTTTGAGTATTGGAGAGGACTATGCCTCCAGGAGAAAATAAAACTGTTTCTTGAACCACAGGATGGAACCTTCTCAAATCCCGGTGCTAGCAGCCCCAGCCCCAGGGATCCAGAGAGCTTGCAAAAGAAAAGCACCGTGAACATCTGGGAGGAAGATAGCCCCACGAACCCATCCACTCAGCACATCATGGAGTCTTCTACTTGGCCAGTGACCAACTCAGCCACCGAAAGAGCGGAAGATACTACGAACGAACCGAGCGCTCAGCCCTTCAGCCAACACACCCAGCCAACCACCCTGCTCCCCACAGACTTTCTGACCGAGCCCACTGCTGATCCCTACTGCCCAGAGCCCGACACTTTCTGCTCTGACTCGGACTGTCAGCCCATAGCAGAAGGGTTGGGAAATGCTTTGGTTGATTTCTCCCTGAGGCTCTACCAAGCCTTCTCAGCCACAAAGAAGCCTGAAACCAACCTGGCCTTCTCCCCATTCAGCATTGCCAGCCTCCTAACTCAAGTCCTGCTTGGTAAGAGCCTGACTGAATTCTTTCCAGGTTGGATATTGGACCCTCCTATGAGTGTCACCACCCCAGAAACTGTTTACAAAGCTCTGTCTCCAGGAGGAAGCTATCAAAATGAGCTACACAGTGACAGAGACAGGGAGCGGGGGGGTGGGGAGGAGATTGGTGATACATCTTTTCATTCTTGAACATTTCTTCATTCCACAATGGTTCAGTAGGCACTGTTGCTTATTGAGTCCTGTGGACTGTACAAGAGTATATAAAATAAGGTTCTAGCCATCAACCATGCTTCAGAGTAAGGCAACATGTGAGATGGAATCATCGGAGTTAGACCTAGAGTAGAATTGTGGTGACATTGCTTTCTAGTTGTCTGGCCTTGGGCAGATCACTTAACCTGTGGGGCCTCAGTCCTCATGTAAAACAGAGCCGGTACTATCTGCCTCAAAAGATTAAGAATCTGGTACCCTAGTGCCTGACTCTCTGGGAAGTCAAAAAAGTGTTAATCGCTCCGCCTTCCTGGGGATTACTGTCAAGTGGCATGGGGTAACTATCTTTGCAATAGCACACATTGCTAAAGGCAGTGGGAAGAAGGATCCCAGGAATGCTGCTAGGAACAATATAGTGGGCATAGGAGAATATTTCTCTGGAGTTCCAGAATGCTAACATCTCACCGGACGCCCATGGCACCCATAGTACCCTACTCCCCAGTCAGGACAACCACGTGATCTCCAGACATTACCAAGCATCCACTGGGAGGCACATTTCAGTCAACTGGTTTCAGTCAGTTTCTGCCTCCATCCTTCCCTTGTTAGCTCTGAGCCTTTACATTGCATAAATTCACTTAATCTCTTGAGCCTTAGATTCCTCCTCTGTAAAATGGGAAAGGAGGTTGTCCTTACAAGGACGATGAGAGATGATGGGAGAAGCACGTAGAATACTTGGAAGCAAGTAGGTGCTCCATCAGTTTTAGCTGTGATTGCACACAAGACATGTACAGTAAGTATTTAACAGTGAATGCGTAACTAAAAAGGCATTAAACATTTCTCCTCTTACATGATTTCTTGCTCTAAATAGTAATCTAGTGTCCCTGTCTATATATAGAATGAAACTCTGTAAACCCAGACCAACTCAAAAGTAGTTCACGTGGGACAGGCAGTGGTTAGACCTGGCTTTGGAGGATGAGTAGGATGTAAATCAGTAGGGAAGCCGGGAAGGAGAGTATTCAAAACCCCCAAAGAGCCTGACTCTGGGATTATTTGTAATTCTTTGTCCCTATCTTTCTGACACATGTATTGTCTTCCAAAATAGCACTTCCAGCACTGAGAGTCTGAGACCCCTTCCATGCAGGGACCCCTCCTGAATTCCAGCCTGGTTCCTCTACCCTGGTTCCAGATGGTGGGTCTCCCACTCCTGTGAGTGCCACTCATCTCTGCCCTCTGTCTTAGGGGCTGGGGGCAGCACCAGAAAAAACCTGGAGGATGTCCTCTCTTACCCCGAGGACACTCCCTGTGTATTCGAGGCCCTGAAGGCCATCACATCCAAAGGCGTCACCTCCGTCTCTCAGATCTTCCACAGTCCAGGTGAGTGCCCAGGGAGGGACAGTGAGGCAAAGGAAGGTCTGGAGAAGATTCTGAAGGGGGGCCAGCCCTGGGAAAAGAGACAGAGGGGATGTCGGGGCTGGGATATGGGGCATGGGATGCGGACAGGTAAGAAGGCTCTGGCAAGCCTTTCTGGTAGCAACAGGAGCTGGAGTATCCTCATGGTGAGACCTTGGGCAAGTCATGAGCATTCATCAACTCCTTTTATTTTTTATTTGAAATGCAAAATTTTAAAATGATTTTTAATTAATTAATTAATTTGAAAGGCAGAGAGACAAAGATGGAGAGACACATCTTCCATCTGCTGGTTCATTCCTTGAATATCTTTAACAGCCAGGGATGGATCAGGCCAAAGCCAGGAACCAGAACTCAATCTGAGTACCCCATGAGGGTAGCAGGGACCCCAGTACTTGAGCCATCGCCTGCTGCCTCCTGGGGTGTGCATCAGCAGGAAGCTGGAATTGGGAGCAGAGCCAGGACCCGAAACCCAGGCACTCTAACGGGATGAGGGCATCCTAAGCTGTGCTCCAGTTCCTTTTAGAATAAGAACGTCCTCATGTATTTAATAGGTAAGGCCAACCGGGTGGGCTAGACAACTAAGGACATAAAATAGGCAAGCAACTTTTTAGGCTCAGGGAGTCTTGGACTCTCATTGTTTGTACTTTTATGTTATATGAATTTGTTGTCATTTACACGAGTTCTATTATTAAGTGGGTAATCCTAGCAATAAAGAGTAATTATAATGGATAATAATAGTCATAAACTTCCAAGATGATCTAATGCAGCTGTACTCGAACTTTGCTCTCCAGAGCACTAGGGTTCTGCAGAGCTGCTTCAGGAGCTACGGGTGGGGTCTGGGGGGGTCACCACTTCCTGTGTGAAGGAGACAAACTGGAGCCCTGTTACACGGGGGGCTTCAGACAGACTTTGAAACACGTAATTCGGCTGCTTTAAGTAGTTAGATCTCGTCCAATCCCCCCCTACTTTTTGAAAAAAGCAAAACCTTTTTTTTTACAAAAGCCATACTCATTCATTCTAGAAAATAGAGAAAAGCAAAGAAAACAAAGAGAAAACTCACCTAGCAAAGCATCCTCTTTCAAAATATGGCTTAATAATGTCAAGAAATATTGCATTTAATTATTTGTTATAGATCAGTTTTGTCCTGTGTCTTGCTAGGTTGTTGGAAATTCAGCATTCAACATTTTTTAAAAAGCTTTATTTATTTGAAAGGCAGAATTACAGAGAGAGAGAGAGAGAGAGAGAGAGAGAGATCAAGCTTCCATCTGCTTTCATTCTCCAAATGCCTGCAACAGCCAGGACTGGACCAGGCCGAAGCCAGGAGCCTGGAACTCTATCAGAGTCTCCCACATGGGTGCAAGGTCCTAGATACTTGGGTCATGTTCCACTGCTTTCCCAGTCCATCAGCAAGGAGCTGGATCAGAAGCAGAGCAGCCAGAGCTCAAACCACTGGGATGCCAGTGTTGCAGGCAGCAGCTTAACCTGCTGTGCCACAATGCCAGTCCTGAAGTTATCTTTCCATTCCATTTTCCCATGAGCGTTATGAAGTATCCTTGGATAAGAAGAGTGGGCTGGACACCTGCTCCAACATTCTGGAATCCCTGGAATGAACAGAAGGAGCCCTGGAGGAATGTTCACTCTGCATGCTCACTCTGAGAAGGGGAGGGGGTACTTTAGGGAACTCATGCCTCCCTCTCTTGACCCCCCGCCCAGACCTAGCCATAAAGGAGACCTATGTGAATGCCTCTCAGAGCCTGTATGGCAGCAGCCCCCAAGTCCTGAGTAATGATAGCGATGTCAACTTGAAGCTCATCAATGCCTGGGTGGCTGAGAACACCAACCACAAGATCAGCCAACTGCTGGACAGCCTGCCCGCTGACGCCAGCCTTGTTCTTCTCAACGCTGTGTACCTGAGTGGTAAGAGGCCCTCGGCCAGATGATCTTCCTCTTCGGGGTCCTTCTCCCCCTCTGGCTTCAAAGTTTTCCCAACCCCAAGCTCCACAACCAAATCCCAAAGCACCCATCCCTCTCTTTGCTAACAGGACAGTCCACTCCTCTTCGTCCTTTCCCTACCTGCGTTACAGTACTCTCTCTTCCTTCCAGCCAAATGGAAGAAACCTTTTGATAATAAAAAAAAGATGGAGCCCTTCCACCTCAAAAACTCTGTGATTAAAGTGCCCATGATGAGTAGCAAGAAGTATCCTGTGGCCCATTTCACTGACTCAATTCTGAAAGCCAGGGTAAGTTCTTAATCTTTCTCCATTCCTGTCTCACCCACCTGAGTGTCCAGTGTTCTGCCATGGCCCCCTCATTTTGGTGTATATCCTTTAATGTTCATCGTTTCTGCTCCTTCCAACAGTAGTTCCACCCTATATCCTCTCCTTTTCTCCCCTCTGACCTTGGCCAAGGCAAGCATTGTATATTCTTGGCTGGATGCTAACGTTTCTTCACTCATCTCTGCTGGATTGAATGGCACAAAGTGAGTTATGTTTCTATTCTATGCATCTGTTTCTCTCCAGTCAATCCTCCAGGAGACCGTGTGTTTGTGTCCGTGTGCAGTATTCATGTGTACAAGTACATCTGGATGGGAGCGTGGATGTGCACCTGTGTTAAATGGTTTAAGTTCCGTAGCAGGAACGGAGCAGAATTTCAATGGGTAGAGAGGGAAGGAAGACAGAATAAGGAACCCAGAGGATTCTGCTTCGTAAAGTACCTCCTGCCCTGTGACCACCTGCTCAGACAGCAGGACACAGACCTATGAGGTAGATAATGGGAAACACTGGTCTGAGAAGTAGATCTGTTCTGGAACACACCAGGCTTTGTTTCTACCTTGGGAGTTTTCCTTACCTTTTCCCTCTGTGTGGATCTTCCTTCACTGCGGTCTTCACATAGCTTGTGTCTTCTGGTCATGTCAGTGTCAGCTCCAGGGTCACCTTGAGGAACCAGCGTTACGGTGCAGCAGGTTGAGCTGCAATTTGCAAAGCCAGCATAGCATATCAGAGTGCCAGTTCGAGTCCTGGCTGCTCCACTTCCAATCCAGCTCCCTGCTAATGGGCCTGGGAGAGCAGCAGATAATGGCCCAAGTGCCTAGGTCCCTGTCACCCATGTGGGAGACCCAGATGAAGTTCCTGGCTTCTGGCATTAGCTATTTGGGGGAGTGAACCAGCATATGGGAGATCTCTCTCTTTCTCTCTCTCTCTCTCATTCTCCTTCTCTCTGATGCTCTGTCTTTCAAACAAACAAATGAATACTTTTTTTAAAAAGGTCACCTTGATGGAGAGGCTTTTTCCCGCTTGCAGCAGCCTCCTCTTCACCCTGTAATGTCACCTGTTTTATTATATTCACAGTACTCATCCCTGTCTGAAATTGTTTGCTTATTTGATTATAATGTTGTCCATCTCCGAGATGTGACCTCTTTACTTGGGTACAGGAGCCTCACTTCTTTCTTTTCTGTATCTACAGTGCCTAGAGCAATGCCACATATAACAGGGGCTCACTCAGTATTTGCTGAATAAATGAATAAATAGAGTAGAGGTTGCTGGGGCAGGCATTGATGGGCCGCAGTTAAGACACTGAGACACCCACATCCTGGGAGAATGAACCCAGTGTGTCTGGGTTCAAGTCCTGACTGCTCCCAGTGCCAGTTTCTGCTAATGTGCACCCTGGGAGGCCCCAGGTGAGAGCCTAAGTAGCTGACTCCCTGCCACCTTCGTGGGAGACCTGGATTGAATTCCTGGTTCTCAGCTCTGCTTCTACCCTCCTGTCTGTTGCAGCATTTGGGGAGTGAACCAGTGGACAAGAGATAACTCTTCTTTCTCTCTCTCTCTCTCTCCTCTACCTCTCAAATAACTATTTTAAATTTAGAAAACAAAATAGAAAGTGCTGAATGGAGCTACTCTGTCAGAGCCAGAGGCCAGGAAGACTTTACAGAAGTTACTTTTGATGGTTCCCCATCCATTTCTTTACCCATTCACACACTTACTCACCCAGCCATCTATCCCCGTCCAGTGTGTTTGAGCACAAATGACCTATTTAACAGAACCAGAACAGCGTGTCTCAGGCACACAAGAGTGAGTGTGTGTTGGCATGTCCCTGGCATCACTGTGGCTCAGAGTGCGCTGGGTCCCCACCCCACCCCCGTGTCCGTGAGTTCCACATCCACAGATACTACCAACTGAGGGTCAAAAACATTCTGGGGAAAAATAAATTGCATCTGGATAAGCTTTCTTTCCCTTGTCATTAGTCCCTCAACAATACAGTATACAACTGTTTACATAGAATTTACATTAGGTATTACAAACCATCTAGAGATGATTTTAAGTATATAGGAGGAGGTACGTAGCTTACCTACAAATACCACACTGTTTTATATGAGGCACTTGAACATCTATGGATTTTAGTACCTGAGAGGCCGTGGAACCAGTCCCCCATGGACACTGAGAGAGGACTGTGGGGGAGGTGTCCATACAATGTTTTCTCAGTGCCAAAGGAGGAGTAGTTTTGAGCACAAAAACCAGTTCTTAGTTCCTTGAGTTCATTCATTGAAAAATCGAAGTTTTACTTGTGCCTTTTAATTTTCAGCTGAATTTGCTACATTATTTATAATAGAGCAGTTTTTTAGGAAAAAAACATTTCATTTGTCCACTAATTAAGCCTTATTGAACAGATTAAACTCCTTTGTTCTATTTACAAACATAGTTAATTAATAGTCCCATAAACATTTCAGGCTCCCTTTATACATTAATAGACTTGATATTCTTTTTTTTTTTTTTGTAAGCTTTATTTATTTGGAAGGCAGAGTGCCGCAGAGAGAGGGATCTTCCATTTGCTAGTTCACTCCCCAAATGGCCACAACAGCCAGGTCAGAGCCAGGCCAAAACCAGGAGCCAAGAACTCCATGCTGGTCTCCCACATGGGTGCAGGGGCCCATGCACTTGGACTATCTTCTGCTGCTTTCCCAGGTTCATTAGCAGGAAGCTGGATCAGAGGTGGTCTTGAACCAGCACTCAGCTATGGGATGCCAGCATCACAAGTAGTGTCTTAACCTGCTGCACCACAGCGCCAGCCCCCTCACTGTTCTTTTCAAACATGTCAAATCCCTGACCAAGCAGAATTATTGTTCCGCTTGGCCATATCATCCCAGCACCCAAAAGCCACTTATGGACTGAAAATTAGATGTTATAGTCTTTATGCACCACTCATAAGAGAGAACAGGAACAGAGCTCAGAGCTCAAATCACCTGCAAATGTTACATTGCCAGTGGGTGGAAACGTGGAGGTATGATTAGACACGAGTGCCCACTGCTCTTCCTTCCACCAGTAGAGACAGACTAGCACTATTCAGTTAGACCAGCTGGCAAAGCTGGGACGCCTAGTTCTGGCTGCTGCAGGCATCAGGCCTGTCTTGGGACATCAAGAATGTGAGCCAGGGACTGGCACTGTAGTGCAGCGGGTTAAAGCCCCAGCCTGCAGCACCAGCATCCCATATGCATGCCGGTTCAAGTCCCGGCTACTCCACTTCCAATCTAGCTCCCTGCTAATGCACCTGGGAAGGCAGCAAAGGATGACTGAAATCCTTGGGCTCCTGCACCCACGTGGGAGACCCGGAAGAAGTTCTTGACTCCTGGCTTCAGATCAGCTCAGCTCTGGCTGTTGAGGCCATTTGGGGAGTGAACCAGTAGATGGAAGAACTTTCTCTCTCTCTCTCCCTTTCCCTCTCCCTCTCCCTCTCCCTCTCCCTGTAACTCTTTCAAATAAATCTTAAAGAAAAAAACAGAGCTGGGGTAGCCAGAGTGACAGGTGCCCCTCTCGTTCTCCAGGTGGGGCAGCTGCAGCTCTCTCACAACCTGAGCTTTGTGATCCTGATGCCCCAGAGCCTGAAGCACCCCCTGGAGGACATAGAGAAGGCTCTCAGCCCTGCTGTCCTCAAGGCCGTCATGAAGAAGCTGGAGTTGTCCAAGTTCCAGCCGACTTTCCTGATGATGCCCCGGATCAAAGTGAAGAGCAACCAGGACATGCTGTCAATCATGGAGAAACTAGGTGAGCCCTGCAAGTTCAGGTCACTCCCAGGCCATCTGAGGAAAGGAAGGGAGGGGTCCCTAAAATGCAAACATTTGCAGCCGTGGTCTCAGGTTGTCCCTCAAGCCTGTGAGTAAAGGGATAGGTGCTGTTATCCCATTGCATCATCAAGGAAGTGGCAACTGTATGCAACTTACCCAAACTTGTATGACTTAACCCTTGAGCTAGTTAAAGGCAAATCAGCACGCCAGGCCAGGTCGCCCGTTCTCATCTGTTCTAGTATGGTTCATTATCACGTAGACAGTGGAACAAGTGACCAAGGTGGGCTGTCTATGCTCCTTCCCAGAGACATTCATAACAGGCAGCCCCCCATGGAATACACAAGAAGTGATTGGCTATAAGGGCTCTCCCCTTATACAGAAACTGCCTGCCCTAACCTTTGGCTTCCTGTCCAGACCTGTCGGCTGGTTTCCTGTTCCAGCCCTTGACCGCCTAACACATGATCTCATTTCCGTGTGTATTGCATCTGCATAGCAAAAACACTTTCTCTGTGCTCTCAGAGTACAGCACTTCTGGTCACCCACCACAGCGAGGGTGGTGCTGTCCCCGGACCATGCAGTTTTCCGATTGTCTGCAGACACAAACTGGATGACCTGCAGTTTGATTCATGTCTGACGCTGTCTACCTGGAGATAGCATCAGATGCCACCTCAGGGGCTCAGCCCCACAAGACTGCTCCCGCTTCAGACACCAGTCACAAGACGGTTGCCACCTGGGCTTCTATAAATCAGAGGTTCTCACGGCCCCTCCTAGGGTTCGTTCTTTGCTAGAACGGCTGACAAAATGCAGGGAAACCCTTGAAGTCACTGGCTTACCGTATAATAAAGGATATGGTGAGGGCCACAGGTGGGACAGCCGGAAGACAAGGTACATGGAGTCTGGAGAGGTCCTGAGCACAGGAGCTCCCGTTCTGTGCTGTCGGGGCACCACGTCCTGGCGTGTGGATGTTTCGTTCAACCTGGAAGTTCTTAGAACCGCACACTTTTGAAATTATGCTTAAATATTGATATATTTTATTTGAGAGGCAGAGAAACAGGCAGATAGATAGAGCTCCCGTCTCCTGATCGACTTTCCAAGTATCTGCAATGTCTGGGGCTGGGCTGGGCCAAAGTCAAGATCCTGGAACCCACCCCAGGTTTCCCATGAGGGTGGCATTAACCCAACTACTTGCCTTTCAAGACCTGCATTAACAGGAAGCTGGCTGGAGCCGGAGCCAGAGCCGGAGCCGGAGCCGGAGCCGGAGCCGGAGCCAGGCGTTGAACCCAGGCATTGCTGACACAGGATCCGGGCGTCTTAGCCAGCATCCCAACTCCTGGGCTAAACGTCTGCCCTGTGCTTTTGAGGTTGTTATGGAGGCTTCATCCTGTATGCGTGATTATTAACTCAGTCTCCGGCTCCTCCTCTCCCAGAGCATGAGGAACAGAGCTGGAAGTTCCAGCCTTCTAATCACAGCTTGGTCTTGGTAGTGAGCAGCTCCCACCAGGAGTCTACCGAGAGTTACCCCTTTGGAACAGAAGGCGCTGCTATGACCAAGGAAATGCCATGGGATTTCGGAGCTCTGTGTCAGGAGCCAGGGTTGATGACCAAACATTAGAACCAAGAATGCTCTTAGCACCCCTACTGCTAAGGAAGTTCAAGGGTTTTAGGAGCTGTTTTTCAAGAACTGGGGCAAAGACCAATATATACAAGGTTACTTTTCAAATTGTGTGAAAAAATGGAATTAAAAATACGTTGAAGGGTGCCAGAGCTGTGGTGCAGTGGGTAAAGATGCTGCCAGCATCCCATATGGGCACCAGTTCAAGTCCTGGCTGCTCCACTTCCAATCCAGCTACCTGCTGATGCACTTGAGAAAGCAGTGGAAGATGGCCTGCACCTACACAGGAGACCAGGAAGAAGCTCCTGGCTCTTGGCTTCTTGCTTCAGCCTGGCCCAGACATGGTTGTTGGAGTCATTTGGGGAGTGAACCAGTGGGTGGAAGATCTCTCTCTCTCTCTCTCTCTCTCTCTCTCTCTCTTCCTCTCTCGCCCTCTCTCCCTCTGGAACTCTGCTTTTCAAATAAATAAATCTTTTTAAAAATTAGTTTAGGGGTGGGTGTTGTAGCACAGCTACTACTTCGGATGCCCACATTCCATATCCATGTGCCTGGATTCAAGTTCTGTATATGCTTCTGATCCAGCTTCCTGCTAATGCACACCCAGGGAGGCAGCAGGTGCTGGTTCAAGTACTCGAGTCCCTGCCACCCACATTGGAGACCCAGATGAGTTCCTAGTTTTTAGCTTCAGCCTGGGCCCAGCCCTGGCTGTTATAGGCATTGAAAAAAATGAACCAGTGGTTGGAAGAGACCTCTCTCTCTCTTTCTTTTGCTTTCTCTTTCAAATATATAAAACTTTTTTAAAAAAATATTTATTTATTTATTTGAAATTCAGAGTTACACAGAGAGAGGAGAGGCGGAGAGAGAGAGAGAAAGAGAGAGAGAGAGAGAGGTCTTCCGTCTGCTGGCTCACTCCCCAATTGGCCACAATGGCCGGAGCTGCACCAATCCAAAGCCAGCAGCCAGGAGCTTCTTCTGGGTCTCCCACATGGGTGCAGGGGCCCAAGAACTTGGACCATCTTCTACTGCTTTCCCAGGCCTTAACAGAGAGCTGGATGGAGCATCCGGGACTCAAACCAGCACCCACATGGGATGCCAGCACTGCAGGTGGCAGTTTTACCTGCTGCACCACAGTACCAGCCCCCAAAATATATAAAATTTTTAAAGGATAAAATTAATTGAAAATAATTTTAAAGGTTAGTGTGCTGCAAAAAAAATTTTTTAAGATTTATTTTATTTATGTGAAAGGCAGAGTTACAGAAGAAGGAGGAGAGAGAAAGGTCTTCCATCTGGTTCACTCCTCAAATGGCCTCAATGGCTGGAGCTGGGTCAGGCTGAAGCCAGGAGCCAGGAGCTTCTTCCTGGTCTTCCACATGGATGGCAGGGGCCCAAGCACTTGGGTCATCTTCTGCTGCTTTCCCAGGTGCATTAGCAGGAAGCTGGATAGCAAGTAGAGCAGCCAAGACTCAATCCAGCACCCATGTGGGATGTTGGCACTGCAGGAGGTGACTTAACCCACTGTGCCACAGTGTTACCCCCCTCAAATTTTTTTAAATCCATGCATAGGTTTTTTTCATAACACCCATTTTCCGTGAACATTTTGAAACATGTCGTATGTGTTTCTTAGTACTTCATAGCATCACAGCATTGCATATGATCTCATAATACATGACCTGTCTCTGATATATGACCTGTCTTCCAAGGTCGCTGGAGACAAGGTAGCAAAGACATCACTTTCCAGAGCTTGTTTGGGGTGGGAGGCAAGGCCTCTCCCCTCTTGAAAGACAGAGCAGTGGTCGGGTCCCACCGGTAGAGAATGCCCGGAATTGGGGCAGAAGGCACAATCCATGATCTGACAAGCAAGAGAGAGGGCAAAACGGAGCGCTGGGACCTAGGACGAATGCAGATCGGTCAGGGCAAAGGTCTCGGTCAGCTGAGAGCTGGGCGCTGGTCTCTGACTTTGTTCTCCGCTTTTCCCTAGAGTTCTTTGACTTTAGTTACGACCTCAACCTGTGTAAGCTGACGGATGACCCGGATCTTCTGGTGTCCACCATGCAGCACCAGACCGTGCTGGAGCTGACGGAGACTGGTGTGGAGGCGGCTGCCGCCACGGGCGTCTCTGTGGCCCGCAGCTTGCTCATCTTCGAGGTGCAGCAGCCCTTCCTCTTCCTGCTCTGGGACCAACAGCACAAGGTCCCTGTCTTCATGGGGCGAGTGTACGATCCCAGGGACTGAGACCTGCAAGGGGCCAGGGCAGGGCAAGCCCTGCGCCCAAGCCTCAGCGCTCCCAGGTGCAGCCCTGCCGCTGCCCGCCTCGACCTAGTTTGCCAGCCACTGCACACACAAAGGGCTGGCAAAGGGAGCTGCTCCCATCAGCCCTTCCTTGAGGCCCTGTCATGCTCACCAAAGCACTTTCTGCAGCTTTCTCTTGTTCAAGTTGACCACACTCTACAAATAAAACTCAGCTGACCATGACTTCCTTTCTCATTTGCCTTTGGATATGGCTGCTTCGATTCCAGAGGACAAGAGCTGCCATGGCATCCGTGTCAGCCAACCATCGCTGTGTAATGAGTCACTCTAAATTTAGTGGCTTAAAACTGCATTATTGTTAAGATTTTATTTATTTATTTGAGAGAGAGAGTTACAGAGCCCCCAGAGCGAGGACTGGACAAAGAGAGATCTTCCACCCGCTGGCTCACTCCCCAAATGACTGCAATGGCCGGAGCTGCGCCGATCTGAAGCCAGGAGCCAGGAGCTTCTTCTGGGTCTCCCACTTGAGTGCAGGGGCCCAAGCACTTGGACCATCTTCCGCTGTTTCCCAAATGCATTAGCAGAGAGCTGGATTGAAAGAGGAGCGGCTGGAACATGAACTGGCACCCATATGGAATGCTGGTGCCGCAGGTAGAGACTTAGCCTACTCCACTATAGTGCCAGCCCCAACATCTGTTAATTATTTCACCTAAGTCTCAGGGTTGTGGTCTTGCTGATCAGACTTGGGTTGGGCTGGGCTTCCCTGGGCTGATTCATGCATCTGTCCCAGTAGGTAGGTTGATTGGGAGATAACTAGTTTATTTATTTATTTATTTTATTTGAAAATCAGAGAGAGAGATCTTCCATCCGTTAGTTCACTCTACAAATGGCCATAACAGTCAGGGCTGGACCAGGCTAAAGCCAGGAGCTTCTTCTACATCTCCCACATGGGTGCAGGGGCCCAAGCACTTGAACCATCCACAGTTGCTTTCCCAGGTGCATTAGAAGGGAGTTGAATCAGAAATGGAGGAGCCAGTGCTTTGGCATAGAGGGTAAAGCCGCTGCCTGCAATGCCAGCATCCCATATGGGCACCGGTTCAAGCCATGTCTGCTCCACTTCCAATCCAGTTCTCTGCTATGTCCTGGAAAATCAGTGGAAGATGGCCCAAGTGCTTAGGCCCCTGCACCTGTGTGGGAAACCCGGAGGAAGCTCCTGGCTCCTGGCTTCGGATCAGTGCAGCTCCGGCCGTTGCGGCCACGTGGAGAGTGAAACAGCAGATGGAAGACCTCTCTCTCTCTCTCTCTCTCCTTCTGCTTCTCTGTGCCTCTGCCTTGCAAATAAATAAATCTTAAAAAATAAAAACAGAAGAAGTAGAGCAGCCAGGATTCAAAGTGGTACCCATGTGGGATGCTGGCACTGCAGACAGCAGCT
Organism: Oryctolagus cuniculus; assembly: GCF_964237555.1. Classification (NCBI taxonomy): domain Eukaryota; kingdom Metazoa; phylum Chordata; class Mammalia; order Lagomorpha; family Leporidae; genus Oryctolagus; species Oryctolagus cuniculus. The sequence goes on along the minus strand of NC_091432.1, from coordinate 14,527,977 downwards.
TAACCCACTGCACCACAGCACTGGCCCTGATAACTGGTTTGTAATGGCTTCTGTGGGGACACCATAGCTCTACTCCACATCCTTCCGGCAGGCTAGCTTGCAATGGTAAATTCCAAGATAGAAGTCAGAAATGGGCAATGTTTTTCACACCTCTTCTGCTTCTCCACCTAAATAACTGCTTTGGATCCCCTGGACTGGTCATCCTCGCCCCTCGCCCAGCTCGCTGACCCACACTTCAGCCCCAAACAGCCCAGAGGTCTGTGTATCCCCCGTGGCTACATGTGGACATTCAGGCATCAGTCCACAAACACTCATCCAGCCCCTGCCTGACATGAGACAGATTTGATTTCCAAGTCGGCTCTCTGCTCGGGTCCAGCTGGTCCTGCCTGAGAGCTTTCTGTAGGGTCTGTTTTCTGTAAGGCTACCAAAGCCAGCAGGGTCTGTGCTCTCACCATGGCTGCCCCACATTCTGGAAACCTCTGCCGCCTGCAAAATCCGGCTTCCCCATCGCTCTCTCAGATTGCCCTGATGAGAAGGAGAAACTGAGGCACCGAGGGCAGGGTGGTAACGGGCATCGAGCTGGGTGCTGCATCCAGGCTTGCCGCCGTAGCCCTCTGGGAGGGTCACCTTCTTGGTGGCTCTGGCTGGATGCCGGCTGTGAGGGGATCCACGCTTCAGGTAAACCACAGCACAGCAGGCACAGTGTGGATTCTGATGACCGTGCAGGATCTTTCTCCGAAGCCTCAACTTTGGTCTCCAAGTCATGCATGTTCTAGCTGGAGTCAAGGTCCTGAGGGAGGAAGAAAAACATGTGGAGGGCGTGCATGGCTCACCCGTTGCCCTGCCACTCGCCTACTGCTGCCTGCTCCTGGCTCTCCCACTCTGCACATCCTCCCTGCCCCCACCCCCCGCTGTGTGCACTGTTAGTCCAAGGCCTTCCCTGTAGCTCATCTCCCAGCCGCGGCTGAAAAGCAAACAAGAGACACATCCGGTAGAGACTTGGCAGCTCTGAGGCCAAATTCAGGAGGAATTCCTCCTCCTTGGAGATCGCTCTGTCATGAAAATGGTGCGCAGGACCAACCTGCACAGGAGTGAGTCAGGAAGTGGGAAGTGACTCTCTTCTGGCCTGTGGTGGGCGCAGTACCTGGCAAATCTTTTTGCCCTCGTCAACGATGCTGAGAGCCGGGTAATATTATTCCTGATTACGAAACAGGGCACAAACTCAGAGAGGTTAAGTAACTATCCAAAGGTCATACAGCTGCGAATGGATCCCACGTTGTCTGAAATTCAGATGTAGCCAGTGACTTGGGCAAGGCCTGTTTCCTTTCTGCCCAAACTAAACTGTAACTCGTATCTGTGACTTCTTATACCACATTCCATATGCTCCCACCTAACCTATCAGAGTGTCTTACGCTTGAAAAAAAAGCCACTGAACAAATGAATAATTGGATGAACGAATCATCATCCAGTTAGAAGGAAAAAGACATTCCTTCTCATCTAGGAGCACCTGGAAGTGAGGAGAACGTGAACATTTTCTGCTCTGACGTTGTTCATTTCTTAAAAAAGATTATGTATTTGAAAGGCAGAGTTCTAAGAGAGGGAGACAGAGACAGAGATTATCGTCCATCTGCTGGTTTACTCCCAAAGTGGCCACAACGGCTGGGGCTGGGTAAGAGAAGCTGGGAGGAATATAACATCCCTGTGCCTCGTTCTGTTGGCCAAGGCAACCAGCTCAGACCCGACCAGCTCAGTCACGGAGTAAGGAAAGAGTTCTTTCTCCTAAAGAAAAGACCTGCACAGCCACTCTGCAAAGTGCACAGACACAGGAAGCATGAATAATTCTGGTCACTTTCCAGGATACCATAGGTGATCTTCTATATCTCTAGAGGAGCCATTAGTGATGTTACCCAGCAACCTGCTGGTCTGAGTTTTTCCCCAAAGATTATATTGCCAAAAACAAGTTTAAGGGTCAGCACTGTGGCATAACGGGTATAAGTGCCGCCTGTGGTGCTGGCATCACATATGGGCACTGGTTCAAGTCCCGGCTGCTCCACTTCCGATCCAGCTCTCTGCTATGGCCTGGGAAAGCAGTGGAAGATGGCCCAAGTCCTTGGGCCCCTGCACCCATGTGGGTGACCCAGAAGAAGTCCCATGCTCCTGACTTCAGATCGGCCCGGCTTTGGCTGTTGCAGCCATTTGGGGGATGGGCCAGCAGATGGAAGATCCCTCTCTGTCCCTGCCTCTGCCTCTCTCTAACTCTGCCTTTCACATAAATAAATAAACATTTTAAAAAACAGTTTATCGGCCGGCACTGTGGCTCACTAGGCTAATCCTCCGCCTTGCAGTGCCAGCACACGGGGTTCTAGTCCCGGTTGGGGCGCCGGATTCTGTCCCAGTTGCCCCTCTTCCAGGCCAGCTCTCTGCTGTGGCCCGGGAAGGCAGTGGAGGATGGCCCAAGTGCTTGGGCCCTGCACCCCATGGGAGACCAGGAGAAGTACCTGACTCCTGCCATCGGATCAGCGCGGTGCGCCGGCCGTGGCGGCCATTGGAGGGTGAACCAACAGCAAAGGAAGACCTTTCTCTCTGTCTCTCTCTCTCACTGTCCACTCTGCCTGTCAAAAACAAAACAAAACAAAACAAAACAAACAAAACAAAAAAAAACAGTTTATTACATGAATTTTCAAGTTGCTTGCATATAAATTTACTATTCTTCTTTGCTATCTATATAACATACTTTTTTGAGTAAGATTTATTTTTTATTTATTTGAAAGGCAGAGTTAGAGGGAGAGAGAGGTCTTCCATCCGCTGCAATGAATGGGGCTGGGCCAGGCTGAAGCAGGAGCCAGGAGCTTCTTCTGGGTCTCCCACATGGGTGCAGGGGCCCAAGCACTTGGGCCATCTTCTGCTGCTTTCCTGGGTGCATGAACAGGAAGCTGGATTGGAAGTGGAGCAGCCTGGACTTGAACTGGTGCCCATATGGGACGCTGGCACTGCAGGCGGTGGCTTTACCCGCCATGCCACAGCGCCGGCCCCACTATATAACATACTTACCAACCTTCATGTAATCCACCTGTGTGCGTTTCCTAACAAAGACAGAGGGCCATGGACTCACAGACACACGAAGCTAGGACCCTGCCCTCCTGCCCTGCTCTGCAGTCTTACTCCGGGATGAGCAGAGGTTCGCATGTCAGCCAGCCCAGATCCAGTGATCCACATCCTGTACTCAGCTTTGCACTCCTCCACTTGGCAGGTTCCTGTTGGGGAAGATCTAAAAAAGAATCCTGAAGTGGATTTTGGGTTTCCCTACAGTTAATCCTTGCTGCCACGTGGTGTCGCTGTTGAAGCTCTGTCCTGCATAGCCTCAGGGACACAGTCTCTGTGAGATGTTTTTACTGATTTTTGAACAGCCAATGTGGGGATTTAAACTCTGATTCCAGACTTTACAATTTTGCAGTCATTCAGTTCAGCCACTGTTTCCCAAAGATCAATACTATCAGGTTCTGCCTGGGTTCTGGAAGGCTTCTAACCTGAGCCATGTCATAACCATCCTGCTCCCTACAAACTCTTAGGGCCTTGTCTTTTTTTTTTTTTTTTTAATTTAACAGAGTTAGACAGTGAGAGAGAGAGAGAGACAGAGAGAAAGGTCTTCCTTCCGTTGGTTCACCCCCTAAATGGCCGCTCCAAAGCCAGGAGCCAGGTACTTCTTCCTGGTCTCCCATGCGGGTGCAGAGGCCCAAGGACTTGGGCCATCCTCCACTGCCTTCCCCAGGCCACAGCAGAGAGCTGGATTGGAGAAGGAGAAACCAGGACTAGAACCCGGCGCCCACATGGGATACTGGCACCGCAGGCAGAGGATTAACCAAGTGAGCCATGGCGCCGGCCCCAGGGCCTTGTCTTGAGCAGTGGTTGACAACCACAAAGCGGTAGCAATGATCTGATGTGAATTTAACATTTACCATGCTGTCAGGCACTGTAGTAAGAATGTTACAAGTGGCCAGCACCTTGGCTCACTTGGCTAATCCTCCACCTGTGGCACTGGCACCCTGGGTTCTAGTCCCAGTTGGGGCGCCGGGTACTAGTCCCAGTTGCTCCTCTTCCAGTCCAGCTCTCTGCTGTGGCCCGGGAGGGCAGCAGAGGATGGCCCAAGTCCTTGGGCCCTGCACCCGCATGGGAGACCAGGAGGAAGCACCTGGCTCCTGGCTTCGGATCAGCACAGCGCCGGCTGTAGCGTTTAGGGGGGGTGAACCAACGTAAGGAAGACCTTTCTCTCTGTCTCTTTCTCACTGTCTAACTCTCCCTGGCAAAAAATAATAATAATAAAAAAAGAATGTTACAAGTGTTGTATGATGGCTAATTTCAGTGGCAACTGCATTAAACCCAGGTAGTGGATAAAGCATGATTCCTGGGTGTGTCGGTGGCAGGCCAGTTGGTGGACTGAGTGGAGAAGACCCACCCTCCGTGTTGGTGAGCACATCCAACAGGCTGGGGGCCTAGACTGAACAGCAATGCAGAGCAGAAGGGAATTCTCTCTGTCTCCTGGAGCTGGGACACCATTCTCCCCTTGAACACCAAACTTTAGGTTTTCTGGGTTTTTGACTCAAGTGGGCCCCTGGGTTCTCAGGCCTTTGGTCTTGGACTGAGCCTTGTTCCTGACTATCCTAATTCTCCAGCTTGCAGATGACCTGCAGTGGGTCTGTAACAGAGGCCAACAATACACATTTTGAGCATGAAAAGACCCGAGTGACCTGGGTTTGACCTGGGACCCCCTACTCACTCTTTGATGGATGGTTTTGTTTGCATTTCCCTGAAGCCTAGATGCTGATGACCTGGTCACAAGATAGGATGGAATGCCCTGGTCACAAGATAAAGAGCCAACTAGAGATGGAACATCTGGGGGACCCTACCCGGTTTCCGCCTGGGTGACTGCAGCTAAAATTGCGTATTCCCTGTATAAACCCAGCCCCCTTCCCTCGGGCAGAGAGGTGGGACGTTAAGGCACTGGCCTGCCGCCTTCCCTGTTGTTAGCATCCCAAAGAAACTTTCTCTCTCTCTTCCCCAAATCCTTGTTCTCTGAGTCATTGGCTTCTCTTGCAGTGAGTATCCGACTTCAGGTTCGCTAACAGAATTTCTTAGCCTCCATGATCACATAAGCCAATTCCCGTAAATCATCTATCTATCATCTACCTATCACTATCTATCTATCTATCATTCTTTCTCTCTGGAAAACTCTAACTAATACAGATAACATTTCATTTAAAGGGAGACCACATTTTAGAGAAAGAATATGTTACTGAAGACTTTAGATAATTCAAAAACTTTTAAATCATTGGACACTCTGTTTTCTAGAAGAATAACAGTGAGAGGTAGGGAGAGGAACCTTCAACTGTTGTAGAATATTTTTGCCTCTGTGCTACTTTTTGCCTACTAAAAACAGTAAAGTCTCTAGTATTTCACAGAGTGGGCATTCCTAAATTAACTGCTTGGCTTGTCACAACAGTTATTTGGGCTTTTTCATAGTGTTCTAGCCTAACTTCTATTACAAAGTTATTGATTTTGGAGAGTGTTTTTGGCACTAAGGCTGTTGCTTAATGAATCCTAAGATAACATCATTCTAGGATACAGGAAGTATTTTTAAATGATAACACTGAGCGCTAATATCACAGCACATTAGTCATTAATGTCACTGTCGGAAGCTATGATTTACATAAACAACAATGTGGTTCACGTGATAGGAGCAGCGATTTACTTTTGCCGGCATAAGTGGCACTGTCACACAGCCAGAGCTGGAAGTACAGCTTGCAAGCTACTCAGCTCACTGATTTTGAAATTATGCAGATGTTGGTGATTGTTTGAGTTTAGGGAGGTGTGCAATTGCTCAGAGTTATATAACTGAAATTTACGTAGTATACAAAAGCACCACGCAATTGTTATCCTCTTTTTGTGGACGAAAAAGGAAACTTCAGAGAGCGCTGGACCCACTCATGCAGGGTCTCTCAGGTGAGAAAGAGTGGAGTTGGGAGGAGACGCCAGTGTCCAGCTCCAGAACTTGGGAGCAGTCACCAAGATTCCATTCTTTTTTAAGATAACTTTATTTTGGAGAATTACCTGATATTCTTGTTCTAAATCTTGATTGGAATTGCATTCACCCATCCCAAAAGCTCTCCATGATTTTGAATCAGAGGAAGAAATGTTGGGAAAAGATGCAATCCCCTTGGTCCAGAAAAATTCCAGGCAGATTATAACACCTCATCCCTCCTGAACTGCTTTGGCTAACAGGGACCTCAAGGCGTGTCCGCTTCCATAGTAGAAGCGATGCCTCTGTTATTTCTTCTCTCAGAACCAGTCCTGCCTATCATTTGCATAATTGAGAGGGGGTTAACCTAGAGACTTCTCCGGAGCTGAGAGTCAGCTTCCAGTGACCCAGACAAAAACCTAGCATTTGAATTATTCCTTTTGTTTTATGCCCTGGTCAGTCTGTGTCTTGACGAGCAATGTAGCACACACACACAATCACATATGTGTAAGTACACGCTACACATGTGTGTACATACATGTGGGTGTACACTGCTGGAAGAGTCCCTGGTGTATGCCCAAACACACACTGACAAACGTGCAGAGATGTGCAGTGTACACCATTCTCTGTAAATCTGTGCCAGGGTTTAGGGGGTGAATTTTATATTCCAGCCCCAGCCCCAGTCCCCGGGGTGGGGACCTCTTGGGCCTGGAGGAGCGGGGGGGAGAATCTGAGAGCCAGTCATCACTAATTACAATCCCTGAAATAGACTCATCCAACACCCTGGAGTGACAGGCCCGCCTCCTGGCCTCTGGTCCCCTCCCCCACTCCGCCATTTCTCCCTGAGTGACCGCAGTGTGAAAGGCGTCTTGACCAAGGATTCAGTCCTGTCCAAAACCAGAAACATGGCCATGCCCTGGCTCAGCGGCTGGCCTCCTGCTCTTCCCTCCGCGCACTCTCTGAAGCCCACCCCATCCCAGCGTCCGGGCGTAACTCCCTCTCAGTCTGGCTTTGGTGTGTGCCCTGCACTGGGCTTCATTTTCAGTATTTTCTTGGCATTTTGCAGCCATTCTGTGACTTGGTTTGTTCTGTCGGATTTACAAGTGAAAACAAACAGCCACTAAGGAAAAGTTTGCCCAGGGTCACCCAGCTGGGAAGGCAAGACATGGCCTTCGAGCCGGAGTCTGCTCTTGGCACGTGCCAGGACCCCTAGTCCCCCTCCCAGCAGACCCTCTAAGTCAGAGCAGCAGACACTGCAAGGCACAGTCCAGTGTGCCGAGCTGCCTCTGGGGCTCCCTTCCTCCCAGGAGCCGCCTTAGTCCTTCTTCCTCGTCTTCTCTCCTAAGTCAGCTTAAGAGCCTAAGGCTGCATTAGCCCCACCGTGGGAGACCCAGCACCAGCCCTGGGGGCCGAAAGTCAGGCACCAGGCAGAAAGGGCATGGACGCAGAGCCACCAGGGTGAGGATGGTTTCCGCCCTGGACCGATGGGCGGTGCTGATGTGGTCACAGTGCGCCTGTCTGGTGGCTGGCTCTGGGGTACAGCATCAGAGCCAGCAATTCCTCTGTGGTGACAGCCGGACCACCAGCCCCAGATTCCCGACCCTGGCCACCAGCTCTGCTGCAACAGGGCTGAGTTTCCAGGAGCTCCCTCCAGGCTCTCTGAGAGGAGGGGGCTGCGATGAATCTCATGAGAAAAACTTACTCCCTACTGAAATAATTTTGAAAATTTCCTGGGGCCAGGCGCTGTGGTGTAGTGCATTAAGCCGCTGTCTTCAGAGCCAGTATGGGACTTCGGTTCGAGTCCCAGCTGCTCCACTTCCAATCCCGCTCCCTGCTAAGGCACCTGAAAAGGTAGCAGAAGATGGCCCAAGTCCTTGGGCCCCTGCACCCACCTGGGAGACGCAGATGAAGCTGCTGGCTCCTGGCTGCAGACTGGCCCAGCTCTGGTCATTGCAGCTATTTGGAGAGTGAACCAGTGATCTCTCCCTCTCTCTCTGTAACTCTGACTTTCAAGTAAATCGAAGAGAAGAGAAGAGAAGAGAAGAGAAGAGAAGAGAAGAGAAGAGAAGAGAAGAGAAGAGAAGAGAAGAGAAGAGAAGAGAAGAAGGAAGAGAGAGGAAGAGAGAGAGGAAGGAAGGAAGGAAGGAAAGAAAGAAAGAAAGAAAGAAAGAAAGAAAGAAAGAAAGAAAGAAAGAAAGAAAGAAAGAAAGAAAGAACCTCCTGACCTCCTGAAAGGCAGGAACTATGTCATTTTGTTCTTCTCAGCTCCAAGCACAGAGCCTGGAACCTACAATGTGTACAGTCGGTACATACTGGCTAAAACAAAACAAAGCAAAACAAACAAAAAGCATTCCGGATCCGGTCCCCTTAAATGCTGCCCTTCTTAGACCAGGGCAAACCCCACCCCCTTTCTCAGCTGACAGCACACCCTCCTCCTCCTCCCCCACACATCTTGCTTATCCTGCATCAGCTTGCAAGATCAGTAACACATTTGGGGCTACTTGTTTTTTTTTGTTTTTGTTTTTTGTTTTTTTTTTTTTTTTCACACCGGCCACTGGGAAACTCCTTGTGAACCTAATGAGGATTCTGGTACCACCTAGACCTACAAATGATTGCAAAAGGTGCCACAGCTGGCTGGGGCTGGTGCTGGTGCTGTGTCACAGTGGGTTAAAACCTGGGCTGCAGAGCCTGCCTCCCATTATGGGTGCTGGTTCAAGTCCCGGCTGCACTACTTCCTATGCAGCTCCCTGCCAACGCACCTGGGAAGGCAGTGGAGGATGCCCCAAGTGCTTAGGACCCTGCACCCACTTGGGAGACCCTGGCTTCTGGCTTCAGATTAGCTGAGCTCCAGCCATTGGGGCCATTTGGGGAGTGAACCAGTGGATGGAAGACCTCTCTCTCTCTCTCTCTCTCTTTATCTCTGTCTTTCAGATTAAAAAAAAAGGTGCAGTAGCTGTGTGACACTTTTATTTTATAATGATAACATTGATAGCATTCTTATTTTATGTGTCTTTTTGGAGACCAATAGAGGAAGAAACACCAAAATGTAGCTTGTCATAGTTATTATCGGCTAGGGTTTTGCCTTACAAGTTATCTTTCTTTTTAAAAAATGTTTATTTATTTTATATGTTTGAAAGGCAGAGTGACACAGAGAGAAATCTGCTGTTTCACTCCCCAAATGCAGCAGTCGAGACTTGGTCAGGCTGAAGCCAGGAGCCCAGAACTATATATCCTGGTCTCCCACACGGGTGGCAGGGGCCCAAGCACTTGAGTCATCTTCTGCTGCCTCCTGGGAGGTAATAACAGGAATATTAGAGGCCAGCGCCGTGGCTCAATAGGCTAATCCTCCACCTAGCGGCGCCGGTACACCGGGTTCTAGTCCTGGTCGGGGCGCCAGATTCTTTCCCGGTTGCCCCTCTTCCAGGCCAGCTCTCTGCTGTGGCCCAGGAAGGCAGTGGAGGATGGCCCAAGTGCTTGGGCCCTGCACCCCATGGGAGACAAGGAGAAGCACCTGGCTCCTGCCTTTAGATCAGCGCGGTGCGCCAGCCGCAGCGCACCAGCCGCGGCGGCCATTGGAGGGTGAATCAACGGCAAAAGGAAGACCTTTCTCTCTCTCTCTCTCTCTCTCTCTCACTATCCACTCTGCCTGTCAAAAAAAAAAAAAAAAAAGGAATATTAGATGGGAAGCAGAGCAGTGAGGACTCAGTCTGGGATGGGGGCATTGCAAGTAGCAGCTTAACCCACTGCAACACAATGTCCATTGCACCACAATCCCCATCCCCTTTCTTTTTTTTTTTATAAAGGAAATCGGTATACATTTTTTAACTTTTTAAAAATTATTTTATTTATTTCAAAGACAGAATTACAGAGAGAGGCGGAGCCAGAGAGAGAGAGAGAGACAGACAGACAGACAGACAGGTCTTCCATTCCACTGGTTCACTCCCCAAATGACTGCAACAACCAGAGCTGAGCTGATCCGAAGCCAGGAGTCAGGAGCTTCTTCCAGGTCTCCCACATGGATGCAGGGGCCCAAGGACTTGAACCATCTTCCACTGCTTTCCCAGGCCATAGCAGAGAGCTAGATCAGAAGTGGAACAGCTGGGACTTGAACCAGTGCCCACATGGGATGCTGGTGCTGCAGACTGGTGCTTTAATCTGCTGTACCATAGCACCAGCCCCCTCCATCCCCTTTCAACCAGTGGAGTTGCAGATCTGTGTCTGGGCAATTTTCCCCCCTTCCTGCTGCTCTAAGTCTTTGATACCTTGGGTCTGGGATTCCACGGATACTTTGTGAGACCTGGAGGGTGGTTCCTGCCCTTTATAAGAGACAGTGTGACATCTCTGTGAATTGTCTTTCCTTATCTATTCAAATGGCCACCTAAAGAGGATCTATTGGCTGCGGCTCACTTGGCTAATCCTCCAACTGTAGCACCAGCACTCCGGGGTTCTAGTCCCGGTTGGGGTGCCAGATTCTGTCCCAGTTGCTCCTCTTCCAGGCCAGCTCTCTGCTGTGGCCCAGGAGTGCACCCACATGGGAGACCAGGAGAAGCACCTGGCTCCTGGCTTCAGATCAGCGCGGTGCGCCGGCCACAGCAGCCATTTGGGGGGGGGGGGGAGTGAACCAACGGCAAAGGGAAGACCTTTCTCTCTGTCTCTCTCTCACTGTCCACTCTGCCTGTCAAAAAAAAAAAAAAAAAAAAAAAAGAGGATCGATCCTCTGTTCCTGTCCTAGGAGGTCCATGTTCATGCACCTTGCTGGTTTCCACCTAAAATGCTTAATCCAACCTTTATTTATATGCAGGGAAGCATAAAGGGCCCCCCAAAGCTACTGAAGAAGAGAGAACTAGTGTCTGATACTCTTCCTATGAAAAACTTTTTTTAGAAGATTTATTTATTTATTTGAAAGTCAGAGTTACACAGAGAGGAGAGGCAGAGAGAGGGAAGTCTTCTGTCCGATGGTTCACTCCCCAGATAGTCGCAACGGCCGGAGCTGCACCGATCTGAAGCTAGGAGCCAGGAGCTTCTTCTGGGTCTCTCACACAAGCGCAGGGGCCCAAGGACTTGGGCCAACTTCCACTGCTCTCCCAGGCCATAGCAGAGAGCTGGATCAGAAGAGGAGCAGCTGGGACTAGAACCAGCACTCATATGGGATGCTGGCGCTTCAGGCTGGGGTGTTAACGCCCTGGACCACAGCGCTGGCCCTTCCTATGAAAAACTTAGTGAGCACCTTCTTGCAGCATTCTTTATGACAGCCCAGAGACAAGCAATTCAAATGTCTGTGACAGATGAATGGCTGAAGAGAACGTGGTCTCTACAGACAATGGGAAACCATCCAGCTTTAAAGAGGGAAGTTCTACCATGTGCTACACCATGGATGAATCTGGAGGACATTATGCCAAACGAAATAAACTTGTCACAAAAAGCCAAACACTGCACGATTCTACCTGGATGAGGTATCTAAGACACTCAAGCTTGTAAAGGTAGAACCGTGGGTGCCAAAGCCTGGGAAGAGAAAGGAAGAAGGAGCTGTCAGTGGGTGCACAAATAGGCTTCAAGAAGTTTCTGGAAAAGTAGTGTGGGCATTTAACCTAGTGGTTAGGATGCCCATGTCCCACACTTGAGTGCCTAAGCTTGATTCCTAACCCAGGTCCCAGGAGGCAGCAGTGACTACTCAAGTAATCGAGGTCCTGCCAACCATGTGGGAGACATGGGTTGAGTTCCCAGCCCCTGGCCTAGCCCTGGTGGTTGTGAGCATTTAGAGTGAACCATTGGATGGAAGCTGTTTCCGCTTGCTCGCTCTTTCTCTCCCTCTCAAATAAATAATTAAAAAAAAAATCTTAGGCCTATGGAAAAAAGGAAAAGATATTGCAAATTTTTCATGAACTGAGAGAAAGAAAAAAAGAAAGACAGACTTCGGGCAGGCACCATGGCATAGAAGGTTAAGCCTCTGCCTGTAGTGTCGGCATCCCGTATGGTTGCTGGTTTGAGCCCCAGCTGCTTTGCTTCTGATCCAGCTCCCTGCTAATGTGCCTAGGAAAGCAGTAGAAGATGGCCCAAGTTCTTGGGCCTCTGTATCCACGTGGGAGACCCAGAAGAAGCTCCTGGCTCCTGGGTTTGGATCGGCGCAGCTCTGGCCATTGCGGCCTTTTGGAGAGTGAACCAGTGAATGGAAGATCTCTCTCTGCCTCTGCCTCTGCCTCTGCCTCTCTGCAACACTGCCTTTCAAATAAATAAAAATCTTTAAAAAATGTATTTGTTTTTTATTTGAAAGGCAGAGTGACAAAATAGGAGAGACAGAGAGAGAGAGAGAGATCTTCCAGTCACTGGTTCACTCCCTAAAGGGCTGTAACAACTGGGTCTGGGCCTGATGGAACTCAAGAGAAAGGAACGCCATCCTATTCTTCCACGTGGGTGGCAGGGGCCCAGGTACTTGGGCCATCTTCCTAGGCATGTTAGTAGGAAGCTGGATAGGAAGTGGAGCAACTAGGACTTACACACCCACTCTGATGTGGGATGCTGGCATCATAAGCAGCAGCTTCACTTGCTGCACCACAATGCCGGCCTCTTCATGAACTTTTTGAAGCCCTCTCATATGAGTCTATTGTCTGTTGCTAATAACACAATACCAAATAATGGGTAATTTATAAAGAAAATAGGTTGGGGCTGGTATGTGGCATAACAGTGTAAGCTGTCGCTTTTAACAACAGGTCACATATCTGAGCATTGTGGCAGTAAGTCCCGGTTGCTCTGCTTCTGATCCAGCTCCCTGCTAATGCCCCTGGGAAAGCAACTTAAGATAGCCCAAGTGAGGCTGGCGCTGTGGTGTAGCAGGTAAAACAGCCACCCACAGTGCTGGCATCCCATACAGGTGCCTGTTCAAGTCCTGGCTGCTCCACTTTCGATCCAGCTCTCTGCTATGGCCTGAGAAAGCAGTTGAAGATGGCCCAAATGCTCGGGTCCCTGCACCCATGTGTAAGACCTGGAAGATGCTCTAGGCTCCTGGATTCAGACTGGCACAGCTTTGGCCATTGTAGCATGTGGAGTGAACCAGCAGATGGACGACCTCTCCCTCCCTCTCTCTGCCTCTGCCCCTCTATAACTCTGCCTTTCAAATATATAATCTTTAAAATATATATATATAATATAATCTTTAAAAAAAAAGGAATAAAGACTTGCTCCTTGGAGGTACCTGTGGCCAAGTCACTAAATTCTGGACCAAAGAATGTAAGCAGAGGAACACAGATGACTCGGGGGCAGGTGTCCTTAAAATAAAGGCAAACCCTCTTGCAGCCCTTCTTCCTCCTGTCTGTTGGCTGGAATGACATGATGGTTGGAGCCTGAGTGACCATGCTGGGTCATGAGATAGAATCTAAGCATAACTGATGCCTTCAGGTGAGTCCCTGCACACAGTGAGTGACGTGTTGATGCTGCATGTGTTGCACATGGAGAAACTGGAAGCTGTGCTATGATTCTGCCATGTCTAGTATGACCCAGGTAGTTCAGTGCTTATGGTTGAATGAAATCACAGTCTATCAAGTGCCCACATGGAAAGTACAGAGACTTCTGAAGACAAACATTTACGAACTGGAAGCTAAATCGTTGGCATCTCTGATTTTCCCATTCATTCATTCAAGTATTAATGGAGTGATCTTTTATCTGCTGGGTACTATTTTGATGCTGGAAAAAAAGCATTCAACAAGACCAAGTCTTTATCCTCCCAGGATGTTAATGAACAGGTAATGTCTTCCTCCCACTTCCCACCGGGTGATATGAAAAGTCTCAGTATCTATAGGGAGAGAGGGGGGACAACTGAAATATGGAAGGAATTTTGAACTGTGGCCAAGGAGTGCTTTTTCTCTTGCCCAAGATTCCTCAGAATATCCGTTTTGGAGAGAGGTAGGAGACGTTCCTGCCCCAGCTTGTCTTGGGGGGTTAGGGTTGGGTCAGGGCTCCGATATGAAATCAAGAAACTCTTATAAGAATTCACCAACCAGACCAGTTCCTTAAGCTTCTTCAGGGTCTCCAGGAATCCCAGTTACCAAAAAGGGATTTCCAGCACCAGTAATCAGCAAATGTGGAAAGTGCACCAGTGGGGACCTATGTTTTCTAAACTACAATCATGGCAGGAGGTCTAAGAAGTCCTTTTTCCTATGGGGTCCATTGAAACTATAGTTTTGTTTTTTTTTGAAAAGATTTATTTTATTTATTTGAAAGACAGAGTTACAGAGAGAGGTAGAAACAGAGAGAGAGAGGTCTTCCATCTGCTGGTTCACTCCCCCAGATGGCCACAACTGCCAGAGCTGAGCTGATCCGAAGCCAGGAGCCAGGAGCTTCTTCCAAGTCTCCCAAGTGGGTTTAGGGGCCCAAGGACTTGGGCCATCTTCTACTGCTTTCCTAGGCCATAGCAGAGAGCTGGATTGGAAGTGGAGCAGCCGGGACTAGAACCGACACCCATATGGGATGCTGGTGCTTCAGTCCAGGGCTTTAACCTGCTGTGCAACAGCACTGGCCCCAAAACTATAAAGTTTTAAACTCAAATCTTTCCCCACATGTAGACTTGGAGCATAAGACATCATAGTAGTCATATTACTTAGGCTATTCACCCTGGAAATTAACAACTCCAGCATCCAACCAATGATTTGCTGCATAAGGCAAGGCATTCAGACCACTGCTTCTGAGAAATTTCATTCCATCTGGGGACACATAACAAGGAAAATGAAGGGCATATTCACCATTCTTGGTCTCCTGGGAAGTTGGACATAAAATAATCTTTAAACAAAAAGAGTTATATACGTATGTAATTGCAAGACAGCATGACAGAGTTGAGGGGAGAGAGGGAGGGAGAGAGATCTTCCATCTGCTGGTTCACTCCCAAAATGCCCGCAGCAGCTGGTGCTGGGCCAGGCCAAAGCCAGGAGCCCACAACTCGGTCCAGATCTCCCACATGGATGGCAAGAATGCAAGGACTTGGCCCATCTTCTGCTGCTTTCCCAGGTGCATTAGCAGGAAGTGGAGGATCCAGGACTTGAACTGGCACACTGATATCAGATGCCAGTATCATAAGTGGCAGCTTCACCCACTCTGCCACAATGCTGCCCTCTAAAATGTACATTTTTCTAGAGTTGCCCATAGCTTTTACCAGTTTAAAAAAAAAAGGATGGGGGTGTACATGACCCAACTGTGAATAGAAAGCATTGTCTAGGCACTGGGGAGCCATCACAATTTGGAGCAGGCGAGTGATTGGAGATTTGCTTTGTACACTTATGCACTGATGGAACAGGGGTTGGCAGGAAAGTTGTCCAGAGGATCACACAAACCCCAAGGTGGATACTAAGCTGGCAGGGGACTGAGAGAAGGACAGGTGTCTGAGAGGCAGAATGCAGCAGGTGGAGGGGAGTTTGGATGAAGGTATGCAGGGGAATAAATGTAAGGATTAGAATTGTGGTTCCAGGCTAGCGCTGTGGCACAGAGGGTAAAGCTGCCGCCTGCAATGCCGGCATCCCCTATGGGCACTGGTTCGAATCCTGGCTGTTCCACTTCCGATCCAGCTCTCTGCTATGACCTGGGAAAGCAGTAGAAGATGGCCCAAGTCCTTGGGCCCCTGCACTTGTGGGGGAGACCCAGAGGAAGCTCCTGGCTCCTGGCTCCTGGCTTTGGATCAGCACAGCTCCAGCCATTGCGACCATCTGGGGAATGAACCAGCAGATGGAAGACCTCTCTCTCTTTCTGCCTCTGCCTCTCTGTAATTCTGCCTTCCAAATAAATAAACAAATATTTAACAAGAAAAAAGAATTATGATTCTAACTCTAAGGAAAAATATGTCAAAGAAATTATGATTGACTTTCACGCTAAACAATTTCTTATAATCTGCCTAGAGACAGAAAAAAAATGCAGCCCAGCTGTGGTCTAACCCACAGATCCACCAGGAAGTTTGTTAGGACTTCCTTTTGTCCACGATGTGTTCTGATGTGACAGTCAGATACACTTTTCTCTCCTCTGAGTCCGAATCCTGTTACTTGTACCCAGAAATTCTTCAGGACGCTAAAGACTTGAGGGGAAACCTAGAGCAGTTTGCTCACCTGCATCTAAGATTGTATTTCACTGGGTCACCTTAGAGCCTCCCTCATCTTTGCAAAGCAGGAGGTCTCCCCATGGGTCCACAGAGGGTTCGTGTTTCATGACTTGTGCAAGGTCCACAGCAGATAAAGTACGGAGAAAACCACTCGATAGTTTTCAGCCTAAACACCTGTGCTGTGCTGTGCATTAGAACCTAGGAAGAGAAGCAGGTTTGCAGGGAAGGTGAAAGTAAAATTATGAAACTAGGTTTCAACAAACTGAAACCAAGGCATCTCTGAGGCATCTGATCCGTCTGGAATCTTTTGGTTATGAGTGACAGAAACCAGCGAAGACTGACTAAGTAGAACAGGGGATGGTTGGACTCCCAGAGGTAAAAACCGCAGCGGGACCAGCACGGTGGCACAGCCAGCACTCCAGCATCCCGTATCAGAGCGCTGGCTGGAGTCCCCGCCGCTCCTCTTCCAATCCGGCTCCCTGATAATGCACCTGGGAAAGCAGCAGAAGACAACCCAGGTGTATGAGCCCCTGTACCCACATGGAAGACCCAGAAGAAGCTCCTGGCTCAAACTGAACTTGGAAAACTTGGAAACAGATCCTTCCCCCATTGAACTTTCAGATTAGACCCCAGCCCTGGATGACAGACAACAACGAGAGGACCCAGCTGAGCCCTGCTAAGATTTCTGAGCCACAGAAGCTGTGAAAAAATAAGTGTGTGTTTTAAGTCACTATATTTTGTGCTAATTTTTTTACATGGCAATAGACAACTAATAGAGCTACATTTAGGGACTACCTCCCCCCCCCCCCCCCCCCCCGCCAAGGGGCAGATGAGGTCAGTCTCAGATGAATCATGCAGACTGAATGTACGGCAAAGGTATGTCTGCAAAGGAAAACTAAGGTGTAGTTACCAGAAGGGGATGGAATCTGGGAGGCAAATGCACCAGCTGTCGTCCACCTCACACATCTATTTGGGAATATAAGGAGGCGGCTGGAACTACATCTAGAGATATAGATTTGGTAGTGATTCATGCATAGGCAAATACTGAAGCCATAAGAAACGATGACATTGCCCCCAAAGGGAGAAGGCTCAAGGGCAAATCTCTTGGAAGTGGCAACAATTAAGGGGCAGATGAGGTGATTAGCTGAGGGCAGAGGTGTAGAGACGTGTTCATTGTTGTACAAATTCAGCCTGTTTAGTTGGTAAAAGAGAGATAAATCTGTGAAGATCACAGCTGGGCCTTCAGTTCCTAAGTGGTATTTTTGGGAAGCCATCGATATAGAAGCAAGTGTCAAAATCAGGCACGTCGAGGGAGAAAGTCTGGCCGGAAAAGGTAGTCAGGAAAGGTATTCCTGGCCGAATCTGTATAATTGGGCAGCAAGGGCAGGAAGAGAACCCACAGGGAAGAAGCTGGAAAAGAACAGTTGGAGAGGTAGGAGGCAATCTAGGAGAGACTAGTCTCCCAGAATCCCTGAGCACTTAAGACTGATGCAGTCAATAACAGCAAATGTTAAAGAGAGGTTGAAGTGATGAGAATTCAGAAGAGAATGGTGGATCGCTAACAAGGAGGTCCACTGGCGTCCCAGGAGGAAGCATCCCAGAGGAAACCGGGGGCAGAAGCAGGGCTGTGTGGGCTTTTGCAGCTGCGAGTGGGTCATGAAGCAGAAGTGTGGCAAGCGGGCTGGCATCGTGAGACGTTTCATGAGAGGTGGAGGGAAGACCGGGACATACAGATAGGCTGAGGCGAAAAGTCTGGGCTTCCACTCAGATCTCTGAGTACAGTTGCCTTTCTTGAGTGCTGTTATATCTTTCTGAGGTAACAGGGTTCAAGACTGCCCACAGACTAGACGTTGGCAAAATCTTGTAAAGAGCTAGATGAAAGTACTGTAGGCTCTTGCGGGCCGTAAGGCCTCTGTCACACCCATTCAACTCTGCCTTGGGTAGTGTTTGTTAGAAAGCGCTGTGGCTCACTTGGTTAATCCTCCGCCTGCAGTGCCGGCATCCCGTATGGGTGCCGGGTTCTAGTCCCGGCTGCTCCTCTTCTGGTCCGGCTCTCTGCTGTGGCCTGGGAAGGCTGTGGAGGATGGCCCAGGTGCTTGGGCCCCTGCACCCACATGGGAGCCCAGGAGGAAGCACCTGGCTCCTGGCTTTGGATTGGCGCAGCGCTGGCCGTGGCGGCCATTTGGGGGTGAACCAATGGAAGGAAGACCTTTCTCTCTGTCTCTTTCTCTCTCACTGTCTAGCTCTATCTTTCAAATGAAAAAAAAAAGAAAGAAAGCAGCCGCAGACAATATGCAAACAAGGGAGTTGGCTAAGCTTCAATCAACTGTATCTGCCACAAACCTGGAGGAGACAGGAGTTGGCCCAAGGAGTGCCATCTGCTGACCTTGCCCTAGGCTTATGGAAAGGGATCGGAGATATGATAAATGAGGTAAACTGATGAAGCATGGGTACGAGCAAGACTTCAGGGTCTTGCACCAGAAAGGTGTTTGCAGGTATTTGGGAACTGGCTACCCTGTGATTTCCCCTTCAGGTATCTGCTCTGTGGTCTCCTACTGTGAGCACCTCAGGACCAGGAATGTTTCCTAGTGGTGATTCCAGAGTCCTCCATGCAGGCAGTGCTCAGATACTAAAGCGTCTAAAGAAGCACCTCTCCAGGTTCCACAATAGGGAATGAGGTGTCCCAAGCAGTACTTAACCACTGCATCAAATGCCCGACCCTAAGAATATTTTTTATTTTTATTTTACTTATTTATTTATTTATTTATTTATTTATTTTTTCTGACAGGCAGAGTGGACAGTGAGAGAGACAGAGAGAAAGGTCTTCCTTTGCCGTTGATTCATCCTCCAATGGCCGCCGCGGCCGGCGCACCGCGCTGATCCGATGGCAGGAGCCAGGTGCTTCTCCTGGTCTCCCATGTGGGTGCAGGGCCCAAGCACTTGGGCCATCCTCCACTGCACTCCCTGGCCACAGCAGAAAGCTGGCCTGGAAGAAGGGCAACCGGGACAGAATCCGGCGCCCCGACTGGGACTAGAACCCGGTGTGCCGGCGCCGCAAGGCAGAGGATTAGCCTAGTGAGCCGCGGCGCTGGCCAAGAATATTTTTTAAGAAGACAGGTTCTTCTTCTCCTTCTTTTGAAGATTTATTGATTGATTTGAAAGGCAGAGGTGCCGAGGTGGGAGAGGGAGAGAGAAGGAGAGAGGAAGAGACAGATATTCTATCTGCTGGTTCACTCCACAAAGGGCTGGGCCGGGCTGGAGGCAGGAGTTTCTTCTAGGTTTCCCACAGGGGTGCAGAAGCCCAAGCACTTGAGCCATCTTCCACTGTTTTCCCAGGTGCATTAGCAGGGAGCTGGATCAGAAGTGGAGTAGCCAGGACTCAAACCGGTGCCCATTCGGGATGCCAGCACTGTAGGCAGCAGCTTAAGCTCTGTGCCACAGCACCGGCCCCATGGAGAAAGAGGGATGCTACTGGGGACCACAGCACAGGGTGCTTCAACTGTAACGCCAACACTGAATTATTGAGATGGGTGGCAGGCACAGGCTATCATTTTATCCTTTGTTTTATTTCATAATAGAAGTTTTCTGTGGCTTTACTGGTGGAAGGTCAGCCACCGCTCAGCTTTGGGCAGAATTAATTGCTGGATAAAAATGTGACATTCATTCCTTCAATAAATGCCTACTGCATTAAAAAAAAAAAAAGGCAGCACCTCATTGCAGGAGGAGGGGAAACTGAAGAGGCTCGGACGGAAAGCCTCTACCTTCCGGGTTCGTTAGAAGCAGTCAAGTTACCTCCACTGATGGTTAAGTCAGGAGGCAATGCTTCCTCTGATGTTTCAGAGTCGGTCCCTCCAAGAGGCAACGGGTCAGGGCAAAGAGGGCCCCTGTCTCACACTTAGCGAATTCTCATCCCTACTAGCGATGGAGTGTCTGTGCAGGACTGTGCGAATCAGGGAGGGTGGTCCTGGATTGCAGTGAGTGTGGTGAGGAAGGCAGGTGACTGCATGGCCCAGGTGTGTACTGAAACTCCCAGAGGAGGAGGGAAGAACATGGAGGTGCTGTGGGGTGGCTGGGAGCCAAGGAGCTCCTGGGCGCATTTTTTTTCATACTTCTTTAACAGGTTGGACCATGTCTAGCTGTTCCTGGCCTCCATGATTGACTGTTTCTTGAGAGGGGATGGGGCCAAGCCAGGGTTGGTGGGGTGGTGAGAGAGAAAGGAAGCCTTCCTGTGAGCAGTGCATCCCTGAGCCCTGGGAATCCAGAGACAGGAGACTGCATTGACAGGAACCAGTCCAATTCTGATCAGAGGACTGGAGCCTACTCTGCCCCAGGAAGGATGCTAGCAGAACACAAACAGGGGCCTGCAGAAGAAGTTAGAAGCAGCAGAGGGGCCAGCACCACAGCGTAGCGGGTAAAGTGGGTAAAGCCGCTGCCTGCAGTGCCAGTATACCATGGAGGCGTTGGTTCGAGTCCCAGCTGCTCCACTCCCGATCCTGCTCTCTGCCTGGGAAAGCAGTAGAGGATGGCCCAAGGCCTCGGACCCTTGCACCTGTGTGGGAGACCCAGAGGAAGCTCCTGGCTCCTGGCTTCAGATCAGTGCAGTTCCGCTTGTTGTGGCCATCTGGGGTGTGAACCAGCGGATGGAAGACCTCTCTCTCTTTCTGCCTCCGCCTCTCTGTAACTCTGCCTTTCAAATAAATAAATAAATCTTATTTAAAAAAAAAAAAAGCAGCAGAGAGGTGAGGGTGGAGGACATTGGAGGGAAAAGGTAAGAGCATCTTCAAGGAAAATGAAGTCTGGCGCTGAGAGGGTAGCGGGATGTGTTCAAGGCATCCATGCTGTCTCAGCCTTTGCCTCTTTTCTGCTCCCTATGCTGGATTCTGACTGAATTTTCAGCCAATATTGAACGCATCTGCTTTTCCTCACCTCTCAGCCTTTGTGTTGTTCCCTCTCCTTGCCATGTCCTTGCTCTCCTTCCTCCCATCTTTTTCTGTCTAAACCCTTTCTGTTCCTCAAGACCCGCATGCTACGTCCTCCAGGGAGCCTTCTTGGGTTCCATTCTCCATTGGGAGCAACCCTCCCCTCTTCTGAACTCCTCCTCTGTCTCTCATCAGTGCAGGCCTTTGGTAATATCTCCTTGTAGTAGTAAATGAGTATTGGCGACAGATGAGGTGGGTTTATTAAGAGACCTGCGTTCAGCAACTGGTATCCATTATGAAAAGGATTCCTGACAAAGATAGAAAGACTCCTTTAGAATATTCATTTATTTGAAAGCAGAGTGACAGAGAAAGGGGAGAGAGAGAGAGAGAGAGAGAGAGAGAGAGAGAGAGAGAGAGGTCAGTCTTCTTTCCACGGGTTCACTTCCCAAATGACTTCAACAGTCAGGGCTGGGCCAGGCCAAAGCCATCCGAGTCTCCCTTGTAGGTGACAGGAACCCAAATACTTGGGCCATCTTCTGCTGCTTTCCCAGGCACATCAGCAGGGAGTTGGATTGGAAGCAAAGCAGCTGGAACTCAAGCCAGCACTCCAATATGGGATGTGGGTGTCCCAAGCAGTAGCTTAACCTGTTTCACCTCAACATCCACCCTGATAGAAGGAATTTAAATCCCTTCTCCTGGCTATTGATTCCCTTGGTGATTTACGATTTAGATCTTGAGGACTTCACACACTCCCCCCAAAAAATAAATCACTCCCCCACCAGAATCATAGAATATTATTTATCATCTATCAGAAAGCCCACAGGGATTCTAGTACCGCACTGTCCCATCCAGTAACCATTATCCGTGTGGCAAAAAAAAAAAAAAAAACAGCTACATGTCAAGTGGTCAGCAGCCACGTGTGGCTAGTGGCCACCATATTGGAGGGTGCAACTAGGGAACATGTTCATCTTAACACACAGTTCCCTAGAGTTGCTTGCTGTAGACCAATCGTTTGCAAAGGAGCAAACAGCCCAGAGAGGGAGTATGACCCCACCAAGCACGTAGTTGGCAGCTGTGGGCGGGGAGCCGAGGAGCCCTACTACTCCCAACAGTCATCGTCCTGCTGCCTCTTTGGGCTCCTCCTAAGTCAGCGCCCTGAGTGGGCCCTGCACCTGGGCCCCGGCGCTGCACGGTCTGTTGGAAAGGATGTTTGCGACTGCCAGAGCTTCGGATGCTGCACATTCCTGATCGGGTCAGGCCTGCCCTGCGGCGGCTCAGGGAATCAGCTCCTCCGAAGAGCCCCAGATCTTTCTGGAGCTGCCTTCTTGCTGCCCAACCCTGGGGGCGCGCGCGTCCAGGAGCCTCTCCCATCGCCCTGAGTGAGGCTTAAGGGCTGTGGCGGTCTCCCTGCGGGAGAAGTACTTCCAGTGAAGGAGGGGTTGCAGCCCGGCGGGAAATCGCACCCCTTGCGTCTTTCAAGGTCTCCAAGTCCAGCACCAGGGCCATCTGGAAACAGGGTTCCTGCCAGCCCCACCTGGGGGCCGCATTTGGCGGGAACTGCATCAGCCTTCACCTGCAGACCAGTCGGGGGCGTGACGGACCAAGCCGGGAGAGGGGGCGTCCCGGGGTGGGGGTGGGGTGACGAGAGGCCAGGGGAGGGGGCGCCGCGAGCGCCCTGACCTCGCCGGCTGTTGGGAGGCGGAGGGGGTGGGGGTTGGGGGAGAAGAGGGGAGCCAATGGGAGGGAGGATCTCGTTTCAAAAGGGTTAACCCGCAGCCAATGGGAGCCTGGGGGAGCGGATCCTGCTCACTCCATTCAAGAATCCCAAGTATTCAAGATGGACGGCAGGGAGTGTGGAAGGAGAAAGGGGGCGAGGGGGGAAAAGCCAGATCTGCAGAGGAGAGGGGCGCAGCGGCCGGCCGGCCCCGGAGCCCCGGCCCCAGCCGGCGGGTGGAGGGGCGGCCGCAGGGAATCGGAGCCCGGCGGGGGAGAGGGGCTGGCGGGGTGCGAGAGGGCGTGAGCGAGGGGGAGCCAGGCCAGGAGGGGAGCCAAGGGGGAGGGCAGGGCAGAGAAAGAGCCCGGGAAGAAGGAGGTGGCAGGCAGAGGAACGTAACGAAGAGCAAGGTGTGGGTACCGTGAGCTCCCAGAAGGGTAACGCCGCCGGTTTTCGGTTTTCTTCTCTCTGGGCGAGGGGCGGGCGGTGGTCTGGGCTCTTTCTCTCGTCTGCTTCTCCCCCTCCTCACCCTCCACTCTGGGCATCTCTGCTCTTTTTCCTTTCCCGACAGTGGATGTGGGAAGCACCGGGCATGTCTCTCCGAGGTGGCCTCACTGTCATTTTCCAGTGGGGGGCGTGGTGGGGAAGAGGTTGGGGTGTGTGTGTGTGTTGGGGGGGTCTCCGTGGGGCCCGGCCGAGGCCGAGCCATCTGTCGGTGCCTGAGCTCGGGGGTTGAGGGAGTGGGACTCTGGGGACTTGGTGGGTGTGTGCCGAGGGGTCGCGGGCGCCGAGGGTGTTGGCGCGGGGCAGAGAGTTGTGCGCCTCCAGAACTTGTGGGGGTGAGCCCAGGGCTGCGCGCGGCGGCGAGGGGGGTGAGGCCCTTGAGCTACTAGTTGTGGGGCGTTGAGGGGCGCTGGGGCGCGGGCGGCTGCACCCTCGCTCCCGCTCTCGTAGTGAAGGCGGAGTATGCCGCGAGTACGGCTGAGTTTGTGTGTGTGTGTGTGTGTGTGTGTGTGTGTGTGTGTGGTCCAGCCCCGAGGTGTGCGTTGGGCACAGTTGGGTGTTGAGGGAGAGCGCCCCTCGCCCCCCCACTTCCCAGCTGGCCCTCTCATCCCATTCACAGAACATGGCTTTCAGGACCCTCCTGGTCTCCTCCTCCCGTCGCCATGGCTGCGGGGAGGGGGTGGGAGGAGACAGTTGGGGCCAGCCCCCTGCCCCTGCTGCTCCAGCTAACCCCCCACCTGCCCTTTCTCTCCCTTCCTCAGGCTGGGCCCCAGCCCCTGCTGCTCTGGGGGGCAGGGGCCGGAAGATGGTGGCCAATGAGGAGGGGGAGTGGAGAGAACTTGAGCCGGGGCCTCCCCTCCCCCATTTCCTCCTCTGTCTCTACACCCGCTTCTGGAAGGAGCTGGGGATGGCTCTTGGGCCCATGGTGGGGGAGGGGTCCTGCTGGCTGGTGAATGGCGGGGCCAGCTCTCAGGAATGAGTGGGGTGTGCGATAGCTGAGGGGCTCGCTCTCCCAGCCCCCTCTCTCTTCCCTTCCCAAGGAGAGCGCTGGGAGCTCCTTGGGGGTAGAATTTGCCCCTCGCCTCCCTGAACCTTGCTGGGCAGCCTTGCTTTGGCCTCTCTGCCCTGCTGTGGGCAGACCCAGTTCCCAGCTGGTTTGCCCGACCCCTGGAGAAGAGGCCTGGGACTGACCCTAGCAGGGCCCGGGTTTCTTTCCACTGGAACTGTGCAAACTGTGGGGCAGGGCTGGTGTCTGCAGATTACAGGAACAAAGTGCCTGGGAAGGCGGGAGAGAGACTCTGCTGCTTCCTGGGGGGTGGGGGGAGGCTGGAGGGGAAGCTGGGATGAAGAGCTCCCTACTGGAATTCTGTGTGTTCCTTCTGCTGGCTGGGGAGTGGGGAGTGGGGCACCTCCCTGGCACCTGGGAGGCCTTGGCTGGTGAGACACCAGGTGAATCCCCCAGCCTGTGCCCCTCTGGGCTGCACCCCGTCCCTTCATCAAGTCACAACTGTAGCTGAGCTAGGCCACGGCTTCGAGCTTCAACCCGCGGGTAGCCGGTGTTTTTACAGAGCAGTCTTCTGGCTTCCACTTTTAATCAGTGGCCATGGCTTGTCCTAGGTTTGAGTCCCTTGGGCCAGGATGGCACGGGGGAAACAGGAGGTTGAAGGCTCCTTAACTGGATTGCCTGGGCAGGGCAGGAAACAACTCAGGTTGGAATCCCACTGCCATTGAAAGCTTCGTCCCTAACCCAGTGTGAGATAGGGCTCGCTCTGATCTTTTTGCTTAATGCTGAATCCATCAAGTGCTTTGAATGCCTCCCAAAAGGAGATGAAAGGGTGGGGTTTTCACCAGCACCTTTCTCGCCTCCGGGCCTGAAACTTCTCTCTCAGAGCTGCCTGGGGACCTGTGGCTTCAGCTCCCTCACGCTGGTCCTGGAGGGTTCCTCTGAGATTGTCACCTTGAGACCGGCCACTCCCCTCTACTTAGTCTAAAGAGGCGAGAGAGCTTTGGAGATGAGGAGAAAGGGCCGTGTGGTCATGGCTGCCAAGTGCCTTCCTGTCGGCCAGCGAAGCTGACAGAAACACAGATTCCGGGTGAACGGCCTCATGTGCGTGTTCCCCAGGCTTGTGGGGTTCTACCAGTCCCTTTGAGAACTGAGTGCCAAGCTCCAGGTATCCCTTTTACTGCCTCCTGCTACCCTGAAAGGTCAAAGAAAAAGGTGTTTTCTATGCTAGGAAGGAGGTGAGGAAGACAGTGAGAGGAGGAGGAGAGACTGAAAGATTACTGCAGAGAGAGGAAAGCTGTACCCAAGATAAGAAAGGGCAGGGGGAGGCTTTGAGCTGAGTGGGCCGGGGGCTGGGAGAAGGGGTGAGGTCGCGCAGCTGGCATGCCTCTGCTGCTGGCCAGAGCTCTTTTCACATTGTGCTACTGTCTGCGCCTATCACGAGCAGTGCAATGTCAAAAGGGCATTGGCCATGTAGTGCTACCCCGCGCCGGCTGCCTCCTCAGCGTCGTAATGTCCTCTCCCAGCTGGGCACCAGTCAGCTCCTGTAGTGGGAACGAGCCCCCGTGTAGGTGCGTACATGCAGTGCACATGTTAAACACTGCGTCCATGATTGTGACCCCTAAGATCACTTCGCAGGTAGCATCCCCGTTTACAAAGGAACAACAACAACAAAAGAGCCAGAAAGGTTTAAGCAGTTTGTCCAAAGTTAAATATAACCCTGCCCTATGCCGCACAAATCACCCAGAGGCATACCTCTGGAAACCGAGGTCTGAGTTAGGTTGTCGCTACCTGGGGATTTTTCTGAGCTGAGGGGTGGAAGGTTTGGGTGCCACCTGCTGGTTGTATGAAGTATCTGCCAGAGTCTCAAGCCTTGAAGGGTAAAGGTGGTGGCGGTTCCATGGCTTAAGAAGGAGAGAGGTTCCTAGACTCATCCTGGGAAGGAGAGAGGGTGGAGAAGATGGGAGGAATC
Source organism: Oryctolagus cuniculus (assembly GCF_964237555.1). Lineage (NCBI taxonomy): Eukaryota > Metazoa > Chordata > Mammalia > Lagomorpha > Leporidae > Oryctolagus > Oryctolagus cuniculus. Next base: position 14,501,780 of record NC_091432.1, on the reverse strand, counting down.
CATGTGAGGCCCAGAGTAGACCTCTGAGGATAAAGGGATGAACAGGAAAGAAGTTGCTGCCCCGGGGAAATGAAGCTGTGTGCCCCTGGCACCCATGGTTGTCAGCTCCTTCTCTGGCCTTTGGGGGATGGAAAGGAGACTTCATCCCTCCCTCACCCCCACCTGTAATGCCCAGCATGACTCCCCTTCATTACAGGCTGCTTGATAATGGAGCATCTTGAGGGTGTGCGTTAAGATGCAGGCGGCACTGTCTGCAACCAGCTCTTGGGGACTACATAAGATTCCTTGAGGCCGGCGCCGCGGCTCACTAGGCTAATCCTCCGCCTAGCGGCGCCGGCACACCGGGTTCTAGTCCCGGTCGGGGCGCCGGATTCTGTCCCGGTTGCCCCTCTTCCAGGCCAGCTCTCTGCTGTGGCCAGGGAGTGCAGTGGAGGATGGCCCAGGTGCTTGGGCCCTGCACCCCATGGGAGACCAGGAAAAGCACCTGGCTCCTGGCTCCTGCCATCGGATCAGCGCGGTGCGCCGGCCGCAGCGCGCCAGCCGCGGCGGCCATTGGAGAGTAAACCAACGGCAAAGGAAGACCTTTCTCTCTGTCTCTCTCTCTCACTGTCCACTCTGCCTGTCAAAAAAAAAAAAAAAAAAAAAAAAAAAAAAAAAAAAAAAAAAGATTCCTTGAGCCAAGCTCCCCGAATTCTTTCAGCAGTGACTGAAGAATTTGAGAGCAGCAACTGTGCCATTTACTTCTCTGTCTCTCACAGCGCCTAGCTAGCCTAATAAGAACTTGTTACAGGAGATGGAGACAGAGGCATATTCGGGGAACTTCTTTAGGAAGGCAAACTAGTTTGTGCCTGAGAAGCCTTCATGCACTTCAGTGCAAACGGTGGGACTGGCAGGGTGTGTGAGTCCCCTGCTGGATCCCAGGAAGCACCACTCAGCCTGTAGGGGCTGCAGAGTGGGACAGCACCCCTGCCTGGAAACGCTGGACTTCATTCCTCCATGGCTTCCATTTGCTCTTCCTTGCCCTTCCCTCACCTCTGTGCCTTCCGGTTTTCTTCCTCCTGCCTCTCCATTCGGAGTTTGATACCAGGGTTTGAGATGGTACAGCTAGCGTTATGTCCCACGTCCCTTACTTTCTTTGATCTACGAAAACGTTTATTTCAGCCTCCTGTCTGGGCACAAAACAGCCAGTTGGGGGTGCCATTCCACTCTCGTTCCAAACAAGAATCTTGCTGTTTCCCCAGCGTCCACAGGGTGAAACCCAGATTCTCTAACTGGTTCATGGCTCTTGCTTCTTTCATCTCTGATCTCTTACACCTGCACCCATACTTTTAAGGAAGCAGGAGTGTTTCCTTAAATTGAGCTGGAGCCCCTGGACATCTCCCCACACTTGCCCTTGACCCAACAGCTTTTCATCCTTCAAGTGCCACTGTGGTTCCCTGAAGCCTTTCTTGATGCCTCAAGTCTAGACAGAGTCCTCCCCTGCAAGCTCCCAAGCGTCCTCTACAAATTCCTGTCTACCACAGTCTACTGAGATTGCCTCCTACATGAAGTCAGGCCATGGCTATCAAGCTCACCATTCGTCCCGTTTTTCACACAATGCTTGAAAGTAAGAGGTGCTTATAGATACTTAGTATCAATGAATGAATCTGCAAATAGCGATACAACTTACAAAAAGGTTTTTATGACATGTACAATCTCCCTGGTAGGCACTGGGCACCCAACAACAGTAGAAATTTAAGATCACTATCCTCCCCCCCACCCCAATGCCCCTTGGGTCACAAGGTTTTATTGATGCTGTGATTTTGAGCCATTCCATTCCACACCTGTCAACTGCCAAGGCAGCATCTTGGCCGGTTGCTCTTTTAGCCCCTAAGTGTGCCCATGAGCTGACCAGAACATTACAGAACCAGGCAGAAAAGCACTAGGACCCAAGAAAACCCTTGTTCTGGAATGAACCTCTTGTAGCTGCCCCATCTTGGATTCCAGCAAAAATAGGTTTATTGGCAGGTGTCCCAGAAGACCCGAGCTGCTTTGGGTGCTGCAGCCAGACTACAGCTCACAAGAACCCATCCTTAATGAAGCAAAACCTCTTCTGAATACTCATGGAAGCCAGAGGCGGGGAGTGTCTTGCCACAGACAAAGCAACTGCTGCCCCCTAGCGGCGTACAAGAACAAGCCCGGGGTGGAGGGAGGAGAGGGCAGGGACACTAAGCCAAGAGGAAGGAAAGTCAGAGGACAGAGTGCCTCAAAGTTGCTTTTCCCCTTTTTATTAAAAATAGACCCAAACACTTTATATATCATACAAAAGTTTCATTCGCTGGTGGCAGCCACGGGAAAGCCTGGCCCCGTAGCCCTGATTTTCCACCTGTCCTCCAGGGGGCTGGGTCCCAGGGAGCAGTGGCTGGGCCCGGGAGGGTGCCCATGAAGACTGCTTGCTCTGGGAACACCCAGCTGGGGGTGGGGCTGTTCCAGGGGCAGCTTTCCCCACCCCACCCAATGGCAAAGGTTAGATACTCAAAAGTGCCTCGTAAGTGCGAAGATAAACAAGTGGAGTGAAATGGAAACCCCGTCATTCTTTTATTTCCTCCCAGGGCCTGAGATTGGGCTATTTCCCTCTCACCCCCCGGGGTCCTTTTCTCCCATAAACGAGGGTGGGAAACTTCACCCTCAGAGATTCTTAGCTCAAAATTTCACTCCAACCCCATCCTGTTCTCATAGGCTGTCCCGTGGCCTGGGACCTGCCAGCCTAGTGACCCAGGGTTCCTCTGCTCTCTTGAGGGGGGCTGACACCTGACCACTCCTGGGGCCCTCTGCCTGAGCTCAAGTCCACCCCCGCCATCTCAGCTGACCGGACACTGGACTAGAGGGACCCGCACCCATCCCTTTGCCCTGGCTGCTGCCCACTCCTGAGCCTTGAACACCCCTGGGGCACCCCCAGACCCCAGTTCCAGAAGGGGCCTGGTGGTGAAGTGGTGGAGGCAGGGGAGGCGTTGGTTGGAGCCGGGTTCCCCCAGGGGTGGGGCAGTACTCATGCTGGTATGGACTGCTTGGCAGGGCCAGGGGGCAGGTGTGGAGAGGGTGGGGCATGCGGAGGAAGCGCAGAGCCTGCCTGAGCCCCTCAGTCCCAGCCGTTGTCTTTCACCATGTGTGACATTTCAATGATGTACTTCCCTTCCTTGTACTTCTGGCTTGTCTCAAAAGCTTGTTCCTGGCGGAGGGGGCAGCAGTGACCATCCAGGCCCCACCCCCCTCCCCCCTCCCTCTAGAGCAGCGCCTGGAGCTTTGGGCCATGCAAAGCCCCTGCATGAGGTCACTAGGGCTTGGAGGGCCATGAGGGTGGTCCCAAGTACTTACATATTTCCAACCCAGTGTGGTTTTGCAGCTCTCGCAGAAGATGTCGGCTACCGAGTGGAGCCCCGTGAGCAGGAGGCGCTGTTCGGCTGGCCCACACCCCACGTTGACCCTGTCTCAGGAAACAGGAAGGACCCAGCCCCCAGTGGGGTCGCTCTGTCAGCCCAGCCCCCAAGCAGCCCAGGGGAACTAACTGCCTTGGGCAACCCACCAGTTTTCGCCTCTCCAATGCTGTGCTTTCCATTCTACCCCGGGCTCCCCACCGAGAACTACCAACCGATTTCCCAAACCCCTTAACAGAAACAGAGGCACAGACTAAAGGTGCAAGATCGTTTCCTGCTGGCTTTCCCCACAGAGGAAACTAGTCCCGCGCGTGCACACACACACACACAAGGAAAGAGATGGACTCACACGGAGTTAAACAGGTAGGCTCGGCCGTGGCTCCCTTGGAAGGACTGTGGAGACACAGGATAGATGGTGACTACCAGGGACCCCCTGGGCCCCACTACATGACCCCGCAGGCTCGGGGGATAGGCAGGGTGAGGAAGGGCTTTGCTGCCACACCCCTACCCCTGGGTGAAGTCTGGGCAAACTTGACCTGAGAGGGACCCCCACTTAGCCTACCTTGGAAATAAGCTCATCGTGTTTGGCCAGGTGTGCACGGCAGTGGACACAGCTGTAAGTACGGTGGCAGCGGGGCAGGTAGCTGCGGAAGGTTTTGGTGGGGAGGCAGGCAGGGGCTGGGCCAGGGTCACAGCTGGGCATGACGGGCTGCAGGACGATGCCCTGGCGGGCTGGAGGGGCTGGCGCCGTGCAGCCCCCACACAGACGGTCGCAGGTGAAGCAGCGGAGCAGGTTGGCTAGAGCCGTGTTTCAGGGCAGGAGAAATGTGGGGGGGCTGCCCGGCCAGGGCCCCCCCAGACGAGAACCAGGTAGAAATGGAGGTCACCTGGGAAGAGGGGAGGGAGCATCAGGGGAGCCCTTCCTGAGGGAATGCAGGAGATGGAGCTCAGCTCACCTGCACCCCTCCCTCCCCCGGCCCCTGGAGTCCCAGCTGCTCTGGCAAGCCCGGCAGCGGTTCCAGGCTTCTGGCGCCATAACCAGGGAGTCGGTGCCTCTCCCTTGTGGGGTGGCAGCAGCCTCTCCCATTTCCCACTGAGAGCAGCTGCTGGCACACACGCTACCATGGAGGCAGTCTGCAGGCGCCCTCTCCTCGCTGGTGGCTTGGCCCCTGAACACCTGCGTCTTGCAGGCATGGGGAGGCACCTGGGTTCAGGACCCTTTAGAAGTTGGGGTGGCCCGGTGGTGGTTCCTTTTTGTGGCCTCCAACTGCAGTGCAACTGGTCCTTTACACATTTGGTATGGGAGGGAGGAGCAAGCAGGTGCACACACCCTGCCTCAGCCCTCTGCTGGGGCCGGCTCCTTCCTGCACTCTGCGACTCAGTAAAACTTAACGAGTGGCTCCTTTGGAGCCAAAGACCTCACACACATAGTTCTTCTCCCCATCCCGGGCCTTGGATCACTCATTTCGGTTCAGAAGAAGCACCTGGCTGTCTTCCCAGCCCTGGGAGCGAGGACAGCTTTCCTTTAGGCGAATCTGACCGCTGGACCAATGGGAAAGCAGTAACACGTCAGGGAAGCCGGGCTCCCAGTTTGGGCAGGGCTGTGTAACACAATGTGAGAGCAACATCCACGATGAGCTGCGGAACAGGGGGACGCTCATATTTTTTCAAAGCTGTGCTTTTTGGGGGGCACAAGGCAGAAAGTGTGTCTACCTTCTCCCAGGGCGGGGTCAAACAGCGATGACTCTGTGGGTGACTGAAGACGAAGTACTTGCTGGGTTCTGGTGAGGACTGCTGGCGCCTTAACGTAGCTGCGGGTGCTGGAAGCAGAGGATAAGGAGGGAGGTGTCTCAGCTGGCTCTGATAAGCAGGTGAGGAGCTGCCTTCTCCTCCATGGGGCCTTTGGGCTCAGCCCAAGTCTGGTTCTGAGATGCCAGCTGGGGTGCTCTGGCGAGGCTAGACCACCAAGCACAGGAGGCAGCATGGGCACTATTACCAAGGCAAACAGGCTCTCCCCATCCCATCCTCTGCAGTGGCCACGGTGCCCCTGTTACTCCAGTCTCTCCGAGGGCCACCAGGCAGTCTCTCCACAAAACCCCTGTCCGAAAGCATCTTCTCATCTCAGGTCCGCTCCCCCTGGCCGGGCCCCAGGAAGACACCTTGGGCAGAGTTCAGGGTGACATTGGGCCCTGGCTGCAGGAAATGGGCCTTCCTTGCTGGGAGGCTACTGTTCAGCGTCCACTTCCCAGGCTGGCCTTCCACTTCGCCAGTGAGCTCCCCACCAACACACACCACCTTGAGATGCCTTCTTGGCGGGGGGGGGGGGGGGGGCAACTCAGGTCCCAGCACTAGGGCTCTTTCCCCAGCCTCCACCTGTCATGCCTCCCTCCCTCTCCCCTTGCATAGCCCAGGAGAGGCTGCACGGAAGACCAGAGAATCACGGAAAGGGGAGTAGGGGTCATTTCCTTCCTAGTCTCTGATCACAGGGAGAAGCAAGTTGGGCAAATGACTGGGGGAAAAACAAAGGCAGGCGAGCGCTGGGGAGTGGATGCTCCCCGAAGCGAGCCAGGCTGGACTGTGGGGTGGGTGGCAGGGAAGGGGGTGGGGAGGACTGACAGCTGACAACAGATGCGCCGAGGCGGAGGCTGGAGGAACCAGGTGCGAGTCCCGTGCCTCCTGGCGGGGTGGGGGCGGGGGGGACACCTGCTCACAATGGATGTTCTCGGCTGCGCTTAGGTTTCAGACTCCCCTAGGCTGGCGTTCCGCGGTATGGTATGGTCCGAGGAATGAGCAGCGCAACCAGCTCCCAGGGTAGGCTTTGGGGGGGTCTGCGCGAGCAGCAAAACAATAAACAGTGAGTCTGCAGCCAAAGTTGCCGGGAAATAAGTGCGGGAATCATCGGAGCTTGGAGAGGGATGGAGAAGCAGAGAAACAGAGGGAGCGGGGAGGGGGAAGGGAGGACAAAGGGTGGATGAATAATGCTTTTGCAAAGGGGAGAAAGCAACACGCCGCGGGAGGAGGAGATTTGCAAAGGGGAGGAAAATTCATGTGGAGAAGGGCTGCCCCCTCACCTTGAGGTCTGCTCCAGAGATCTCCGTCTATCTCTCTCTCTCAATCTCTCTCAATCTCTCTGCTCACTCTTCTCTCTTCTCTTTCCGCTCCTTCAATTGGGAAGGGGATGGGGCGGGGGAGGGTAGTTGGGGGCTCAAGACGGGGTGGGCTGCAAAGCTGGCCAGCTGCCGGGGGGCCAGAGGTTGTCTCTCGTTCTGTCCCTCGGTCTGTGGGTGAATGTGGCTGTGTGTTGTGGAACTGCATCATAACACTGTGAGTCATCCGTCCCCCACCCCCCTCACCTCCCACGTCAGAGCAGGGCTGGGAGACACAGGAGGCGGGTCGGGAGGAAGGGAGGGGGCTGGCATCAGGGGACGGGGCTGTGGGAGTGATGCAGGGGAGTGGGGGCAGAAGGATGAGTGAGCAGGGGTCTGTAGAGGGAGGGGTGTTGGTGCTGGTGGTGGGCGAGAGGTTGTTACGGAGGAAGGCAGTGTGGACAAGGAGACGGAACCTGGGAGAAGGACAGGGCTGGGCACGGAGGAGTAAGGGTGGCAGGACTGGAGGAAAGGAGGTGGCGAGGCTGGCGAAGCGAGAAATGGATGCAGAGAGCCAGGCGCGCGCACACACGTTCAAGATGATACATCTTCCCCTTTCAGCTCCGATCCCAGCCCTGACACAGGGAAAAGAAGGATGTGCTTGCTAATTGTTATGGATGGCAAACTGTGCCCCCAGACAAGTACTCTGCCAGGCACTTCCAACCCTCTGTATAATAGCCTCACAGGAGTCTGAGACCAGATAAGACATCTCACGCGCAGGGACCTCTCATCAGCCCCCCAAATTGCTTGTGCTTCACAATGGAGACACCTACATTATGTAAGGTTCTCTGCTGGGCTGTAAAGTTTCTGAGGCCAGTCCTCTGGGAAACTTCCCTGCATCCCAGGACTGCAGTGCCTAGCGCAGAGCCTTGTGCACAGAGGACGTTCACGGAACGGCAGTTGGGTTGCATCTGCAGCCATGTTCCGAGTGTCTGGCTTTGGCCTCAAGGAGTCGGAACCTCAGCTGTGCCCATTACTCACCTAGAGTCACGAGACAAGTTGCCGATCCTCCCTGGGCTTCAATTCTTCTCTTCTTCTACTTGAAGCTAATAATAATTAACTTTAAGGAGACACGCAATAACTGAGATAACATGTAAATGCCATGAAGTGCCTGGCCTGTGATAGACCCTTAGTAAACAGGTAGTGTTATTTCAAGATAGCATTTTCAGGGGCTGGCGTTGTGGTGTAGTGTGTTAAGTCACCGCCTGCAGTGCCGGCATCCCATATGGGCACTGGTTCGAGTCCCGGCTGCTCCACTTCCAATCCCGTTTCCTGTTGATGTACCTGGGAAAGCAGTGGAAGACGGCCCAAATGCTTAGGCTCCTGCCATCCACATGGGAGACCCTGGCTCCTGGCTTCAGTTTGGCCCAGCCTTGGCTGTTACAGGCATTTGGAGAGTGAACCAGCAGGTGGAAGATCAATTTCTCATTCTCACTCTGTTTCTCTGTAACTCTGCCTTTCAAATAAATAAATTCTTAAAAAAAGATAGCATTTCCAACTTTTATCCCTAAGCACTATTAAATTCTGGTATTTTCACGAATCTTGTATCAAACTGTGTCTTATGAAGAAATCCCATCTTTTGTTGCTGTATTTCTGTAAGCCTCCAGGTAAATTTCATTTGACTCAGATTTTTTCTCACCGAGTGGTATCCTATGCGAAGTATGTGGACACAGACAAAGCGCCCATTTTTAACAAAGGCTGACATTCAGCAAGGAAAGTATTACAAAAATAAAGGATTCTAGAAAGTGCCACAGGTGATCTGTTTTTCTTCTCACATGCATGGAGGGAAAAAAGTTAAGGTAGGGAACTGTGGTGTTAGGAGGCACTGCCAGCCACAAAGGGGGGGAAAAAGGAATGCTGACTATTTAATCAGGGAAGATTCAATTAAAATAAATTGTGAAAACACAATGTGAGTATCTTATCTTTAGGGACAGTACCAGCGGTTTGGAACTGGGAGGGGGAGTCGGGTAAAGACAGAAGAGAGAAGGGTTCTGGGCAGCAGATGAGAAAGGAAACATAACTGGAGGGGGAAATCCGGGAGCCATTTGGAGAAAAAACATGCAAAGTGGGGAAAAGGAAGATGACCAGTTTTTAGGGCAGGGATTGAAAGACTAGAAGCAAGGAGGATACCAATGAATTCATATCAGTTTAGAAAGAAAATGACCAAGCATTTAGCTGGAGAGGGAAATGAGAAAGACATCTGAGGACAGTGTTATTTGGGCGTGGGGTGGAGGTGGCAGGAGTGCTTGGTGAGAGACTGAAAGTGAGAGAGTGTGGGCAAGCCCAGATGCCTTAAATACTGTGCCCTTTTTCTGTGTTTAAGAAGCAAAATGGCGAGCAGGCTAAAAGGCAGGGTGGTGTTCTCCCTAAATTCAGCTCGAGATGGTTATACAATGCTCAAATAAAGATGACCTTCAGGTAACTGGTAGGAATGGTCTCGAGGGAGAGATCTGGAAGCAAAGAAATAGATGGGGGAGACAGAGTACAAGGAAATGGAAAAGGGTAAACTCACTCAGGCAGAACATCTGCACATGGAAGGCTGGAACCGAATTTTTGAAGAACGGTGTGAGATTAGGGGATGCCCAAGTGTTAACTGGAGAACTAATGCAGAGTGAATGAAATCATTTAAGTAAGCCATCAAAAAAATAAAAATAAAAAAGAATTAAGGGGAGCACTGCTTGGAAAGTGAGCACTAAGCAGGGCCAGCAGGAAATCCTCACAGCTCCTCCATCTGGATTAACTGTGTGAGCTGACCGAAAGAAAGGTGAGGTTGACAATTACATTGCCTCCTGCACAGGACTCTTGCCAGGATTAAATGAATTTACACCTGTAGAGCCCATGGAACAGTACCTGGCTTCTAACACCATCCAACTGTTAGCTATTAGTGTAATAACTGGACTAAGACTCTGAAAGTCTGGGTTTCAGCCCTAGCTCTAATTACTATGTATGCTTGAGCAAGTTTTTTCACTTAAGTCTCTCCCCCTCTGAAACTGGAGATAATAAAGCTGACTCTACAGGCTGGTTGTGAAAGGAGATGGCCAAACAGGCTTTGAAAACATGTAAAGTACTGTCCAAATGGATGGCATTATTATTATAGCATTACAACCCTCCCCTCAGCCTATTATAAAATTGTAAAAGCTAACAGAAGATTGTTACAGGCGTAGTGTTTAGTATTTCACATGCATCATCCCCTCCAATCTTCAAAATAGTGTTGAGAGGTTGGGTTCAGTCATTATCCCCATCTTAAAGACTGGAAACGTGTCAGGGAGACGAAGCCCAGGATCTGCCTGGGGTCACATGCTAAGTAAATGGCACAGAAAATAATGCAAGATTCCAAAGCCCCAGCTCAGGAGAACAGGGCTGTCTCTCTATGGTCGTGGCCGGATGTGTTGGCTGCGGGTGGATGCCTGGCCTTATGTAACTGTCAGGGATTTAGGGAGTTAAACAGAGTCCCCAGCAAAACTCCCCGCTGGGTGGGAGGGAGGTTGCTGGGTAAGGACTAACCGACAAGGTAACTGGAAGAAATGATTGGACGCCTGTTCTTTAAGGAGAGAAACATTTCCTGAATGCCTTCTGCGTGCCCAGCGCGGTGTGAGCTGGAGGACAGCTCACTTGCAGCCGGACAGCCTGCTTTCCTGCTGCACACGCCGGGTTTTGCCCGTGTCCCGAATTCCAGGCTCGTCGTCCAAACAAGCAGTTGATCTCGAGACTCAGCTCGAGTCCCGCTCCCTCCCCGGCCTCCATTCCCCTTCCCGGGACTCAGGGGAGCAGTAACGCAACGGCTAGACCCCCGCCACAAACACGTTCCGACCCCACGAGCCCACACGCGGGGGAGTAACCGGCACGCCCCCTGCCCTCCTCCCTCCGGCGAGGCGCACACGGACGGACACAGCCCCGCCCACATTTAGCGTCACGATCAAAACAAAACTTTAACTACAACTCCCGGAAGGCTGAGCGGCCTCTCCAGCACAACTACACATCCCAAGGGGCGTCGCGCGGCCGCGTCATCACCCACTGCGCAAGTACGGAAGCGCGCGTGTTTCCCGAGTGGTCTGGGAGAACGCGGCTTGGCGCTCGGTTTGGGTCGCACCCCGAAGGGCTGCTGAGTTTACCGGTTTTTGCTCGTGGCCGTGCAGGTGAGTTTAATAAATTCAGGAACGCAACTGTCACTTCCTTGAGGCTTGGGTAGATTTCGGTGTCTGCGGAGGATTAGACAGACGCGGGACCTAGAACCGCGGTCCCGTATCGAAAATAATTGTTAACGTTTTCTAGTTTACGAAGTGGGTTTTTTTTTTTTTTTTAAAAAAACGTCTCATAATCCTGCTAATTCTTAAGCACGACACTGAGGAAGCGTGCCGCCAGTTGGCAGCTGAGGGAAGAGTTCAGCCTCTCCAAGAGTTTGCAGAGTGGATCTTGGCTGTTCTCTAAGCCTGCACGTGGTGTACCCTCTGCTTTGTGTCCGCAGCGCGGACGCCCTTTCTGGTGGGCTGAGAGGGTGGAGGAGCGGGCGTCTGTAGCCTTCTCGTCAGTAGAGTGATGAAGGCGGTCGGGGCTTTTGCCGATCTGTAGGTATGTTTTCTTCTTACGTCCAAGTCATTCATTCAGTGTATTTATCGAGGTACCTGCAGTTTGTCAAACCCTGCTCCAGGTACTAACATAGCAAAGGATAATGCTCAACCATTTCATTCGACTGGGGGAGACAGGTGTTAAGAAATATGGAGAAAAGTAAAGCAAGGTAAGGGAAAAGGTCCCTTGGAAGATTTTGCAAAGGGACCCGGCTTATGATCAGATCTGATACTAAATTTGTGTTCTAGGCACAGCTACTCAGAAAGGATGGGAGAGGAGACCAATGATGACAAGAAGCCGACGACGAAATTCGAACTCGAGCGAGAAACAGAGCTCCGCTTTGAGGTGGAAGCGTCTCAGTCGGTTCAGCTGGAGCTGTTGACCGGCATGGCAGAGATCTTTGGCACGGAGCTGACCCGGAACAAGAAATTCACCTTCGACGCTGGTGCCAAGGTGGCCGTTTTCACGTGGCATGGGTGTTCTCTGCAACTGAGCGGCCGCACGGAGGTGGCCTACGTCTCCAAGGACACCCCCATGTTGCTTTACCTCAACACTCACACAGCCCTGGAGCAGATGCGGAGGCAAGCGGAGAAGGAAGAAGAGCGAGGTCCCCGAGTGATGGTCGTGGGCCCCACCGACGTGGGCAAGTCCACGGTGTGCCGCCTGCTGCTCAACTACGCCGTGCGTTTGGGCCGCCGTCCCACTTACGTGGAGCTGGATGTGGGCCAGGGATCTGTGTCCATCCCCGGCACTATGGGGGCGCTCTACATTGAGCGGCCAGCGGATGTGGAAGAGGGTTTCTCTATCCAGGCCCCTCTGGTCTATCATTTTGGCTCCACCACGCCTGGCACCAACATCAAGCTGTATAATAAGGTGAGAGCCACCGCGGGATGGAGGGAACAGTACCATCAGGGTACGCAGCTGTGGGGGGGTTTGTTGGTTAAAACTGTGTAGTTTGCACTTTGCCTCTAGGGTGAATTGACTGCCACGTGGTTCAGAAAAGACAGTTTCACATGTAAACCTCATATTATTAATCATTTCTGGGCACTTTTAAAAATTATTTTATTTATTTGAAAGGTAGAATTAGGGAGAGACAGAGAAAGTGAAGTCTTCGTCTGCTGGCTCACTCCCCAGATGGCCACCACAGTTGGGCCTGGGCCAAGCCAAAGCCAGGAGCTAGGAGCTTATTCTGGGCCTCCCACGTGAGCGCAGGGGCCCAGGGACTTGGCTGATTCTCCACTACTTTCCCAGGCTTACTGGCAGGAAGTTGGATTGGAAGTAGAGCTGCAAGGACTTTAACCAGTGCCCATATGGGATGCCTGCACTGCAGCCGGTGACTTAACCCACCATGCCACAGCACTGGCTCCTGATTTAGGATTTAAATTCTTAGTAATTTAAAAGCTAAATTCATGTTAGGGGGTCAGAATTGCAGCCACTAAAAATGTCATTTTTCTTATACTTGATACTGCTTATTTTTGTTAAAAAGCATTTTTTCAAGGTCTATGTTTTTGAAAGCAGAGTGATACAGAAAGAGCTCTTCCTTCCACTGGTTCATCCCCCAAATGGTTGCAATGTCTGGGGCTGGGCCAGGCCAAAGCCAGGGGCCAGGAACTCCGTCAGGGTCTCCCACGTAGGTGGAAAGGAACCAGGTACTTGGGCCGTCTTCTGCCTTCCTGGCTGCATCAGCAGGGAAACAAGCTGGTGCTTCGCTATGGAATGCTGGTGTTGGCAAGCTGCCACAATGCCCAGCACCCTTTGCCACTTACTTTAAAAAGACAAAAGAGCGGGGGGGGGGGGGGGGGGTTTGCTTGTTTTTTGTTTTGTTCTGACCTGTTGGTTTGTTTTGTAGATTACATCTCGATTAGCAGATGTGTTCAACCAGAGGTGTGAGGTCAACCGAAGAGCATCTGTGAGTGGCTGCGTCATTAACACCTGTGGCTGGGTCAAGGGCTCTGGTTACCAGGCCCTGGTACATGCAGCTTCAGCATTTGAGGTGGATGTAGTCGTGGTGCTGGATCAAGAACGACTGTACAATGAACTGAAACGCGACCTGCCCCACTTTGTACGCACAGTACTGCTCCCGAAATCAGGGGGCGTGGTGGAGCGCTCCAAAGATTTCAGGCGGGAATGCAGGGATGAGCGTATCCGTGAGTACTTCTATGGATTCCGGGGTTGCTTCTATCCCCACGCCTTCAATGTGAAGTTTTCAGATGTGAAAATCTACAAAGTTGGGGCACCCACCATCCCAGATTCCTGTCTGCCTTTGGGCATGTCCCAGGAGGACAATCAGCTCAAGCTAGTGCCCGTCACACCTGGCCGAGATATGGTGCACCACCTCCTGAGTGTGAGCACTGCGGAGGGCACAGAGGAGAACCTTTCCGAGACCAGCGTGGCCGGGTTCATTGTGGTGACCAGTGTGGACCTGGAGCATCAGGTGTTTACTGTCCTTTCTCCAGCTCCCCGCCCACTGCCTAAGAACTTCCTCCTCATCATGGATATCCGGTTCATGGATCTTAAGTAGAGAGCAGGAAGCCTGCTGCCTGGCCGTCATCCCAGGCAGGTGGGCTGAGATAGGACAAGCTCAGCAGACCAGCTCACCAGTAAACTGGACTAGTAGAAAACATCTATCTACCTTTTAAAACAGGTGGCAGTAACTGGACCTTTCTAGTTTTAAGCCACAAGGAACACCATAATTGGTTTCTTAACAGCTAAGATGCCACTTTGAATTCTCTGAGACCCTGGAGAGTTCCATTTCTTTGTGCTACTATGTGGCTTTTTTCGTTTGTGGTTTTTTTTTTTTTACCTCTGCCTTATATTCCGTTTATAACTTGCTGTCTCATTTAGATGACAGTGCGAATTACAGGAACTCCTTCCAATAAAGTTCAAACTTGGAAAAAATTGTTTTAATAAATATTTTTGCCGTGTGTAGAAGTGGTGTACTTCCCACCACCCTTAAGCATTATAGAAACATTGAAATGATTTAGTGCTAACATGCTTAGAGCAAAGGAAAATCTAGAACCTACCTGTGAATCGAGCAAGGGAGTTTTCTATAATGGTTCCCATTTCTTAATTGCCGTCGAAGTACTGGGTTTACTGTGGGAAGCTGAAGATGCTGGTGATAAGCTTTATGAGATTGAGCCAAAAATTGAGAGGTCTTTATCTCTTTCTGAAGTTAAAAAAAAAAAAGCAGGCTTGATGACTTTGGTGAATTAGAAAAACCAAGATGGTTGGAGTGTACTGAACTAAGGGAGAGTGGTAAGACATGAGGCTGGAGGGGCTAGCAGACTATAGATAATACAGGGCTTTTGTAAATCAGGGTGAAGAGTGGCCTTCATTTTAAGAGTAGCGGGAAGCCATGGGGAAGGAGTGGTTATGGAAAGGAAAGACTTGGTCTTTACATCTTACCATTGCCGTATGGAAAGTGGAGTCCAGAGGCGAGCATAGAAGCAAGGGCACGAATTAGGACAGATTAGGATTCTTTTGTGAGGATTGCTGAGAACTGGATGAGGGCACCTGAGGTGAAGCTGATGGGATAACTAATTACGCTTTGGAATATTTGAAGATAAAATGGATAGGACTTTCTGGGGGCTCTGGAGGGATAGACATTTGTCCTAGATAAGGAAATGCAACTAAGGATGATTCTTAGCCTTTTTTTTTTTTTTTTAACTGAGCAACTAGATTGGTTATGAAATTTTGGAAACTCAGGGAGGGCACAAGAGAACAGCAGGAGTGTTTTCACCGGGGGCAGCACTGTGCAGCAGGTTTGGAGCTCTGGTTTGAGTCCTGGCTGCTCTGCTTATCCAACTCCCTGTAATGCGCCTAGGAGAGCAGCGGAAATAGCCCAAGTGCTTGGCCCCTGCACCCACATGGGAAACCCAGATGGAATTCCCATCTCCTGGCTTTGGCCTGGTCCAGCCCCCTGCTGTTTTAGGTAGGCAATTAGCAGATGGAAGATATTTATATCTGTCTCTCTGTCACTCTGCCTTTATAATACAAAAACAGACAAAGGGCATGGAGGAATGGAGATAAGTGTGGGGTATATGGGGAGAAAAAAAGTTTTGTTTGTTTTTTAGATAGGATGATGTCAGTCAGCACACTCTAGAGAGAAAGAAGTTAATGATGGGGATGTTGTTGTTGTTTTTAAGATTATTTATTTAAAAGGCAGAGTTAGAGAGGGAGAGACAGAGATCTCAGGGCTGGGCCAGACCTAAGGCAGGAGCCAGAAGCTTCTTCCTGGTTTCCCATGTGGGTGCAGGGGCCCAAGCATTTGGGCCATCTTCTGCTGCTTCTCAGGCCATAGCAGCGAGCTGGATGGGAAGTGGAGCAGCCGGGACTGAACCAGTGCCCGCATGGGATGCTAGCAGCACAGGTTGCGGCTTTACCCGCCGTACTGCAATGGTGTCACCAGGATGTGTGTGCTTGGTACTCCTCAATTTTTTTCTGAGTGTTTTTCAGCTTTACACATAGAATGTCGTTAGGAAGAAAATGCAGTAGAGTGAAGCTGATGGGGTCCAGGGCACAAGGGGAAGGACTGAACAGTTCATAGACCGGAGGCTGTTTGGCCTAGCTGTTGCCCACATGCCACATCGGAGTGCCTGGGCTTCACTCCAGGCTCTAGCTGTTGATTCCAGCTCCTGCCACTGCAGACCCCGGGAAACAGCTGTGGTGCTTCAAGTAACTTCCTGCTACCCATGGCGGAAAAGCTTTGTTGAGTTCCTGCCTTCCAACTTTGACCCCACCCGGTCCAAGCTGTCATGGGTCTTTGGGGAGTAAACCAGCAGATGGGAGCACTTTCTCATAAGTAAAAAAAAAAAAAAAAAAGTTTAAGAATCTCATGGAGCATGTATGTGTATTACGAAAAAAAACTATGCATGGGGCTAGCATTGTAGTATAGCAGGTAAAGCTGCCACCTGTGACCCTGGTATCCCAGTGTGCCAGCTGCTTCACTTTCGATCCAGCCCTCTGTTAATGCACCTGAGAAAGCAACAGAGGATGGCCCAACGGCTTGGGTCCCTGCAGCCATGTGGCTGCTACACTTCTGATCCAGCTCCCTGTTAATGACCTGGGAAAAGCAGCAGAATATGGCCCAAGTGCTTCAGGTCCTGCCAACCATGCGGGAGACCCGGAGAAAGCTCCTGGCTCTTGGGTTTGGGCAGGCCCAGCCTTGGCCGTTGCGGCCATCTGGGAAGTGAAGCAGCATTTGGAGGATCTCTGTCTCTATCTCTCTGACTCTGACTTTCATATAAATAAATAACTTTGTGGCCGGCGCCGCGGCTCACTAGGCTAATCCTCCGCCTTGTGGTGCCGGCACACGGGGTTCTAGTCCCGGTTGGGGCGCCGGATTCTGTCCCGGTTGCCCCTCTTCCAGGCCAGCTCTCTGCTGTGGCCCGGGAGTGCAGTGGAGGATGGCCCAAGTGCTTGGGCCCTGCACCCCATGGGAGACCAGGAGAAGCACCTGGCTCCTGCCATCGGATCAGCGCGGTGCGCCGGCCACAGCGCGCTGGCCGCGGCGGCCATTGAGGGTAAACCAACGGCAAAGGAAGACCTTTCTCTCTGTCTCTCTCTCACTGTCCACTCTGCCTGTCAAAAATAAAAAATAAAAAAATAAAAAATAACTTTGTGAATGGAGCACTTGTTTTAAGAAGGGACTAGATGGGGGCTGCCTTGGTGGCACAGTAGGCTAAGCTGCCGCTGCAATGCTGACATGCCGTATTGGTGTGCTGGTTCGAGGCGGTGGTGTTTTTTTGGATGCTGAAGGCATTTTGTTTGCTGGAAAACCAAGTAATAATAACATCTGCTATTCTGGGAGTGCTGTTGAGAAATGTAGCCAAAGCTTTAGTGGAAAATGCCTTGGGGAAATGGCGTTGTGGTGCAACAGGCTTAACTGCCGCTTTGCAACATCGGCATCCCCTGTCAGAGTGCTGGTTTGAGTCTGGCTGCTCTGCTTCTGATCTAGCTTCCTGCTAATGATGGCCCAGGGTGGGGCCCTGCGGCCCACTTAGGAGGTCTGGATGGAGTTCCCGGTTCCTGGCTTTGGCCTGGCCCAGCCCTGGCTATTGCAGGTACTTGGGGAGTGAGCCAACGGATGCAAAAAAAATAAAAAATAAAAATAAAAAATCTCTGTCCCTCCCATTCTCTCTGGCATTCTGCCTTTTTTTTAAATTTTTTTTTTTTTTTTTTTTTTGACAGAGTGGACAGTGAGAGAGAGAGAGAGAGAAAGGTCTTCCTTTTTGCCGTTGGTTCACCCTCCAATGGCCGCTGCGGCTGGTGCACCGCGCTGATCCGAAGCCAGGAGCCAGGTGCTTCTGGTCTCCCATGGGGGTGCAGGGCCCAAGCACTTGGGCCATCCTTCACTGCACTCCCGGGCCACAGCAGAGAGCTGGACTGGAAGAGGAGCAACCGGGACAGAATCCAGTGCCCCGACTGGGACTAGAACCCTGTGTGCCAGTGCCACAGGCAGAGGATTAGCCTATTGAGCTGTGGCGCCAGCCGGCATTCATTCTGCCTTTTAAATATATACATCTTTACAAAAATCCAGGGAAAATTTACCAGTGTCTTTCACCCTGACAGTGCTCTTGCTTGCTCTTCTCTGCCAAGCAAGCTGGCATATGTATATATGTGTATATATATATATATGTGTGTGTGTGTGTGTGTGTGTATTTACTTATTTACTTGAAAAGCAGTTAGAGATCTTCCATCCACTGGTGCACTCCCCAAATGGCTGGAACGTCTGGGGCTAGGCCAGGCTGAGGACAGGAGCCAGGAACTCCATCCTGGTCTCCCACATGGTGCAGGGGCCCAAGTGCTGAGGTCCTGTTCCGCTGCTTTCCCAGGTGCATTAGCAGAGAGCTGTACAGGAAGCAGAGCAGCCGCGACTTGGACTGGTGCTCACGTGGGATGCTGGCGTTCCTGGTGGCAGTTTTCACCCGCTGCGCCACAATGCCAGCCCCAAGGCCTATACTTTTCATTTTTATCTTTTAAACCCATTTGTCCATGAACTTTTCTTCAATTCCTGTTATTACTTGTCAGTTGAACTAAAAATGACCCTGTGGTGTGCCATGTACAGGCTAGAAAATGCAACTGAAGAGAATTTCAAAGAGTATCGATTATACTTAAACTAAGCCATTACTTGATATACCTAACAAAGCAATTCACTTGAAATTTGGTGCTCTAGATATTCCATTTTAAAAAATATTTATTTACTTATTTGAAAGGCAGAGTTAGAGGCAGAGGGGGGTCTTCCATTCTCTTTCATTTGCTGGTTCACTCCCCAAATAGCCACAACGGCTGCAGCTCAGCCGATCTGAAGCCAGGAGCCAGGAGTTCCTTCCATGTCGTCTCACATGGGTGCAGGGGCCCAAGGGCTTGGGGCATCCTCCGCTGCTTTCCCAGGCCATGGCAGAGAGCAGGATTCGAAGTGGAGCAGCCAGGACTTGAACCGGCATCTGTATGGGATGCCAGCACCACAGGTGGTGGCTTTACTCACTATGGCACAGCACCGGCTCCCTAGATACTCCTTTTTTTAGTCTGGATTTTATTCTGGACAACTTTTCAGAAGTGGCTGGCAATTGAAACCTTATGTCCTATTAAACATCCTTTCCAGCAAATAACTTCAATCATCTAAAGAAAACTGGACAAGAAAATAGACTCTCCAAATCTTGGGGTGATGATTATGCCTCTGTTGGTGCTCATCTAGCTAAGAAAGAGGTTTGCAACCCAGTATTCTAGTGTCCTGGAGTGATCCTTATGTGTAGTTGGATGGTGGAATGTTAACTTCTCCTCCCCTTTCAGCACAGTCTAGCCAACAGACATCCATAATTACAGGTTCTTAGTTAAAAGTAGGAAAATAAAATTTTAATTTGTGAGGTGAAGAAATGAGAACATCTTAAAATCGGAGTCAAATAGACACCTGGAAAATGAAAGTTAACTTCCTGTGAAGGAAACAACATGGTGACAGGTAAAAAAATAAGTAAAAATTTTCTCTCTGGTAACATTTTTTTAAAAAAAGAATATGAACTGGGACTGGTGCAGTGGCGTATCGGGTAAAGTCGCCGCATGCAGTTCAAGCCCCGGCTGCTCCACTTCCGATCCAGCTCTCTGCTATGGCCTGGGAAAGCAGTGGAAGATGGCCCAAGTCCTTGGGCCCCTGCACCCATGTGGGAGGCCCGGAAGAAGCTCCTGGCTTCTGATAGGCGCAGCTCTGGCCACTGTGGTCATCTGGGGAGTGAACCAGCAGATGGAAGACTCATTCTTTCTCTCTCTGCTTCTGCCTGTCTGTAACTCTTCCTCTCAAATAAATAAATACATCTTTTAAAAAAATATGTATTCATTTATTTGAAAGGCAGGGAGCTGGATCAGAAGTGCAGCCGCCAGGACTGGAACCTGTGCTCCTGAGATTCCAGTGTCGCGGGTGGCAGCTTCACCTGCTGTGCCACAACACTGGCTCCTCCAGCAACTTAAATTTACCTGGTAGAGGGTTAGCCAAGGTGGGGAACTTTCTTCCTTCCTTTCCTCCCTCCCTCCCTCCTTCCTTTTTTCTTCTTTCTTTTTCTTTCTGCCTCTCTCTCTCTCTCTCTCTCTCTCTCTCTCTCTCTCTCTCTCTCTCTCTCTTTCTACCAAGGACCTTATAACATCAGTAGTGGTCTCTTTCTTTTTACCAAGGACCATTTGATACTTATAACATCAGTAGTGGGACATACAAAGTTATCAACTTAAAAATTAGCCTTCCATAGATTTATGGAATTTCTAGTGCTGCCTATGGTTGCCAGAACAAATGATTCTGTGGGCCTTATACGACCTGAGGGCTGGATGTTTCCCACCCTTGGAAGACTTAAAAATATACACTGATTAAAAAGAACTCTCCAGGGAGTTGCAATAAATGCTGGATTGAAGCCCTTAACAAGAATGAGCCAGAACTGATGACATGTGCTTTCTGTAAGTCAGAGAAGGAACCGGACGAGACTCCAGAAAACAGAAGGCCGCCCTTGGCCTTTTGGTGCCCAGTGTTAAAATGTCAGCAACGGGGCAGTCAGCAGGACTTAGCATCGCCTCTGAAGCTAAGGAACCACGGCTTCAGAGAAGTGGGCGGGGGACACCTTTTGGAAGGTGCTGCCTTCAGGAGAGGAATGGCCAGAGGACACGTGGCACTGCTGTTGGGTTCATCGGGGTCTCGGGCTAATAACCGCTGCGCTCTACGGACACCTGGCCAGCAGCTCGCTAGGGACTGGGGCTGTTTAAGAGAGCCCGGTATTTCCTGCTTGTCTTCTCTAACTAGGTGAGGTCAGGGGTGCGGGCGCTCCACCCGCCGTGTGGCCGTGGGAAACTAATGGAGTTAAGGGCAGCCTGGACTCGGCCGCCGCTGGCACTCGAGGCTCCGAGGCTCGTGCCGGCTCTCCTCCGCCTTTCTCCCCGGCCCCTCGGCAGGAGCTTCGCCCCACACTGCCTCTTCTCGTCCGGGCGCCCCCTCCGTGTGGGAGCCACAGCCCGGGCCATTCCGCCACCCGGGCACAGGGGACTCGCAGAGGCGAATACTTCGCCAACATCGTTTTAAATAAAGTTTTTGCCATCAAAAAAGGGAGGGGGCGGGATGGAAGGAGGCCTACTTAATCGCCAAGCGGTTGGCCAACGCGTGAAGGGGCGAAGCAGGAAGACCGCGAGACTCATCGGTGATTGGTCAGGCTAGAAGCCTGTCTGGACTGTACCACACTTACTTGGAGGGGGGGTTGGCAAATTCGAGAGACGAGCTGCTTGCTTGTGAGTACTTCCAGCACACACGCATAATTCTTTTTTATTTCCGAGGGTTTCCGTTAGGATACAACAGGGACAGAAAACAAGGCGCAGGAAACGGAGGGAGTCTCCCGGCCATTTCCTCATTCTCGACTCCCGCACAGTATGCCGACCCTGCTCGCCTAGTCGTCAGCGGAACCCGACGCCCTTGCGCGCGCGTTCTCGTCTTCTTGCGTGCGTACGGCGCTGTGCTCCTACAGCCAATCAGACGGCGAGGTCGCCGCGGTCGCCGCGGTTCGCGCGCACGCCCCAGAGGGGAGACGGGGTGGGGGCTGTGGGTGAATGGGAGAGTGAGCAGGGGCGGGCGCGACGGCGTGAGCCGCATGAATGAGAGAAACGTGCCCAGCGCGAGACGTCGCGCGCGCCCGGGCCAGGGAGCCAATGGGAACGCTGGGAGGGCTCGAGACCCGGCACTGAGCGCAACGGCCGCGCGCCGGCTCGCTGACGAGCGTCGCCAGGCGGGAGCGCGCGGGAGCGGGGCGGGCGTGGAGCGTGCGGGGGCCGCGCGCTGCCTCTCAGAGGCCGGACGGCACTGCCGGGAGGCGGCGGTGACAACGACGGCGGCGGTGACGGGCGCCGCTCCGGGGGTGAGTACCGGGGACGCCGGCCCCTGCGGAACCGGAAGTGCCGGGCCAGTGAGGTGGGAGGGGAGAGTGACCTCTAGGGAAGGGGGACCGGAGCGGGGGAGGGGGTTAAGGCCCCGGCCCTGCTCCAGGCCGGGTCATCCAGCCGCGGCAGGGACCCGTGGGCCCCTGAAACGGCCGACGAGTCGAGGCTGGGATCCAGGGCCGCCGGGGCTCGGGACCGGGTAGTGCCGGGCCGCCGGGCTCCGGACTGCGGTCTTCGGAGCCTGGCACCCAGCCGCCGCCCCTTCCGCCCCCGGCCCTCCGCCGCTCGCTCCCCCAGCCTCGGTGGGCCCCGCCGCCGCGGATTCCGCCCTCTGGGGCTCCGTGGACGTTACCTGTGCCCGGGGACGGGTTCGGTGCCGTTCCCCCTTTGACCGTGCGTTTCGAGTTCTCCACTCGAGCTTCGTCCTGTAACCTGTGCTTTTCCACCCTCCAACCCCACCGGCCGAGGGCTCCGTGCTGCCAGTACTTTGTACTTTTTGCCAGTGGAGCCCGAACGTGTTCGCCGGTGTTTTTACCTGTAGGGATCTCTTTGTGGGGCGGGGGGTGAGGGTGTCTCACCCCCTTGACCGATTGAAAACACGGCCGCGAGAAGGAAGAAAGTGGCTCAAAGTTACTGACTCCAGATCGTTTTTTTGCCCTGCGTTTTTCACTTCCTGGTTAATGCCATCTTGCCCAGGTTGATTTCACGTTTGCATTCCCACCTTTTATCCCGATTAGCCCTTCAGTCCTGTGTCGGATTTCTAAGGAGGGCTCGCTATAGGCCATTCCAGAGAACCCGTCAAGTGTTTACAAGAATTGTATTGCCATGTACTTTGCTACCTTGATATATAGTGATAAAATCCACATTAAACTTTTGACTCTTTTTTTTCCCCCCGATATCTCAACATGGATTATTCCATGGCACTTCAATGGCTGTGTTTTTAGCTTTTCCTGTATTGTGCTGTTACACCACCTTGTTTCAGCAAGCAATGTCTGTGTTGCCAGGGATACTGTTCGGATCCCTTAACCCCTTTAAGGAGGTATTTGTGTTCAATCTTATTAAAGCTCTCAAAGTACGTGTCCTATAGTATTCGTTTTATATGTGCATATTTTCATTCCATAGTTGACCGTGTGCCTGAATATGTCGCATATGCCCTTGTATATTTTTTGATACTGATGTGGATCCACGCTGTTGCCACTGTTGAACGACATTTACCCTTCCAATCTCATCCCTGCCATCTGCAGTAGATCCTTCTGCTAAGACTTAGTATGTCTCTCTACATACCCAGGAAATTTTTAGGTTTCATCCTGCCCCTTCTTTTAAAATATTTATTTATTTGAAAAGCAGAGACAGACGCAGAGACAAACCTTGCATCTGCTGGTTCACTTCCCAAATGCTTGCAGCAGTCCAGGTTAGGCTTGGCTGAGGCCAGGAGTCCTGAATTCAGTCCAGGTCTCCCATGTGGGTGACAAAGCCCAGTCCTTAAGCCATCACCTGCTGCCTCCCAGAGTGTGCATTAGCAGGAAGCTGGGTTGGAAGGAGAGGAGGCCAGTGTGGGATGCAGGTGTCCCAGGCAGCATCTTAACAGCTGTGGTAAATGCCCGCCCCTGAAGCCCTGTTTTTAAGGACAGAAATGATGAATCTTGAAGGAAGGTGCCTTTGCTTTCCATGCCACAGGTGAGAACGAAAATGATGAATTCAAGGTACATTTGTATTTTTATTATCCAAATTTTCTGATACTTTCAATCTCTACCTCTGGCATTAAGAAATACCAGACTGCTTGAGGAGAATAAAATTGCTTTGTTTTTAAGTTCTAACTTCAGTAAATTTTGTGGTGTACAGATTTCAAGTTGTCGTCATTGGGCAGTTAGTATAGTGGATAAACAAGAGGTAGAAAGGGTTTGTCAGCAAAGGGGCATGTGAACTCTTGGCTTCTGAACCTGGCTGCCCAAGTGATTCAGTGGAGTGCCCTCAGGCATTCTCTAGCCTTCAATTTTACAGAGTGGGATAAGGGACTGTGTCACCAGATAATGTGAGTAAAGTGCTTTGAGATCACTAGATGAAAAGCATCCTATAAAGTCAGGGTGCTGATGTTATTTTGTTACTATCATCAACAGAAGTAATTGTTACTTTTAATCATATTGGGGTAGGTGGGGCTCACTTTACTTCCTAATAGGCCAATGTAGGAATGAAAAACTTTTGAATTGGAAAGAAAGGGACTAACCTTTATGGTAGCTTCAGCTTCTCATAGATGGGATCTCATCTATTTGATGCAAGGTCCTTAGTGGGTGATCCCAGAAGACCAACAATTCAACTTCTGCCTCCTCAGTATCATAACTACAAGGCACAGAGGGATAAGGGAGAGACATACACAAAAAGGAAATGAGACTTGCTGTCCTAATATGAGTTGGGTTTTTCATTTTTCGTTGTAGCAATACTGTGTCCAAAGAGAAACCTCTGTTTTAGGCCCTCCCTTTACAGTTGTACCCTTGTTTTTAGTTTTTGACTTTTTTTTTTTAAGATTTATTTATTTATTTGAAAGAGTTACACAGAGAAGGAGAGGCAGAGAGAGAGAGAGAGAGTTCTTCCATCCGCTGATTCACTCCCTAATTGGCCGCAGCGGTCAGAGCTATGCCAATCCGAAGCCAGAAGCTTCTTTCAGGTCTTCCCCGTGGATGCAGGGGCCCAAGGACATGGGCCATCTTTTATTGCTTTCCCAGGCCATAGCAGAGAGCTGGATTGGAAGTGGAACAGCTGGGACTCAAACTGGTGCCCATATGGGATGCTGGCACTGCAGGCAGCAGCTTTACTCGCCACACCACAGCACCGGCCCTTTGACTGTTCTATATTTATTGCTGCTTGTTTGTGTCAGAGGAGATGGGTCCCTTACAAGAACTAGTTCTTTGATGACCTTAGACCAAGTAAAACCATGTTCTCCTTGTTCTGATCTCAACAGCACTTAGAATTCTGAGTAGAGGATTTTAAATCCTTTTTTTCCTCCCCATTCCGAGTCCTTTCCCA
Source organism: Oryctolagus cuniculus (assembly GCF_964237555.1). NCBI lineage: Eukaryota > Metazoa > Chordata > Mammalia > Lagomorpha > Leporidae > Oryctolagus > Oryctolagus cuniculus. The sequence goes on along the minus strand of NC_091432.1, from coordinate 14,477,239 downwards.
CATACATATAAGAGAAGTGGAAAATAATCTTTCTTTCAAAACACATTTTTTTAACAGAGTAGCCTGTGGAACTTTTAGCCTTGTTCTTAAGAAATGCCCTGAAAGGATTTTTTGATAGAGGTATTTGTTTTTCTCCAGGTGAGGCACTGTAACCCCGTTGAACTCTGTGTCCGGAAAGCCCAGGATTGAAGAAGACAGACCAGACACATTGACCTGGAAGCAGGGACATCTGTGGAACTTCGCTTTCATCCTGAGTTCTTTTTTAAAGTATCACGTGGAATTGATTTGTTCATCTTATTCTGCTTATTGGGAAGAAATGGCTTCAAGGATTTTAAGTTTTCCTTCAGTTTTGCATGAACTCTGTAGGAAACGGAGCCCTTGAAGGGCTTGGGATTAACAAGAGATTGAAGACAGACAAGCTTGCTCTCTCGCTGTTTTCTCTCTTCTTCAAAGAAAAGTATTTACAACTCAACTCGTAACAGCTGTAGTCCAGCATTAGCCATCAAGAGAGAAATAAATAAAATTAACCCACCATTGCCACAGACTACAAACCCTGGTGAAGTCAAGGTGTGGGAGTGGTGGCATTGAGAAGACTGCTTAAAACGGACAAGGACTACAGTTAAAACAGCTTCTCTTTCAAGCTGGAAGGGGCCACAGGTTCCTTCTTGGATAAAAACACACAGTGCACACCTCTTTTAGGTGCTGCTCACATTTTGTGGAAGTGTAGTACTCGTGGAGGTACTATAGTATCTCCTCAGGAATTTTTCTTTGCTCAGAATTTTCTGCCCTGCCTTGATATTTTTCCCTTTTTTTTAAGATCTGCCTCCATCCATGAGCTGTACCTTGATCTGTCTGACTGTCCGTGTTCTCTACCTGCAGCCATTTGCATGTGTACAACCTACTGTTTGTGTCCAATTTTTAAGCTGTACAAGTTGTGTTTCTTAATCTCTTCTGCTTTGTTCTGGGGAAGTGGTTATTCATCATTTGGAATCACCTTTCCCCCTCCCATATGCTTTCCTTCATTTGAGATCTTTTGACCTTCAGTTTTGTTTGGGAGGGGGAAGGGTGATAATTCTAAATTTTTGGTTTCCCTGTTTTTCTTCTGTACTCTTCTCTGTTGGTTCCCTTATCCCATTTTCTTGTCCGTTCTGCCGCTGTGTGGGCCTGGGCTATGCGGCAGGGCAGATCTCCCTTCAGAGCTCCAACATGCCCGCAGAGTCTGGAAAGAGATTCAAACCCAGCAAATATGTCCCGGTCTCGGCAGCCGCTGTCTTCTTAGTGGGAGCTACAACACTCTTCTTTGCTTTTACGTGAGTTTTCTCATAGCAGTGGTTTTGGGAGTGGGGTTGGGGTTCTCTGTGGGAGGTGAAGAAGTAAGCTTTCTCTTGAGTTTTGCTAGTACTTGGTGTCTGGTATCAGTAAATTCAAGTCCCAAAGATATTTAAGAAAAGTGAGGAAGAAACCTGTCCTTTTAGCCTTGTTATATGTTTCACTTTCTTGGATCTTATGCCTTCCAGTCTTCACTACCTTTGAAATCATAGATGTCTTCATAATTTCCTACTCAGCTCCATCATTGGATGATCCTAAACTAGGAAGGAAGTTGGAGGAAACCACTAGAGAGACTTAAAGCAGCTTGAGCAATAAATTCTATAAGAGAAAGAGAACTTAAGGCTTTTTCTTTTCTTTTTTTCTAAACATTTATTTATGTATTTGAAAGAGTTACAGAGGAGAGGCAGAGGCAGAGAGAGATCTTTCATCTGCTTGTTCACTCCCCAAATGGGCACAACGGTCAGGCTGAGCCAGACCAAAGCCAGGAGCTTCATCAGGGTGTCCCACGTGGGTACAAGGGCCCAATGACTTGGGTCGTCCTCTGCTGCTCTCCCAGGTGCATTAGCAGGGAGCTAGATGGGAAGTGGAGCAGCTGGAACTCTAACTGGCGCCCATATGGGATGCTGGGGTCACAGGCGGAGGCTTTACTCACTATGCCACAATGCTACCCCCCCCCCCAAAGGCTTTTTAAATGGTAATGACTTTTCTCCAGGATGTCTAAAGGTTAGGTTTGAGATTGTGAAAATTAAGAATACTAGAGAATTTCAGAATTAATTTATTATTATTATATATATAATATATATATAATTAATTTATTATTATTTAACCAGTGAGATTGTTTGGCTTTTAGTGTCACTCAGATGGCCTTGTTTTAAGAGCTGAAGCCTGGAGAAGTGAAGGCTACTGGGAAAGAACAAATTTTATTAAAGAAGAAAATACTGCAAGAATCCCTTTACATTAATTCCTGCTGACAAGAATGACAGTAATTCTCCCATTGTTCTCTAGTCCTGTTGGGAAGGACTAAGTTGGCTTTCCCACTTAGAATCTTCAAACTTTACCTATGTAGTTCTGAAGTTAACCAATTTACCTCTGTGCCCTCCCCCTTTTTTTCCAAAGGTTTATTTATTTGAAAGCCAGAGTTACAGAGACACAGAGAGAGAGGTCTTACACCTGCTGGTTCACTCTCCACATGGCTGTAACAGCCAGAGCTGTGCTGATCCGAAGCCAGGGTCTCCCACATGGGTGCAGGGGCCCAGGGACTTCGGCCATATTCTGTTGCTTTCCCAGGCCATAGCAGAGAGCTGGATAGGAAGTGGAGCAGCTGGTACTCAAACTGGTGCCCATATGGGATGCTGACACTGCAGGCGGTGGCTTTATCCACTGTGCCACAGTGCCACCCCACCTCCCCCCTTTTTAAATTTATTTTAAAAGCAGAGTGATAGAAAGTGTGCTCTCTTACGTCTTCTGGTTCACTCCCCAAATGGCTACAACAGCCAGGACTTGGCCAGGTCAAAGCAAGGATCCAGGAACCCCACTCTGGTCTCCCACATGGGTATCAGTGGCCCAACTACTTGGACCATCTTCTGCCTTCTCAGGCATGTTAGCAGGAAGCTAATTGGAAATGGAGTGGTCAGGACTTGAACCGGTGCTCTGATGTGGGATGCCCATATACCAAACAGTGGCTTAACCTACTGCCCTACAGCACCACCCCCATTTTCTCTGGTAGTTTAGCTGTTGAGCACTAGGCAAGCATTTTTGCTATTAGCGGTTTAGAAATTAACATACACTAGGCTTCTGAGCCTTATACTATTGAGTCTTTGAGTTAGCACTCCAGTTGCAGCTTTGGAACCATCAGAGCATGCTGGATCTTCTGGGAAGTTCACTTTGCTAAGATACAGACTCATTGCCGTTTGTGGGGTGCTGTTCAGAGCCATTTGGGCTTGCTGGGAAGAAGAAAATGAAATGGTAGGGAATAAAAGCAATTTGGACTAATTGAAGCAGGAATTGTTGAGGTCAGGACAGTTATGCAAATATTAAATTTGAGATGGGAGGGAAAGAAAGTCCCCAAAATTGAACTTTAGATGCCAAAAGGAATTCTAAGAAATGTTGGTCAGTTAGCCATAGGAGTCAGCAAAGTAACACTGGTGTGTCTCTATTTAATTTTTACTTTAGTTTCTATATTTGAGAGGCAGGCAGATAGTGAAATAGAGCTCCCATCCACTGACTCAGCCTTCAAATGCCTTCAGTATCCAGGACTAGACAAGGCTGAAGCCAGAAGCCAGGAACTCAATCCAGGTCTCCTTTGTGGGTGGCAGGGACCCAACTAATTAAGCCATCACCTGCTGCTTCCCAGGGTTTGCATTAGCAGGAAGCTTGAATTGGGAGCTGGAGCTGGGACTTGAATCAAGGCACTCTGATAAAGGATGTGACTCCCAGCTGGTGGCTTAACTAAGCCACCAAGCTAACACCTACCCCTGTATGTAAGGTTATTATTATTATTTTTTTAAGATTCATTTATTTATTTAAAAGCATTACACAGAGAAGGAGAGGCAGAGAGAGAGAGAGGTCTGCTGGTTCACTCCCCAGTTGGCTGCAATGGCTGGAGCTGGGCCAATTAGGAGCCAGGAGCTTCTTTCAGGCCTCCCACATGGGTGCAGGGACCCAAGGACTTGGGCCATCTTCCACTGCTTTCCCAGGCCACAGCAGAGAGCTGGATCAGAAGTGGAGCAGCTGGGACTCATGAGATGCCAGCACCGCAGGTGGCGGCTTTACCTGCTACGCCACAGCACCGGCCCCTGTATGTAGTTTTTAAAGAAGGACAGAATAAATTATCATCTAGTGTATGAATATTATACTGCTTCTCACTTCCTTGAAAATGTAGAAGTAAGATTTTTTAACCTGGGCTTTCTAGCCAGAAGCTAAATCCCTCAAGGATCTAGAGTCAGCCCTTGTTTTTCTCTTTGTGCTTCTGTTTTTTTCATAATCATTTTCTCTTCCTTAAGCTCAACATGTTCAGTGTTGTGTTCTTCATCATGGTTTGTGTAAGGAGGTGTAAGTCTTTCAATGTCACAATGTGTTTTGGTTTGTACTGTTATGGCTGATATGTAGAATCAAAATTTTAACCAAGGGACATATCTTAGTGTCCTTGGAGGAGTTGTGCTGGGTCAGAAGGGTTATGTACAAGACCAGATTGACACTCATAGACCTGCTTGTTTGAGGAGTGTTTTGAAAGGCAAAGCCTTTGTAGAAGCAAGCTAGGAATTCAGGAGACAAAGTAGTTTTGTGTCTTTCAGCCTGTGTTCTTGAGGTAGGGCAGGCAGAATCCTTGTTCTTAATTTGCTAATCTGGAACCATTGAAGTGCTTGGCTGGTTATACCAGTTTGCCCACAGAGTTGTCCTGACATATACATTTTCTTAACTGATAGTTGAAATGATTTAACCTACTTTGTCATTCCCTGGTGCCAGCATGGTAGAGGCCCTCTTTATTCCATGGTCTCTCAGCCCCAGGAAAAAGGATTTTGGGGGACAGCAATACTATTTGGAATTACCGACTCTAATCCAAAACTAGAAAAGCCTTAAGTCAGTTTCCTTTCATGTTAGTTGCCTTAGGACCAATTTCTGGGCTCCCTTTTTCCCCTGGGGTCTCCCTGGCCCACCTTGTGGAGGCATAAACATCCTCTTTATCACCCAGCTCTTAGTACGGCTGAAGTTTTCATCTTTTTTTTCATCTGTCCATAATATTTCCTCTGAAAGCATAGGTTATCTAGGTTGAGGTACCACGGTTCTCAAAAACTGTTCCCGTTGGCTTTTACCCCTTTTGCAGTTCAATTCTTAGTAGATACCCCCCTATTTAAAGCCATATTCAACCTAAAAAGATGAAGAGACAAGAGGAAGGCTGTCTTTGAACCAGCTCTTGTTTGGGGCCTTCCATCTGTAACTACTTGGCCATCCTTATGTTCTCTTCACTAGGTTAAACTGGCTGTTTTTATACTGTATAAACCCAAGGTGAGGATTCCTTTGGGACCTCGAGGACCGGGAACAGGAGGAAGAGTCCTTTTCAGCTAGTAGATATAATTAATGGAGTCATGTAGACCTCAGCTAATTATGACCAATTTACATTGCATGTTTCTTTGTCAAGTAGGGAAAGCTTTGAGTAGAAATTACCATTTGGGTTTGGTCATCAAAGAAGTAGTGATCTTGTGCCCGAGAAGTTTGAATAGAACAATTGAGGCCTTCCCCCAGAACCCTAACCCCACAGATTCACTGAGTTTTTCTGGTACTAGAACTAAGCAGGAGTGGTGGGCATCCTGTCTTAATTGTTTTCTTTTTCACTATTTAGGAGTGAGGGTATCTGTTGAAGTAACTCTTTCCATTTTGGTTAGGTACTAGACTGCATTTCATATGATCCACTTGGATCCTTCTCTGTCTTAGTTTAGTCTGTGACTGACAGTGGGAGTAGTGGTAAGTAGATAAATGGGATAACCATTGTTTGGGAGTTAGGAGACTGGAACTCTGTTAAGCTTTGTAGACCTTACTACTTCCTCACACTGTAGTGAGGAAATTGACCTGGAGCAGTTTATTTAAGCAATATGACCTTCTCAAATGCAGTCTTACATGGATTCCAGTATAGAAAACATAAAAAGAGTGGGCCTGCCCTGATTAAAATGAGACTGCATATAGAAGTCTCTTTTGGCTGAGTTAGTTAAATCAGTGTCTCATATTTATTTCTGAAGTAAGTGGGGGAGGAGGTGTAGTATCTGTGTCAGGTGATCCTTTAAGGGAAGAATAAAATCAGTGTTGTCCAGAAGTCTGGGATGGTCTTTTCAGTATGTCATCCATGGTACAGCTTGCTTTTCAATTTCTGCCTCTGGGCTCTTCCAACCCTTTTACCCACAGAGAATTGAGCAACTCTTATTTTTCTCCTGTAGCTGTGGAGGTGCTAGCACCTGATCTGAGTGGGAGTAGCCTCCTGATTTAGGGGATTAATTGAGCAGTAGTTTCTTCTGCCTACATCCAGGAATAAGGCCTAGGTCCTACATCTAGCATTCAGCTACTTGAAAATCTGGGTTACAGAGGCAGGTATTTTCAGAGAAACTTAATCACCTGCAAGGGGAGAAATTGTTTTCCCAGGAGATTTTTAGGAAAGCAGTCCTTTATAAATGAGGATCCCCAAGAGCAGGAAGTAGGACATTCATTTCAACCTTCTGTCATCAACCAGGAACACAAGTCATAGGCTCAAAAGCAGTATGTTAGGCATTGGAGGAATGCATAGACCTATTCTTAAGGAGCTTAGTGTTTCTGTTTTAAGTGTTCTTGAATCCTTAGTACCATACATAAGGGAAGTAGAATTAAGGATGAAGGTAGACTTGGAATGATAATTGATAGTTCATCATGTTATTTTGCATCTGCTCTCCAGTGAATGCTCAGTATTAAGCCAGCTGGTTTAAAAAGAATTCAGGATCATTTCAAATATTCTCCATCTCATATTTGTACAATATAGCTGAATTAACAGAGTTGGAGAGTTTCTTGTGGATTGCCTAAAGCTACATAGCAAGCATTCATTGAGGCAGGATTAAAATCCAAAAAATTTTTTTTAAAGATTTATTTATTTTAGAGGCAGAGTTATGGAGAAGCAGAAGCAGAGAGAGATCTTCCATCCTGATTCACTCCCAGAGGGCCACAACGGCTAGAGCTGCGCTGATCCGAAGCCAGAAGCTTCTTTCAGGTCTTCCACGTGGGTGCAGGGGCCCAAGGACTTGGGCAGTCTTCCTCTGTTTTCCCAGGCCATAGCAGAGAGCTGGATCGGAAGAGGAGCAGCCGGGCCTCCAACTGGCGCCCATAAGGGATGCCGACCCCTTCTGTTTTTTTTTTTTTTTATCTCTAGGAACTTAACCATTTTTTATAATTGGAAGTATTAGGGAGGACTAGGAAACAGGGTTTCAGGGTTGTGGCTGTTGAAACCCACCCTCAATTTTATATGGTCTTGAAAACAAGAGTGCTGAATGGGCAGGCAGAAGAACCTGTTCTACCTGGGGTGGTGTAGATCTGGGAGTCCCACCAATGAGTCAGCCAATCTTCTGGGCCATTGCTGGCCACTCCCTAAGCTTTTGGAGCTCTGTGATTATTGCTGTAGTCTGAGGACGAGCCCCAACAACTCCTCTTTAGCTCTGGCCTCATCATCCATCAAAGGCAACAGATTCAGACAGGCCACATGGGATGGCCACCTAGGAATCTGGCGAAGTACGATAGCAACGGAAAGCTTCTCTTCAAGCCAAACAGAGTATTGGATAGGACAGGAACAGGTCTTGTTCACACATGCCTCTCCATAATGGGGTGAGAGTGCTAAGGTCAGAAACAGTGGGTCTGTGAATCTAAGAATGAATACTGCCCATTTTGTTGTTTGCATTTTTATTTCTAGATTCTGTCACTGTGGGGACAGACTTGCCTTAGGCCATGGATATTGGAAATCAGTTCCAGGATTATATACTTCAGCTGGGGTGGGTTGATAGCAAGAATGTTCTAGGGTTAAAGTTAATCATTCCGAGGTAGGTTGGTAAGATACTCAAGATGCTCAAGAAATTCGGGGTATTGCTTTGTTTGGAAATGAAACAGAAGTGTAGGATCAGAAAAATCAGGGCCTGTGGGAAGAGGGCTGATCTCATTCACCTTAGTTTCCCGCAGGGATGGAGGGGACCCATCAAGAAGGTCAAGAGCCTACAGTAGCCACAGTGGCCGATTCTGGGAATAAGACTTTAAAATCATGGGCACTTCAGCGTTCTAAGGATTTAATTTCTTTTTCCCTTCTAATTATCTTCCCAGGCTGTAGCAGTCAAGTGAGTCACCCATTCTCTTCTTCCCCAAGCGGAAATTGAAGCAGCAGCTAAGTCCTAGGGAGGGGCTCTGACCTGGATGACTGGTTTTCAGTTTCTCTCCCTCCCTCCTAAGGAACCTACGAGGTCAGGCATTGGGGTGGGGCCACTCAGGGATTCTGCCTTGTTGCTTCTATTGTACCTAAGCCCTGAACCAAAGAACTCAACAGAGGAACAGGCTTCACTGGGGTCTTTATTTGATGACAGCGTATAACTATGACTGAAGGTCTGTTTTGTCCTTGAAATTTGTGTCCTTGCTCCAACTTCATTTTTTTCCCAGTTATATTCTGAACCATCAAAGGAAGCCAAGTGTTAATTGACATTTGCCATCTAAAAAACCTGATGCATAATAAATATGTGAATTTTTTCAATGAATAGCTGAATGGAATCTGAATAGATGGTGGTGGTAAAGATTTATGTGATACATTGTAACTCTCTGAATTGTTCTGAATTACTGTTGAGAGCTGTGCCATTTGTTTTGTTTTGATGGAATAAGATCGTCTTTCCTGACAGAATCCAGGACTGTTGTAGATTAATCCTCCAGAATCCATGCTCTCTTGTTCTTCTGGTCCCTTCTTTCTTTCCTTCAGTGAATTCTTTTCTGGCTGGTCTGGATAAAGGGGACAAGGACAGATGCTGTCCTAATTCTGGAGATTAAGTTCTCAGCCACAAAACAGATTAGGGTATTTGGGCATTGTTTATGGTGGGAAGTTGTCTCTGAGCTAAGACAGATGAGAGGTGTTTGATACTACACAAACAGCACAGCAGTTTCTTCTGAAACTTCCAACTCCCAGGAAACCAGCAGAGAAAGGAAGAGCTCTTGAAGTATTTCCACTTACCACTCACATCCTGAAAGAAACTCAGCTTAATCCTAGACACTCTTCATAGTTAAACAAAAAATCTACCTAAAGCTTGGCTCTTGATTTGAATGCTGTGGAATACCGGATATGTTCAGCGAGTTTCTGTTTTGCCACAGGGTTTGGGAATTAGTTGGTCTGGTATTTTCAACTCCTGTGCTTCATTTTTCAGATGTCAGGTGTCTAGTTTTTTCTTTCTTTCTTTTTTTTTTTTTAAATTTATTTATTTGAAAGAGTTACACAGAGAGAGGAGAGGCAGAGAGAGAGAGAGAGGGAAGTCTTCCATCTGCTGATTGGCTGCAATGGCTGGAACTGCACCAGTCTGAAGCCAGGAGCTTCCTCCAGGACTCCCATGCGGGTGCAGGGGCCCAGGCACCTGGGCCGTCTTCTGCTGCTTTCCCAGGCCATAGCAGAGAGCTGGATCAGAAGTGGAGCAGCCAGTACTCGAACTGGCGCCCATATGGCATGCCAACACTGCAGGTGGCAGCTTTACCTGCGATACCACAGCTCTGGTCCTGTTTTTTGTCTTGATATTCATACTTATCTATGTTTTTAAAAATCTTCCAACCTTGAGAACTGCTTTCAGTTAAATAAAACTCTCAAGAATCAGTGAAGAAACTCGAGGTAATATAGAGTGGTTCAAAGCTTGCTGGATAGAGGGGGGTTGGAGAGGCCAGTGGTATCCCATGCTTTGGGCCAGTGTGCAGGTCAGTGGAACATGGCTGGGATCCAGAAGCCTCAGGCTGCTCCAGAAAAGGGAACGTAGCTGGTGTTAGTTATATAGTCACTGGTTCTCTCATCTGACTAGAAAGATTATTAGGACAGATTTCAAAACCTAGAAAGAGGCAGGCATTTGACCTAGTGATTAAGGTACCCGTATCCCACATTGTAGTACTTGGCTTAGTGTCCTGATTCCAGCTTCCTGCTCATGCAGACCCTAGGGGCAGTAGTGATGGCTAAAGTAATTGGGTTCCTGGCTTCTAGCTTCATCCCAGCCTGCCCTAGCCCTGGCAATTGTGGGCATTTGGAGAGTGAACTACTGGGTGGGAGTTTGGTCTTTCAAATATTTTTTTCAATGTGTGGAAAGATTTCACAGGAGAAGAATAAATCTGAATACAGACCTTAATACAAAGGGTTAAAACAGAGATTCTGAGTCTTATACCTTAATCTAAAATGAGTAGTTCCTAGGGAAATTGGACCTACTTGATGGAAAGGATAAAGGTAATCATTTGAGGGGGTTTGATGCTGTGGGCTAACAGATTAAGCCACTGCTTGGGTGGTCTGTATCCCATATCAAGAGTGTTGGTTCAGGTCCCAGCTGCTTGACTTCTGATCCAGTTTCCTGCTAATGTTCCTGGGAAGGCAGTAGATGATGGCTCAAATACTTGCTACCCACATCGGAGACCCAGATGGAGTTCTGTCCTTGCTTTGGGCTGTCTCAACCTTGGCTGTTGCAGACATAGGGGGTAAATCAGTGAATGGAGGCTCTCTCTCCCCCTCTCTCTCACTCTGCCTTTCAAATAAGTAAGTAAAAAGATAAATCTTAAAAAAAAAAAAAAAAGGATTATTTGGGACTGCAATGGTAAACTGTACCAAGTATGGTGGGGGGGCTGAGTCCTTACAGATTTTTTTGAATATTGTTAGTATACAAAGTGGTGGAGGCAGCTTCTTACTTTCTTTGTTCTTTGTTCAGGTGTCCAGGACTAAGTCTGAATGTGTCACCTGCAGTGCCCATCTACAATGCAATTATGTTTCTCTTTGTTCTGGCCAATTTCAGCATGGCCACCTTCATGGACCCAGGCATTTTCCCTCGAGGTAAGATCTTCCCTCTCTTGGAAGCTCCTTACTAACTCTGAAAAAAATGGTTGGTCTTTCACAGTTGGTCTTGGGCCTTCAGAGTCCTAGGATTAAGGGATACTTGTATAGTCTGATGATGAAAAGTCAAGGTCTTCAGGAATAGGTGTCATAACTTAGAGCTACGTGATTCACTTTGGGTCACTGATTCATCAGGAATCTATTTGGAGTATGTAGATTGGGTGATGCTGCTAGGTATGACAATAGTCCATGATGAATCAGATAATTATAACCATCTCAGATCTCTAAGGGGAAGAATTACACAGTCAGATTTCCTTTTTCAAGAATAATTATTTTATGAATGTTCAGAGGGTCTGGCATTGTGTCCCAGTGGGCAGAACCACTGCCTGCATCACCAGTATCCCATACAGGTGCCAGTTCAACTCCTGGCTGTTCTTTCTGTCCAGCTCTCTGGTGATGGCCCCAGAAAAGCAGCAGAAGATGGCCCAAGTGCTTGGGCCCTTGCCTACCTGTGTGGGAGACCTGGAGGAAGCTTCAGTCTGGCTCAGCTGTGGCCATTGTGGCCACTTGGAGTGAACCAGTGATGGAAGATTCTCTCTCTCTTTCTCTCTCTCCCTTTCTCTGTGACTCTTTAAAAAAAATCTTAAGCAAAGAAATATACAGATACCTTTTGGGATGCTGTGGCAATAATATGAGAAAAAACCAGGTGAGAACTTGAATTCTCAAGAATTCAAGAAATAGAATTTCAGAAATAGAAACAATTCAAAAATAGAATTTCAGAAGTAGAATTTGTCATGACAGCTTATTGAAGGAAAGTGAGAAGCTGAAAGAATTGTCTAAGATAGTTTCAAACTTCTAAATTGTTAGATAACTTTGATGCTGAGTTATAAGATATTTGGAGGGAATACAGACAGCACTCTTAGACATGTTGAATTTGAAATATTTATGGGTCATCCAGGTAGTTACCTGGTAGGCAGCTGGGTAGTCAGAGTCAAAGACTGATTTAAGAGTCTTTGGCCATGTGGAATTTGAAGCAACAGGAGTAAGATTGTCCAGTGAAAGTAGAGTGAGCTTAGTAAGGAACTAAGATCAGACTTGATTAGCACTAAAATTTTTATAATGAGCAGAGAAAGAGTCACTGAAGAGATATTCAGCATGAGTGAGAAGGTTTTATAGGGGCAGAAAGTGGAACAGCGTGGAAAGTTCATGGAGTAGCTCTTGATTGATGGTATCAGAAATTAGATCAAATAGTATGAGAACACAAAATTTCCCATTGGTTTGGTAACTAATAATTGATCTTAAAAATATTTTTTAAGTTTTTTTTTTATTTTTTATTTAAAAGGTAGAGTTACAGAGAGGAGGAGGAAGAGAGAGAGAGAAAGAGATATCTTTCATCCTCAGGTTTCACTCCCTGAATGGCCACAATGGCTGGGGCTGGGCCAGACTGAAGCCAGGAGCCCAGAGCTTCTAGGTCTCCCATGTGCGTGCAGGGGCCTACAGACTTGAGTCATCTTCTGCTGCTTTCCCAGGTACATTAGCAGGAAGCTGGATCAGAAGTGGAGAGCTGGGTTTCTACTGGCACCCAAATAGGATGCTGGTGTCATAGGCAGAGACTTAACCTGCTATGCCACAATGCCAGCCCCCAAGAATAATTTTAAAGTGCATTTGTGTATGTATAAGGAAGGGATACAGATAAATTGTGTTTGGAATGCAGTGAATAAGAAATAAGGAAGCAGAGTCAATGAGTATTAAAATTATTCTCTGAGGAAGTAAGGAAAGAAGGTAAAACATGTATAATAGATGGTAGAGAAGGGGTTTTTTAGGAGATGGGAGACTAGCATGCATGTAGCATGAACAGGTAGTACCATAGAAGAGAGAGAAGCTGAAGTTAAAGACGGGATAATTGAAAGTGAGCTTCTAAAGGAAGGAGATGCTTTCTAATATACAGTGGAAAGTTATGTGTGGAAGAATTAGGCTGTTTCTATGATAGGAAGTAAGAGTAGGAACCATCATCAGTGGAAAGAAGAGAAGTTGACAGAAGTTGTTACTGATGACATGTAATTTTGCTTTTAAATGTGAGGTATGTTTTAAGAGTGAGGAGTGGGACTGGCATAGTAACTCTGTTGATAAGAGGTTTTTCTGAAATTCATTGTTCTCCCAAAGTCTGCGTCATTGTGTTTCATCATTTGTGACTTCTGCCTCAAAGATTAGGTAAGAAGAAACTTTGTGTCCCTAATGCCAACGTGTACTATTTTAAGCTTTCATTGTCCATTCATCAAATATTTAGTGATCTACTTACTCATAGATGATACTATAGTTGTCACTTGGGATGATTTCTCTCTTTTAAAAGATTTATTTCCCCAAATGCCTATGATAGTCCAGGGTGGGCCCAGCTGAAACTGGAAGCTGGGATCTTGGTCCTGGTCTCCCTTGTAGGTGGCCCTGTTGCTCCTCAAGGTCTGCAGTAGCAGGAAGCTGAATTGGCAGCAAAGTAGCAAGGATTTGAGAACCCCAGGCACCCAGTATGGGATGTGGGTGTCCAAGTGGCATGGTTCAAAATTGCACCCACTGGGCTATGAGTTCCTCAAAGGAAGAAGCTGTTTTATATATATAAATATAAAATTTAGTTTCATTTTACTTGAAAGGCCCAGTTACAGAGAGTGAGAGAGAGGTCTTCCATCCCTAGGTTCACTCCCCAAATGGCTGCAATGGCCAGGGCTGGGCCAGGAGTCAGGAACAACTTCTAGGTCTCTCTTGGGTGCAGGGGCCCAAGCACTTGGGCCATCTTCCACTGCTTTCCCAGGTGAATTAGCAGGGAGCTGGATTGGAAGTGGTGCAGCTGGATTGGAAGTGGTGTGAACCAGTACACATTTGGGATGCCAGAGTCATGGGCAGTGGCTTTACCTGCCATACCACAATGGTGGCCCTGGGATGATTTCTTTAAAAAACCACTGCCTTCACAAAACTGTCTAGAAAGAAAGAAAAGATGTTTATGTGAATAAGTATACTATGTGATAACTTATGAGATTAATCTAAGAGATATAGTACTTAAGAGGAGAAAGAGGAGCTGGCATTGTGGTACAGTAGTTAAGCTGCCACCTGTGATGCCAACATCCCATATTGGAGTGCCATTTTGAGTCCTGGTTACTCCGCTTCTGATCTAGCTTCCTGCTTAATGTGACTGGGAAGGCAACAGGAGATGGCCCAAGTACTCACATGGGATACATGGATGGTATTCCTGACTCTAGCATTGTGACACAGTGGATTAAGCCGCCACTTGCAATACCAGCCTCCCATATGGGTACTTGTTTGAGTCCCGGCTGTTCCACCTCCAATCCAGCTGCTTGCTAATGTGCTTGGGAAAGCAGTGGAAGATGGCCCAAGTCTACAATGGCCAGGGCTGGTTCAGACTGAAGCCAGGAGTCAGGAGCTCCATTCCATTATCCAACATGGGAGAATATATTCATAATATATAAACCAAAGAATATTAGCACGTGCATTTGAGAGCCACTTCCTGAGTCATTTTCTCTTAGACCTCATTTCCCAATGGAGAATGAATTGCTTCCTCATCTGTGTTCTAGTAGTGTTGTGTACGGAGTTGATCTCACAGTATTTATGGTTCAAAATTGCACGCTCTGGGCTATGAGTTCCTCAAAGGAAGAAGCTGTTTTATATATATAAATATAAAATTTAGTTTCATTTTACTTGAAAGGCCAGGAGACACAGATCTTATCCAATGGTTCACTCCCCAAATGCCTATGATAGTCCAGGGTGGGCCCAGCTGAAACTGGAAGCTGGGATCTTGGTCCTGGTCTCCCATGTAGGTGGCCCTGTTGCCCTTCAGGGTCTGCAGTAGCAGGAAGCTGAATTGGCAGCAAAGTAGCAAGGATTTGAGAACCCCAGGCACCCAGTATGGGATGTGGGTATCCAAGTGGCATTATCCTCTGTGACAAACACCTGCCCCAGAAACCATATTTTATTTTAAAAATTTATTTATTTGAAAGGCAGAGTGACAGAGATATCTTCCATTTATTGGTTCACTCCTTAAATCCCCAGTAGCCAAATCTGGGTCAGGACAAGTGCTTGGACCATCTTCCACTGCATTTCCAAGCACATTATCAGGAAACTGTATTGGAAGTAGAGTAGCTCAGACTTCGACCCGTGTTTCAATATGGGATGCAGGCATCACAAACTGAGACTTAATGCACTATAGCACAAAGCCCACCCTAGAAGCCATGTGTGTGTGTGTGTGTGTGTGTGTGTGTGTGTTTGTAAAGGTTTACTTATTTGAAAGTCAGAGTTTCAGAGAGGGAGAGACATGTCTTCCATCCACTGGTTCATTCTGCAAGATGATCACAACAGCCAACACTGGTCCAGGTCAAAGCCAGGAGCCAGGAGCTTTTAGGTCTCCGACATGGGTAGCAGGGGCCATCTTCCGCTGCTTTTCCCAGGCCAGCAAGGAGCTGGATGGGAAGTGGAGCAGCCAGTACATGAACCAGTGCCCATACAGGATGCCAGCCCCCAGAAGCCATATTTTAAACACCATTGCATTCCTTTTTTTTTTTTTTTAAGATTTATTTGTTTATTTGAAAGGCAGGGTTACAGAGAGAGAAGGAGAGACAGACACAGAGAAAGAGATTGTTCATCCTCTGGTTCACTTCTCAAATGGCTGTAATGTCTGGGGCTAGACTGATCCGAAGCCAGGAGTTTCTTCCAGTTTCCCATGTGGGATCAGGGGCCCAAACATTTGGGCCGTCTTCCACTGCTCTTCTAGGCCATTAGCAGAGAGCGCTGGATCAGAAGTGGAACAGCTGGGACTCAAACTGGCACGCATATGGAATGCCAGCACTGCAGACAGTGGCTTAAACCTCTACACCACAGTGCTGGCCCCATCATTGCAATATTATGCTTACTATAGTTTTGACATGGTTGTCTTTTAAATCGAATTTTCCCCTGTACAGCTGAGGAAGATGAGGACAAGGAAGATGATTTTCGAGCTCCCCTTTACAAAACAGTGGAGATCAAGGGCATCCAGGTGCGCATGAAGTGGTGTGCCACCTGCCGCTTCTACCGTCCTCCTCGGTGTTCCCACTGCAGTGTCTGTGATAATTGTGTGGAGGTAAGAACCCTGCATGGGGTCAGTGTCAGTGCATAACCTGTCTGCCTCCTAACTGCAGAACAGATTCTTGGGCTTGGATGAAATACAGTCCTGACTAACTTGGGCTTTATCCTCTAGTTCTGTCAAAAGGTGCTAGTAATGATGTACACAGTAATGGCAGAGCATAAATATCCTATTGAAATAGGAGGAGAACTTTGACTTTCTAGGCACCAAGATTGAAAGCTGTAGCCTGCCAGCCATTAGCTCATTTTTAATCCTAATTTTTATTTCATCTCTGGCTTCCACAAAATCAAGCTATTGCAAACAAATTTGTTAACATTTTTCTTCCCACTTGTCCTCTGCATCCCATATTTTTCATTTTTAACACTTTTTCAATTCTTTTTTACTTGGTTTTATGAAACTCTCTTTTCTCATGAGTTTATTTTATTTTTTATTTTTTATTTTTTTTTGACAGGCAGAGTGGACAGTGAGAGAGAGAGAGACAGAGAGAAAGGTCTTCCTTTTGCCGTTGGTTCACCCTCCAATGGCTGCCGCGGCCGGCATGCTGTGGCTGGCGCACCGCGCTGATCCGATGGCAGGAGCCAGGTACTTCTCCTGGTCTCCCATGGGGTGCAGGGCCCAAGCACTTGGGCCATCCTCCACTGCACTCCCTGGCCACAACAGAGAGCTGGCCTGGAAGAGGGGCAACCGGGACAGAATCCGGCGCCCCGACCGGGACTAGAACCCGGTGTGCCGGCGCCGCAAGGCGGAGGATTAGCCTAGTGAGCTGCGGCGCCGGCGAGTTTATTGATTTAGCAACACTTCTGACAGTTGCCCCTTTTAGAGTTCCTTGGTCACAAAGGATAAACTTTGAGAGCTGACCTTGGCCTTTTTCCATCCTCTGGAAGGTTTCCCTTATAGATTTATAGAGAAGACAAACTGCATGAACCTTTTAATTGTTGTGACTAAATGGAGAATATGATCATAAGTTACTAAAAGCAAAATTTAAGTTCTGCTATTTCTTCTTTTTTGAAAGATTTATTTATTTGAAAGGCAGAGCGACAGAGAGGCAGAGGCGAGGGTGTGGGGGGAGCCTTCTACACACTGGTTTATTCCCCAAATGGCTGCTATGGTGAAGCTGGGCCAATCTGAAGCCAGGAGTTAGGAGCTTCTTCTGGGGTGTCCCATGCAGGTGCAGGGGCCAAAGGACTTGGGCCATCTTCTACTGCTTTCCCAGGCCATAGCAGAGAGCTGGATCAGAAATGGAGCAGTTGGGACTTAAACTGGTGCCAATATGGAATGTCAGCATTGCAGGCAGTGACTTTACACACTATGCCGCAGCGCTGGCTCCCATTATTCTTGACAGATGTGGTCTAATGCTGTGGTCCAAGGATGTCTCTCAATCTGTCTTTTTTTTGCTCCTAGGAATTTGATCATCACTGCCCCTGGGTGAACAACTGTATTGGTCGCCGGAACTACCGTTATTTCTTCCTCTTCCTCCTTTCCTTGACAGCCCACATTATGGGTGTATTTGGCTTTGGCCTCCTTTATGTCCTCTACCACATAGAGAAACTCTCAGGGGTCTGCACGGCTGTCACGTATCCTTCAAGGCCTTTGGGTTTAAGATTAGGGTTGGGAGGAATGAGGAAAGTTGAGTCCTGTGGTAGGGAAAATGGCTATGGTAGCAGGTGGTGAAGGCAAGATCCCCTTACTCTTGTTTGCCTTAACTGTTTTTCATCAGAATGGCAGTGATGTGTGTGGCTGGCTTATTCTTCATCCCTGTAGCTGGCCTCACAGGATTTCATGTGGTGCTGGTGGCTAGGGGACGCACAACCAATGAGCAGGTATGAGAGGAAGTGACAAGAGACAGACCCCTGAAGGGCAGGATATATCTATTAAGCCCTGTGATTAGTCAACAGCACAGTGCTTTCAAAAATAGATGCTCAGTGGATACTTTTTTATAATGTTGCAGAGATTAGTAACAGGGGATGTGGTAGTCCTAGTTTCTCATGGAAGCATGAGAACATAGATCATTTCTTAGGTAAGACACATCTTCTTAATCTCCATTGTATACTGGACAATTTAGGCTCTGAATTTATAAAAATAGTAAAAGACTTGGGTTAGCCCTTAGGATCCTTATATTGTTGTTTAAAATTTTTGTTATTTACTAGTAGTAACCTTGATTACTTATTTTTGTTTTTAAAGATTTTTTTATTCTATATTTTATTTTATTTAAGATCATTTATTGGGAAGGCAGAGTTACAGAGAGGCAGAGAGAGGTCTGGTTCACTTGCCAAATGCCCTAACTGCTGGAGCTCAGCTGATCCAAAGCCAGGAGCCTGGAGCTTCTTCCAGGTCTCCCACGTGGGTACAGAGGCCCAAAGAGTTGGGCCATCTTATGCTGCTTTCCCAGGCACATTAGCAGGTAGCTGGATTGAAAATGGAACAGTCAGGACTTAAACCAGCCCCCATATAGGATGCTGGTACTGCAGGCGGCAGCTTTACCTGCTATACCACAGTGCCAGCCCCTATTTTTTTATTTATTTGAAAGGCAGAGTTAGAAAGAGAGGAGGAGAGAGAGAGACTCTTCTATCTACTATTTCAGTCCCCAAATGGGTGCAGTGGCCAGGGCAAAGTGAGGAACCTGGAATTCCATCTGGGTCTCTCAAGAGGGTGCAGGCATTTGGGCCATCTTCCACTGCTTTCCCAGATGCATTAGCAGGGAGCTGGATTGGAAATGGAGGGAGCATTTGGGTCTCAAACCAGTGCCCATATGGGATGCTGGCATCGCAGGCAGAGGCTTAATGTGCTATGCCACAATACTGGCCCTGCTTATTCTTACTTATCAGTTAGACCTCTGCATACATGGATTCAATCATCATGAATACAAAATGCTCAAGAAAAAAACTGCATCTGTGTTGAACACGTACAGACTTTTTTCTTGTCACTATTCTCTAAACAATACAACTGTTTATATAGCATTTACATTTATTAGGGTTTATAAGTAATCTATAGATGATTTAAAGTATATGAGAGTCTGTGCATAGATTATATGCCAACATACCATCTTATATAAGGGACCTGAGCATCAGTGGATTATCTTAGTTTTCAATATTCAGAAAGCTGTATTTTCTACTTAACATGAGAAAACTAGATGTTTAGGGTCAGACAACTACCATGAGGCATACCTAGGATTTGAACTGAGGACCCTGACTCTAGAGATTCATCTTTTTAACTATTACAAGTATGTTTCTTCATGGGAGGTTTTCTACTCATTTTGTATCTCCCTGATGGTGAGTCATTGATTTGTGTTTTGGCCTTTGGAGATTAAGATCCCATCGTGTGATCTGGACATTTTTTTCTCTCTCTAGGTTACGGGTAAATTCCGGGGAGGTGTGAACCCTTTCACCAATGGTTGCTGTAACAATGTCAGCCGTGTACTTTGCAGTTCCCCAGCACCCAGGTACACCTACTCCATTGGTCTAATGCTCACGCTTGGTCAAAACTTTTCTTTGGGCTTGTTCTACTATAGGAGAGGCCTGGTAGAAGATGGTCTTTTAGGTGGGAGACATTCTCTTAGAATGGTGAGATGAATGCAAGGGAGAGACATGCCCATCCTTAGTGGGCACTATGAGTTCAGTTGATGTTCTTTGGGTATTATGGTTAATCAGCCTTTTCAAATAAATAAATCTGAATTGAAACGTATAGTGGCAGAGAGAGGACTAGTACATCTGCTGCTTCACTCCCCACATTGCCACAACGTAGCTTTGGCTGGGTCAGGCTAAAGCCAGGAGCCAGGTCATCTGGGTCTCCCATATGAGTGGCAGGGGCCCAAGAACTTGGACCATCTTCTGCTGCCTTCCTAGGTGTATTAGCATTAAGCTGTATCAGAAGCAGAGCGGCTGGGACTCAAACTCACTCTGATATGGGATGCCAGCATCATAAGCCAGCAGCTTAATTCACTGTACTATAATGCTGGCCCTGGTTAATCTGAGAGTTAAGTTATTCCAGATGCTGATCTGGGTGTCTGTTCACAAGGAAATTCATGTAGTGTTAAGCTTTTTAAGACTGTTTTTATATTTTTAAGTGAATAAATGAATGTCTTGCTGTTGACACTTAGATATTTGGGAAGACCAAAGAAAGAGAAGACAATTGTAATCAGACCTCCCTTCCTTCGGCCAGAAGTGTCAGATGGTCAGATTACTGTGAAGATCATGGATAATGGCATCCAGGGAGAGCTGAGGAGAACTAAGGTGAGAAGTTTAGGGATATTAGGTTAGTAACTGTCTAACCCTTGGCTGAGAGATGGAAATTTGCTTTTGGGGTAGATTTTTCTAATGATATTCATTTCTTTTCTTCTTCTTCTTCTTTTTTTTTTTTTTTTTTTTTAAGATTTATGTATTTGAAAGTCAGAGTCAAACAGAGAGAGGAGAGGCAGGGAGAGAGAGGAGAGAGAGAGGTCTTCCATCCGCTGGTTCACTCCCCAGTTGGCCACAACAGCCTGAGCTGCGCCGATCCAAAGCTAGGAGCCAGGAGTTTCCTCCTGGTCTCCCATACCAGTGCAGGGGCCCAAGGACTTGGGCCATCTTCTACTGCTTTCCCAGGCCATAGCAGCTAGGTGGATTGGAAGTGGAGCAGCTAGATCTTGAACCGGCACCCATGTGGGATGTTGGCGCTTCAGGCAAGGGTGTTTACCGGCTGTGCTACAGCGCTGGCCCCAATATTCATTTCTTATTGATTTGTGTTAAAATTACTTAAATTTTTTTTTTCTATTGAAGTTGAAATTCATTGACAACGGAAATTTGGTCCATTCGTTTCTGTATCTTCACAGGTCTTATTTAACATAGTAGTTTACATATCTAAGAAACTGAATGAGAGTTGTTGCAATGAGCATATAAGTGACAGAATTAAACACTGGAAACTTTTCTTTATCTAATACTACCTTCAAACTGACTCTCATGCCTTGTACTTCCAGTCCCAGTTTAGAAAACATGATAACTGACTTTCCAGGACCTCTCTTATATGAATTCAATTATTTGAGTTGTCCTAATGCCCATTTCTCCAAACTTGATTTTCCCTCCCCTCATTTATCCAGTCTAAGGGAAGCTTGGAGATAACAGAAAGCCAGTCTGCCGATGCCGAACCCCCGCCTCCTCCTAAGCCAGACCTGAGCCGTTACACGGGACTGCGAACACACCTTAGCCTGGCTACTAATGAAGGTAAGGGCTGCCTTGATTGATTTGCAAGAATCTAGAACAAGAAGGCAGGAGTAAGAAGGCTACTTTTGTGAGCTGTAGAGTAGACAGGCAAGGACTGGGGAACTTACTTGTGTCTGAAACACCCAACAGGTGGGATTTGAACCACTTCTTTGGATAGCTGAAGTGGAAAGATGTCATTTAGCTACTGGTGATGAACTACTGGTGGTGGACTTTTATGGGGGAGCCTGTCAGCCTCTAGACCAGAGAACATCCTAGGACCTTTGTGGTGCATTTACCCACCCTAACTTCTGGGCTGGCGTGAGTTTTTATAATGGATTTCAGCAAAATTATATTCCCTGGACTTTGCTTTTCCTGGTTATTACCTGTTCCTACCTTGTCCTCCCCCTATACTTTAGGAACCTTGGGCAGATTAAGAGAACAACTTATGAAACAGTGCTCCTTGGGCCTTTTTTTCCTGCAGATAGCAGCCTTTTGGGCAAGGACAGCCCCCCCACACCAACCATGTACAAGTATCGGCCAGGTTATAGTAGCAGCAGTACGTCAGCCGCCATGCCTCATTCCTCCAGCGCCAAGGTACTGAGTAAGAAGTATGATTGTAACATGTATTAATTGCTCTGGGAAAAATATTTCAGGGGAAGGAAAAGGCAGAGGGGAAAAGAAAATAGCATTGTACCCACTGTCATCATTAGTGGATTTGATTCTCCTTGATAGTGTGCCCTTCATTATAGGGGGAAGGGTAATAAAATATAAAAGCACTGGGCAGGCATTTAGCTCAGCAGTTAAGGTACCACTTAGGATGCCTGCATCCCAAATCAGAGTGCCTGGGATCTAGTCCTGGCTCTATTTTTTTTTTTTTTTTTTTTTTTAAGATTTATTTGTTAATTTGAAAGGCAGAGTTAAGGGGAGAGAGAGAGAGAGAGATCTTCCATGTGGGTTCACTCCACAAATGGCCACAACAGCTGAGGCTGGGCCAGGCTTAAGCTAGGAGCCTGGAACTCAGTCTGGGTCTCCCATGTAGGTGGCAGGATTCCAAGCACTTGGACCATCTTCTGCTGCTTTCCTAGGCACATTAGCAGAGAGCTTGATCAAAAGTGAAGCACCTGGGACTTGAACCTGCTCTCATACCGGATATTGGTACCCATAAGGGATGTTGGTGTTGGCTTTTTCTGCTTGTGCCACAGCACTGGCCCCTGGCTCCTTTTGTGCTGCCAGCTTCCTAATAACATGTACCCTGGGAGGTGGCATGTGGTGGTTCAAGCTCTTTGGTCACTGCCACCCATGGGGGAGACACATACTGAATTCCGGGCTCCTGGCTTTAGCCTGGCCCAGCCCCAGCTATTGTAGGAATCTGTGGAATGAAGCAGTGGATAGAAGATCTCTGTCTCCATCTTTCTGCCTTTCAAACACAATGAAAATCAATAAATATATATAAGTGATTAAAAGCACTGATAACAGTGTCAGATCTAGTTCAAGACCCAGTTCTGCCTCCATAGGCAAGTTACTTCTCTAAACCTCATTTTCTGTATCTAAAAATGAGATATTAATTTGCTTCAACTCATGAATTTGCTTTAGGTAGGAGTTAAGTAATGCATGTGGAAGTTTTAAGCATATTACTGGACATAATGCTGTGTTGGATGGAACCCTTGGGCTTTGAGATCTAGTGACTGTCACTAGAGGAGCACTAAGAGCCTGCTGTATTTTCTTCCTTAGTTGAGTCGTGGGGACAGCTTGAAGGAGCCAACTTCAATTGCAGAGAGCAGCCGTCATCCCAGTTACCGCTCAGAGCCCAGCTTGGAACCAGAGAGCTTCCGTTCTCCCACCTTCGGCAAAAGCTTTCACTTCGATCCACTTTCCAGTGGCTCACGTTCCTCCAGCCTCAAGTCGGCCCAGGGAACAGGCTTTGAGCTGGGCCAGTTGCAGTCCATTCGTTCAGAGGGTACCACTTCCACCTCCTATAAGAGCCTGGCCAACCAGACACGCAACGGAAGCCTGTCTTATGACAGCCTGCTCACTCCTTCAGACAGCCCTGATTTTGAATCAGTACAGGCAGGGCCTGAGCCAGACCCGCCTTTAGGCTACACCTCTCCCTTCCTGTCAGCCCGCCTGGCCCAGCAACGGGAAGCCGAGAGGCATCCACGTTTGGTGCCAACAGGTCCACCACACCGAGAGCCCTCACCAGTCCGTTATGACAATCTGTCGCGCCACATTGTGGCCTCCCTCCAGGAACGAGAGAAGCTGCTGCGCCAGTCACCCCCGCTCCCAGTCCGTGAGGAAGAACCGGGCTTGGGAGACTCAGGCATTCAGTCAACACCTGGCTCAGGCCATGCCCCTCGTACGAGTTCCTCCTCAGATGATTCAAAGAGATCACCCTTGGGCAAGACTCCACTTGGACGCCCAGCTGTCCCCCGTTTTGGCAAGCCAGAAGGGCTAAGGGGCCGGGGACTAGGGTCCCCTGAACCAGGTCCAACTGCCCCGTATCTGGGCCGTTCAACGTCTTACAGCAGCCAAAAAGCGCCACCTGGTGTCTCTGAGACAGAGGAAGTGGCCTTGCAGCCATTACTGACGCCCAAGTAAGTATTAGTACCATCCTGGCCCTCAGCTGACTTAAAACTAGCATAGTACTCTGCAGAGGACAGCAGGGTTTTGCTTGTACAGTGTTGTGTAGGGGGGACCCAGGGGTTTCCTGATTACTTTTTTTTTTTTTAACGGTAATGCAATTTTTAAAAAGACTTATTTTGTTTATTTGAAAGAGTTACAGGGAGAGGTAGAGACAGAGAGAGAGAGGTCTTCATCCACTGGTGTACTCTCCAGGTGACCACAATGGCTGGAGCTGAGCTGAGCTGATCTGATCTGAAGCCAGGAGCCACAGGAGCCAGAAGCTTTTTCTGGGTCTCCCACGTGGGAGGACCCAAGGACTTGGACCATTCTCTGCTGCTTTCTGAGGAGCATTAGCAGGGGGCTGGATGGGAAGTGGAGCAGCCAGAACTTGAACCAGTGCTCTGCTGATGCTGCAGGACGGGGCTTTAACCTGCTGAGGCACAGCACCAGCCCTTCCCGATTACTCTTTTATAAAAAATTTTTTTAATTTTTAAAAGATTTATTTATTTGAAAGGCAGAGGCAGAGAGAGATCTTCATCTGCTGGTTCACTTCCCAGATGGCTACAACAGCTGGAGCTGGGCCAGTCGGAAACAAGGAGCGTGGAGCTTCTTCAAGGTCTCCCATTTGGGTGCAGGGGCCCAAGGACTTGGACCATCCTCTACCGCTTTCTCAGGCTGTAGCAGAGAGTGGGATCAGAAGTGGAGCAGCCAGGACTTGAACCAGCGCCCATCTGGGTTGTGGTGCAGAGGTGGCAGCTTTATCCACTATGCCACGGCGCAGCCTCTTCCCCCCGCCACCTCCCTGATTATTCTTATTTTTCCTTCTCAGTCCAACTGCCTTTATGGACTTTTATGGACAACTCCTGTAGAAACTGGATATTACTGTTTCCCTTTAATCTTTTTTTTTTAAGGGTTTTTTTTTTTTTTTTTTTTTTTTTTTTTTTTGTGGACAGTGAGAGACAGAGAGAAAGGTCTTCCTTTTGCTGTTGGTTCACCCTCCATCCCTTTAATCTTAATTTTCTAAAAAATGCTTAATATTTGAGAGTGAGTACAGCTGCAATTAGAGGGGAATTAAGAGGGGAGGCAGGGGCTGGCGCCACAGCTCCATAGGCTAATCCTCCGCCTGCGGCGCCAGCACACTGGGTTCTAGTCCCGGTTGGGGCGCCGGATTCTGTCCTGGTTGCTCCTCTTCCAGTCCAGCTCTCTGCTGTGGCCCGGGAGGGCAGTGGAGGATGGCCCAAGTGCTTGGGCCCTGCACCCGCATGGGAGACCAGGAGAGGCACCTGGCTCCTGGCTTTGGATCAGCGTGGTGCGCCGGCCGCAGTGGCCATTGGAGGGTGAACCAACGGTAAAGGAAGACCTTTCTCTCTCTCTCTCTCTCTCTCTCTCTCACTATACACTCTGCCTGTCAAAAAAAATTAAAAAAAAAATTAAAAAAGAGGGGAGGAAGGGAATTGGGCTTGTGTTAAACAGGGCAATAAAAATAACATTTGTGTCAGAAAGTATATATGTAAAAAGTACAGCACTTTCTTCTGTTAGCCTTTATAACTCTCTCCACTGTTGTTTTTTTTGGTCCCACTTCCTGACACCTGTTTTTTGTCTTTTCTCCTCAGAGATGAAGTACAGCTCAAGACCGCCTACAGCAAATCCAATGGGCAACCCAAGAGCATAGGCTCAGCCTCCCCTGGCCCGGGCCAGCCATCTCTCAGTAGCCCCACAAGGGGAGGAGTCAAGAAGGTGTCAGGAGTGGGTGGTACCACCTATGAGATTTCGGTGTGAGCCTTCAGCGCCTCCCCTTCCCACACCTCTGCGCCTACACCAAAGGGCCCCAGGTGGCCACCTTCCTTCCCTCAAGGGGCTCCCCTCCCCTGCACGGACATTTTTTAAAACACTGATTCCAAGAGGATGAGGAGCGTTTTATAAAATGCAAAAGGGTTTGGGAGTCGGAGAGTTGGGGCCCTGAGACTGGGGTAGCAACCCCCCCTTTTACCTTTTAAGACCTTCCTTTCCCCAATCCCTGGACCAGACTCAGTGGACATTTGTGCAATTGCTCGCCCTGGAGGGAACCAGATCATTTTTAAACCAGAAATAATTTTTTTTATTATTGTTACGGATTCTATTTTTTTCCTCTTCTGCGTTACCAGGTGTGTGTGTACATATATATATATATATATTATAAATATCAAAGAAATTATATATCTATCCTGGGATGGGAAAATGAGGGAGGGATATGTATAAGAAGGAGGATCTTACTGTTCCTGTTCCTCAGACCAGCAGGAAAAGAGGGGAGACACCAGAGTCTTCCTTTTCCCCCATGACTCCCTCTCTTATCTGTTACCAACTAAGGAAGTAGTAGTGCCCCAATGTTGGTGCTATGTGATCAGGAAAGAAACCTGGGGAGAGGCGAGTCTGAGTTCTTGGTTAGAAGAGGAAAGGACATTTGCAAAGTTAGTTTTCTAGGCTTATTGGCATTTAGTTTCCCCAGAAAGGGGTCACAGCTCCATGACATTGGTGGTGGTGGTAGGGGGGGGATCAGGGAAAGCATCTGGCCTCATTTGAAACACTATTAGAAAATCCCCCCCCACTTCTTGGGAGAGAGGGATTAGGGTGGCTTTCATAAATGAGCCCCTCAGAGCTTCCCCTAGCCTACAGTTAAGGTGATTTTAAAGTCC
Organism: Oryctolagus cuniculus; assembly: GCF_964237555.1. NCBI lineage: Eukaryota > Metazoa > Chordata > Mammalia > Lagomorpha > Leporidae > Oryctolagus > Oryctolagus cuniculus. Next base: position 14,450,782 of record NC_091432.1, on the reverse strand, counting down.
AAGGACAGGAGAGAAGAATCCAAAAAGCAATATTTTTCATCACATGCCAAAAATGGGATAGAGAGGAGTGGCAGGCCTAGGTCCCTCCGGTTGTCCCTTGGGGGTTACCCCTCAGCCCAACTTAGTATGGTGCTGGGAAGAGGGGATACCTGGGTTCTAATCTCTAAATAGGGAAGACCCCAGCCTCTGCACAGAGGCCCTTTTATTTTTTATTCTGATTAGCCATTTTAAACCGACAAAGAATAAAAAGAAATCCTGATCTAACGGCTCCCCCGACTTGTGTTATTGTGTCTGGTGACGCAAGGTGGGAAGTCATCACAAAGAACACCTCACAGACTTCTCTGATCCTGGCCTATCTTAGGCAGGACATAGTGAAATTACTTAAAGCGACAAGTCCTGTTTTAATTTGGGTGATTTAAAAATTCACACGGCTTCATGTTGCTCCTTAACATAAGGATTTTGTCTGCAAAGAAAAATCAAGATACGGAAGCCTGGTAAAAGCAGGTTGACTGGAAATTGAATTAGGTCATCTTATACCCTGTCAAAGGGGAAAGGCTCTGTGCTCATTTTATTTTTTTAAAGATTTATTTATTTGAAAGGCAGAATTAACAGGCAGAGAGGTCTTCCACCGCTGGTTCATTACCCAGATGGCCGTAATGGCTGGAGCTATGCTGATCCGAAGCCAGGGGCCAGCAGTTTCTTCTGGGTCTCCCACATGGGTGCAGGGGCCCAGGGACTTGGGCCATCTTCCACTGCTTTCCCAGGCCATAGCAGAGAGCTGGATCAGAAGTGGAGCTGCCGGGACATGAACCGGTGCCCGTATGGGATGCCAATACTGCAGGCAGTGGCTTCACCCACTACGCCACAGCGCCAGCTCCTCTGCTTTCATTTTAGATAGGCATCCTCAGACACTAATTCTCAGCAGACTGGCTAGAACCCGTTATCTTTACCATCTGCAGCTTAAGCATACAAACTCTTACTCTGAAATCCCGGAGTAAAACAAGCTGAGTGAGTGGTTTTCCATCTACTGACCTAGAACAACCTTGGTTCATGGCAATAGATTTTAACTATTCTGTGTTAAATTTAGTTTAAAGCTAGATTATAGTAGTTTGGGTTTCAGTTACCAACCATACTGCAGAAAAGTAAACTGCTTTCTTTTACACTTTGATAGTCTAGGCTGCCCTTTTTGCTGTCTTGGGAGCTTATCAGCCAAACTGTGTTATCTAAGGAATGAGGCAGGCCAAAGGATTTTATAAAGATAAAAGAAACATTTACCTTTGCTTGCCAGAGGTTCATTTCAAAACATTATAGTTTTCTGACCAAAGAGTCAATCTGGTTGAAGTATACTAAAGAAGATGGTGATTGTAGGTGCTTTTTCAGTTGACTATTCTGTTTCAACCCAAACTTGACCTAGAATCTGTTGAGGTTTAAATGGATCAGCTCTTCAGAGTGGAGCCTGAAGACCATCCAGGCACTTTGTTCCTGACATTATGGGGAGAGTATAATGAAGCTGTGCCTCTTTTGGACCATGTTTCTCAGTCATTTTGGTTGTTTCCCTGCCTGCCAATGAGATAATGCAAGGACGACTCAAATCCCCTTAAAGCTTAGGAATGACTTGTCTTAACCACTGACTTCCATAGAAAGGCACTTACCTCCCTTAACAGACAGCCACACTTGAGCCAGTTTGATAAATGCAGGTATTTTTTTTTTTAAAGAAAAACTTAACAGGTCAAGTTCTGATATTAAACAAATTGCACAAAACAGAAGAAATAGCTTCCTGGGAGAGGAAGAGATGTCCATGAGAAAGCCAACTAGGCTGAGCCTTATAAAAGGATGGCCCTTCCCTCTTCTAATGTATTCATCGCAACCAAGCAGAGCAGGAGTTGGCCTCTGCCTTGGCTGCTGGGTATTCCCAAGGCATTGGCCAAGAGCCGGGAAGGCAGCTTCTGTTAGAAGTTCAGTAGGAAAAGCCATCCTGGTAGAGTCCAGTGGTTGTCAGCGAAGGCTGCTGCTGCTGCTGGCCTGAGAGCTGCCCATACCCGGGTGGTCTGGACTGTGTCGGCTCTGGAGAAGATAAAGGAGGAGGGTAAGAACAACTAGCAACTTGCCCTGAGTTTTCACTCTTGGGTCCAGTTTGAGGCAAAGGACAGGGTGAGATATGGGGAAAAGGGCTGCAGCAACAGGCTCTACCCCTACCTTCTTTTTCTTCTTCTCTTTCTTCTTCCTTTTCCGGTCAGGATCCTCTTCTTTTTTCTTTTTCTTCTTCTTATGATCCGAATCAGATGGTGTTTCTGTAGGAAGCATTAGGGCCTGTTACCTATAATGCTCAAAATTCTCTACTTTGTGAATTTGGAAGACTACAGGACACCAAATTGGGCAAATTTTTTTTTTCTTTTTAGATTTTTAAAAGTTTATTGAAAGGCAAAGTTAGAGAGAAACAGCTCTTCCATCTGCTAGTTCACTCCCCAAACAGCCACAATGGCCAGGACTGGGCCAGGGCAAAGCCAGCCCAGAGTGTCTTCCGGGTCTCCCACACGAGTGCAGAGGCCCAAGGACTTGGCCATCTTCCACGGCCTTCCCAGATGCACTAGCAGGGAGCTGGATAGGTAGTGGAGGAGCCAGGTCTCAGCCCAGTGCCCATATGGGGTGCTGGCATCACAGGCAGGTGCCCAACTGTGTTTCTCTAAATGGCTCTGCTGCCAGAACCCCTGTCCTAAGTCCCTACTTGCCAAAGAGATCAAAGTACATTGTGGAAACTTGGGCATCCAGGGCTGTGTGAGGAATTCACTGGGTTCAACTGTGCAAAGTTGCACCAAATTCAGAAGGTCAGGTTTTCTTGTTTTAACAGGGCTGCTGCTTACCTGGGGGGACAGGATCCTGGGTCCGACTCTGTTTGTGCTTGTGCTTCTTGTTCTTCTTGGGAGGCTGAATATGCATCAGGCGACACTGTTCTGGCAACTGAAGGAAGCAAAGGAAGGTCTGGGTGAGTGGAGAAGGAAATCCTTTGCTCAGTAAGGTACAAGGGAGCAGATGTGGAGAGAGAAAACTCCCTGCCCTCGGCTTCCCCATTTGCTGCCTCTCTCAAGAGGGCACTCACCGGGCCGGTGTGGAGGCGGAAGCCAGCCAGCATGGTCCCTGTGATGGGATTGAAAGAGCCACCAAGAATAGGGGGCTTCTCGATAAGGGAGCGGAGGCTGCTGTTGTCGTGAGAGCCGGGAAGATCGATCATCCCCGGCAGGTCGGGCAGGAAGTTGCTTAGCTTCTCCTTCACCTTCTTGCCACAGAATTTGTTATAGGCTTGTTCCAGGTTGTAGTGTGTGATGAGATTGGTGCTGCCTGTCAGCTCCGTGCTGCCTAGAGAACACAGAGAAACATTAGTCCTAAAAGAGGAGTTTACAGTCACTGACCCAGAAGAAAAGTAAAGGACTATACGAACTGTGACCCAAATAAGGATGCTTTTAAGTGAGAATCATGAAATGTTGAGCTTATATTTTTTTCTCAACCAGAAGAACTGCTGATTTCATTTCCAGACTGCACTTCCCTCAAGAACAACCATTCTCATGATTTTTACCACTTTTCCCAGTTTTGACTTTGACAGAAAAAGCTTATGTTTAAGAAACAGCAAAAGTAAACAGTAACATATAAACACTAGAAGTGCAGTACTACAGAACAACAGGCACGGGAAGGAGAAAGGGCAGAAACCTAAACAGGGCAGACATGGAGGCATTCTGCTCTTCTTGGATGAGCCAGAATGATAATTTACATGGCCTGCATGCTCAACACTGTTCTCTGCTTTTCATAAAGTGTAAGTGAGAAATACTCTCTGATGTTGTGACCAGGAGAGGCCCTCACAGGTCAGCTGGGACCACAGCAAGGGCCATCTGACTCTCTGACTCAGGGGATTGAGGGTCTTTGTCAAGAACTTTGCTTTTCTTTTTTTTTTTTTTTTGGACAGGCAGTTAGTGAGAGAGAGAGAGAGAGAGACAAAGGTCTTCCTTTCCCATTGGTTCACCCCCCCAAATGGCTGCTACGGCCAGCATGCTGCGCTGATTTGAAGCCCAGAGCCAGGTGCTTCCTCTGGGTCTCCCATGTGGGTGCAGGGCCCAAGCACTTGGGCCATCCTCCACTGCCCTCCCAGGCCACAGCAGAGAGCTGGACTGGAAGAGGAGCAACCAGGACTAGAATCCGGTGCCCCAACTGGGACTAGAACCCTGTGCGCCGGCGCCGCAGGCGGAGGATTAGCCAAGTGAGCAGTGGCGCTGGCCTTTTTTTTTTTTTTTTTTAAAGATTTATTTTGGGGTCACCGCCTGCAGTGCCATCATCCCATATCGGCACTGGTTCGAGTCCCAGCTGCTCCACTTCCAATCCAGTGCTTTTCTAGGGCCTGGGAAAGCAGTGGAAGATGGCTCAAATCCTTGGGCCCCTGCACTTGTGTGGTAGACCTGGAAGCTCCTGGCTCCTGATCAGCGGAGCTCTGACTGTTGCAGGCACTTGGGGAGTGAGCCAGTAGATGATGGAAGACCTCTCTCTCTCTCTCTGCCTCTCCTTCGCTCTTTGTGTAACTCTTTAAAATCTTATTTGAAAAGATGGAATTGCAGAGAGAGGTCTTCCTTCAGCTGATTCACTCCCTAAATGGCCGCAATGGCAGGAGTTGAGCTGATCCAAAGCCAGGAGCTTCCACTGGTTCTCCCACATGGGGCAGGGGCCCAAGGAGCTGGGCCATTTCCCACTGCTTTCCCAGGCCATGGCAGAGAGCTGGATCAGAAGTGGAACAGCCAAGACTTGAACGGGCACCCTTATGGGATGCCAGCACTGCAGGTGGTAGCTTTACCCACTATGCCACAGTGTCAGCCCCTGTTTTTTCTCTTTAACAATCAAAAAACACTCATCATAGTTATATAGAAAAACAGCAAGGAGATTTTTCTAGCTACTGTTGCTTAACTTTGGTTACCAACATCTTTATTCTCCCTAATGTTACTGAGTATAATGCTTTGCAGACAAAGAAGAAATCTGTAGTTAGAAATTGGCTGGACAACTAGAATTCTAGTGCTGTTCTCCATGCCTTAGTTTCTTGTTATCTGTGGAATGCAATAATAGCTATCTTAAGTAAACTTCATTTTTTTTTCAAGATTTAAATGAAAACATACTGAAAAGTATAAATAATCTAAATTTATGGTAAGGGTGAAAATATCTAACCCACAACTTCATCTGTAATTATGATGGACACCCAGGGTACCATGAGCAAAATGATAACTGGGAAAACTCGGGCTCTGAACTGTGGGCTTCTTGAAGGCAGACAACGCTCTGTTCACGTGTTGCTAGTGCTCAGTATTAAGGTGCTTTTCCTGACTGCCCCTAGGCCTTACTGCATCCGTTTCTTTCCCGGCACTGCCAGATGTGTCAGAAGAGTAGTCTGTAACAGCAGCAGCTCTGTAACTGGCACTGCTGCTTGCTACTGCTTTCTGATGTTCCCTCCTCTCTGCCAGTTATCTTCCTCCCAGGTGGTTTTGCTGAAGGTCAGGGAGAAGGTACTGTGCTTTTTCTAAACTCTAACTTCCTGTTTTTGACTATTGCTTTGTAGTTAATTTATAAATCTTTCTCCCCAGCTCTGACTCCTCTCCTGAATGAACCTTCTTTGCAGTAAATTTCATGCAGATTCAATTTTTTTTAATTCAAATTCTTGCCCATGTCACTTATGGCTTCTTCATTTCAATCATGGCACCGCCATTCTTGAGATGTTTTAGAAAGCAGGACTTCTGAGTTCAAAAACCTTCAGGTTTCCTGTTACTCTCGGGAGAAAGCACCCGTTCCTCAGGCATCCAGGGTTATTCACATCTGACTGCATCCAACTTAGCTCTGGGCTTCATCAGCCACTACTTCCCCAAAGGTAAAATTTCTTTCTTTTTGGTAAAATTTCTGATCCATTCAAATGAGTCTCCACACTTATGAGAAAAAAAAATAGGCATTCCCTCTTATATTGTTTCCTTTTAGGAAAAATCTGTTGTTTTTTTTTTTTTTTCCCCAACCAATGTGAATTCTTCACAGTCCAGCTCAAGTGACATCTAATTTCTTGCTGTCATCATGGATACACCACATTTTGAAAACCATCAAGGAGTTAATGCTGTTCACTAAGATACTGTTAGCTGTGCAGTATTTAAGGCATGACTGCAAAGTAATGAGACTGGTATCGATGAGAAACAGTCACTTGTTTATCCACAAACCACATACTGTGCTTCCCTAACTAACTAAAATAGTCTTCTTATAAACCAAGGACCAAGGGTGGGCATTTGCAGCAGTCGTCACGACACTGCTTGGGATGCCCGTATCCCATACTAGAGTGGCTGGGTTCCGTGCCGGCTCCTTTGCTTCTGCTCCAACCTCCAGCTAGGATGCAGGCTGCCAGGCAGCAGATGACGGCAAGGACTCGATTCCTGCCAGCCACAAAGGAGACCTGGATCAAGTTCCCAACTCCTGGCTTTGGCCTGGCCCAGCCCTGGCTGTTGGGGGCATTTGGGGAGTGAACCAGCAGATGGAATGTCTCTCTGCGTCTCTCCCTGGCTTTCAAATAAAGTAAAAATTAGGAAGTAAGGCCCAGACCTGACATCTCTTTCCCCCTTTCAACACATCATTGTTCCTGCACATAGAGCATTTACCAAGAACAGATACCAAGTATCTGCCAACGGGCTGACAGAAACAAGCACAATCAGAGTAAGTGAAAAAAGCTTAAAGAAACTGCTGGTGGTTGTCTCTCTGCATTTCAAATAAAAGGAAAACTATAGTTTAAGAAAAAGCACTAGGGTCCGGCACTGTGGCATAGCAGGTAAAGCCGCAACCGGCAGTGCCGGCATCCCAAATGGGCACCAGTTTGAGTCTCAGCTGCTCCTCTTCTGATCCAGTTCTCTGCTGTGGCCTGGGAAAGCAGCAGAAGATGGCCCACGGCCTCGGGCTCTTGTACCCATGTGGGAGACCCGGAAGAAGCTCCTGGCTCCTGGCTTCGGATCAGCCCAGCCCCAGCTGTTGTGGCCATCTGGGGAGTGACCCAGAGGATGGAAGACCTCTCTCTCTCTCTCTGCCTCTCCTCTCTGTTAACTCTGATCATCTAGCAACAGTTATGTCCATTTTCTAAAAGTGAACATCTTTTAATTCAGTTTTTCCACATTTTAAAAATTATTTTATTTGAAAGGCACAGGATGAAATCTTGCATCTGCTGGCCCACTCCGCAGATGCCTGCAACAGCCGCGACTGAGTCTGGAGCTCCACACAGGTCTCCCCTGACAGCGGTAGGAATCCAGGGACGTGCCATCGTCCGCTGCCATCCAGGGTGTACACAGGGTTAGGACTCAATCCAATATGGGATGCGGGCGTTCCAAGCCGTGGCTTAACCTACCGCACCACAACGCCTGCCTCCACCTCAACTCTTGATCACGTTTTCATCCAGCATTAATCACTATCTGATGCTATCTTGCTTACGCTGTCTCCAATGGCAAAAAGGACAAAGATCTTGCCAGTCTGGTTCACAGCTGTAGCTCCAGCATGCAGAACAAACCACATAAATTTGATATGAAATAATTTCGTGTCCTTCTAATCCCGTCTTTGAATAGATGAAGAAACTTACCCCCAAACCAACAGCCAGCCTGAGGCGGACTGAAACTAAAAAACCTCGGTTCCCTAGGCATATCATTTGAGTTCCGATCTCCATGACCCTGGAGAAGCCAGTGTCAGGGGCACAGCCCAGACCCAGAGACACACACCCACCTCCTCCCAATCCATCCCACGAACCCAATCATCCCTGTGGCTGCGAATCTTCGCAGCTCTTGCAAGTTCCAGCTCCACGGCCCGGGTCCGTGCAGCCTCTGCACCTCCAGCAGCCGGCCAACAGCCACGCCCTCACCTCTTCAGCATTGGACTGGTTAGCTTCGGCCAGGCCTAGTACTCACCAGGCAGTTCCCGCATTAGATAGAAGGGGCCACAACCAGCCACTGACTTGTCTGTGCCGGGAGGAGCGGTGGCCGCCGTGGGAGGCGGCGCTGTGCCGGGTCCCCCGCCCGGCGGCGGCGGGGGCGGGGGTGGAGGCTTTCCTGGTCCGAAGCCTAGTGCGGCTGGGGGAGGTGGTGGGTCAGCTTGAGCCCCGAACAGCGCCGTGAAATTCTCCATCGTCCCCTCCGCACCGGCGCTGCCTCAGTGTCTGGCGTTGATGACTATCATTGGACAATCCTTTCACGGGGTACCGCCCTCTTCCTGTAAAGAAAGCTTATCATTGGATATCTGTGGCTCCACCTACCTTTTTCTGGCAACAACTTCCGTCGCTTTCTGAAAACGTTCAGGAAGTGCTATCTAACCTGATTGAATTCTTCTGGGTCACTTCCGCGGGCCATAAACACATATCCAATAAAATGACCTTGGTAGAAAAAGCGACAACTAGATTGGCCAGTAAACCGGTCAACTCCACTTTTCAACTCGGAATTACGGCGGCATCCAATGAGAAATCTACTTCCGGGTCTAGAGGCGGTTCTTCTGGTAGTTGGGCCAATAGAACGCTCAATGGGGTGGGAGGCGGGCCCAGATTTACGGACGCCGGTGAGCGGCGGGCGCCGCAGGACCTGGAAACATGGCGGTCTTAGCGCCTTTGATTGCTCTGGTGTATTCGGTGCCGCGACTTTCACGATGGCTGGCCAGGCCTTACTACCTTCTGTCTGCCCTGCTCTCTGCTGCCTTCCTGCTCGTGAGGAAATTGCCACCGCTCTGCCATGGACTCCCCACCCAACGCGAAGACGGCAACCCGTGTGACTTTGACTGGGTGAGCGCTCTAGGGCTCAGAACCCCGCGACCTTGACTGTCCCTGCCCCTGCGGGTGCATGTGGAGTCCCGAGTTTCACCTTCCTAAGGACACTTGAGGTTCCCAGCCTCTAGCGGGCTTGCAGACTGCTGAAGGGTGTAGGGCGCAGACTGTCATCGCATCTAAACGAAGTGTTTACGATGGGAAAACGGAGGCGGTGCCTGGTAGCCCCTGCACGACAGCCCCAGTCCGGGCTTCCTGACGCCTCGCTGTTCCTGCCAGTAGACAGCCGTGCCCAAACTCGGCACCTGTGTGGCGTTCTGCAGTACTGCTCATTGTGCAAAGCCTCCCGAGGAGCCTGGGGCGGGGGGCGACGAGGCGGGTAGTGGTCGTAGTCCGGTTTCCTGCTTGAAGAAACCGGCCTGCGCGTGGGCAGCCGACGCGCCCGGGGTCACACGACTGGAGTGCCTGGGCCTTTACAGCGACTTTTCCGGCCATTGGGACTTGCTCGTTCTGTCAGCCATCTCTTCATTGAGCACACTGTGTGCTAAGTACTGTGCTGCACCCGGATGTGGGATGCAAAATTGAATAAAACCTGAAAAGGAATTGGAGAAAAATAAAATAAAATACGTGCCAGGCCGCCTGCGGTGCTTCCTCAGTAGTTTTGAGACCGCTTATTAAAAAAAAAAAAAAAAAAAAGAGTTTAGCCCTCTCCTGGGTAGCAGCATCTGTGGTTTTTTTTGTTTTGTTTTGCCTTTTTTTTTTTTTTTTTAAGAGTCATTTATTTGAAAGTCAGAATTACACAGAGGGAGGTCTTTCATCTGCTGTTCACTCCCCAATTGGCCGCAGCGGCCAGAGCTACACTGGTGCGAAGCCAGGAGCTTCCTCCTGGTCTCCCACAAGGGTGCAGGGGCCCAAGGACTTCGGCCATCTTCAACTGCCTTCCCAGGCCACAGCAGAGAGCTGGATCAGAAGAGGAGCAGCTGGCCGCCTAGCGGCGCCGGCACACCGGGTTCTAGTCCCGGTCGGGGCGCCGGATTCTGTCCCGGTTGCCCCTCTTCCAGGCCAGCTCTGCTGTGGCCCGGGAGTGCAGTGGAGGATGGCCCAAGTGCTTGGGCTCTGCACCCCATGGGAGACCAGGAGAAGCACCTGGCTCCTGGCTCCTGCCATCGGATCAGCGCGGTGCGCCGGCCGCGGCGGCCATTGGAGGGTGAACCAACGGCAAAGGAAGACCTTTCTCTCTGTCTCTCTCTCTCACTGTCCACTCTGCCTGTCAAAAAAAAAAAAAAAAAAAAAAAAAGAAGAGGAGCAGCTGGGACTTGAACCAGTGGCCATATGAGGTGCTGGTACTGCAGGCAGTGGCTTTTACCCGCTACGCCACAACTGGCCCCCAGCATCTGTGTTCTGATGGAGGACCGACATAAAGAATTTTCCTCTTTTTCCCAGCTACCCACATTTGTCTTGGATTTACCAGAACCCATCCCCTTCCCTTACCCCTCCTTCCCTTGTTTGTTTCCTGCTTCCTCCGCCCTTTCCCAGGCAGGATCAGTGATTAATCAAATGTAGCCATGCTATGTCAAAGGATCCTTTTTTTTTTTTTTCTGATACTTGACACTACTTTAAGGAAAGTGAGACTCAAAAATATAAGTAGGTAGGGGCCGGCACTGTGGTACAGCGGGTTAACGCCCTAGCATGAAGCACCAGCATCCCATATGGGCGCCTGTTTGAGACCCGGCTGCTCCACTTCCAATCCAGCTCTCTGCTGTGGCCTGGGAAAGCAGTAGAAGATGGCCCAAGTCCCTGGGCCCCTGCACCTGCTTGGGAGACCCGGAAGAAGCTCCTGCCTTCTGGCTTTGGATCGGTGCAGCTCTGGCCGTTGCGGCCATCTGGGGAGTGAACCATCGGATGGAAGATCTCTCTCTCTCTCTCTCTCTCTGCCTCTCCTCTCTGTGTTACTCTCACTTTCAAATAAATAAAATAAATACATCTTTAAAAAAATATAGGTAGAAATAAAGGTTTCAAGAAATGTAGGCAATCTTCATCCCTCTATATCCTTTTGTCTAATATACAAAGTACTGAAAGTTTTCTAGATTTTTATTATGGTGTTTAAAAAATTCATTTAGAGTTAATAAGTAGTTTTCATTTTCCTGGAAAATTCAGTTTACTGATTTACCTTGGTGATTGGAGAGTCAGGGAATAAGGTAATAACATAAAACAGCAGTAACAGCTAAACCTCAAGATTTTAGTAGCTTAACAAAGTAAAGGTTTATTTCTATTCCATTAGATAAAGTGAATATTTCTTGTTCTTTTCCTATATGCACTGTGTTTTGTAATAACCAAGTAATTGAAAAGGGAATTTTATTGATGGAATTTTAGTTAGGAAATGCAGATGAAATGATAGTATTAAAATCATTTTTTAGAACTCAAAGTAATACATCTAGGCAATGATCATTTGTGGATGCTAAAACTTTACATCAGGTGACAGGTAAACACATTTCCTGCAGCCACACAGTGGGGACCACATAGAACCAAGTGTGATGTGTTTTTGCCTAAAAATTTGGATTTCATTGTATTTATGCCTCTAGATTTCACTACCACTTTACAAGAAATATGGGAGGGGCAGCAAAACCAGCGATGTGCAGCATCCCATATGGTCATTGGTTCAAGTCCTGGCTGTTCCATTTCTGATCCAGCTCCCTGCTGATGGCCTGGGAAAAGCAGTGAAGAGGGCCCAAATCCTTGGGCCCCTGCAACCCATGTGGGAGTCCTGGAAGAAGCTCCAGGCTCCTGGCTCCTAACCAGGTCTGGCCTATTGGCCGTTTGGGGAGTGAACCCGCAGATGGAAGATCTGCCTCTGCCTCTGTGTAACTCTGCCTTCAAATAAACAAACAAATCTTTGGTGTTTTTTTTATTTTATTTTTTTATTTTTTTTATTTGAAAGGCAGAGTTACAGAGAAAGAGGGAGGTCTTTTATCCACTGGTTCACTCCCCAAATGGCCACAATGGCTAGAGCTGGTACAATCAGGAGCCAGGAGCCAGGAGCCTGGAGCGCCTTCTGGGTCTCCCACGGTGGCCTCCGTTACTGCTTTCCCTGGAGCATTATCAGGGAGCTGACTGGAAGTGGAGCAGCCAGGACTTGAACAAGTACCCATATGGGATGCTGGTGTTGCAGGTAGCGGCTTTACCTGCTATGTAATAAACGGGCTTTTGTGGGACACCCAAACTGATACCCACTCCGTAGCGGTATGGAAGGCCTTAGACCATCCAATCCGTAGTCTTCCTCCCATGCTTTCTCAAATGGCCCTTGTTACTCTTCATTGCAGTCATTACTTTGAGATTGTTGTGTTGAGTCAGGAGTAGAGCTGGGACCGGAACCCAAGCACTCTGCTAGGAGATAGAGCAGTGTCCTAACAGCTCGGATCTCTTTGGTTCTGTTGAATTCTGTTCCATATTCTTGTCACTTTGATTCTGTTCCAGAGAGAAGTGGAGATACTGATGTTTCTCAGTGCTATTGTGATGATGAAGAACCGCAGATCCAGTAAGTTTAACCTACTTCTCTGTCTCTCAGGCCTAGTGCCTGCAGAGGTGCTTTCCTTCATGTTACCAGGGGGTCAGAATTTGTCTCTCACCAGTTCCCCCTGCTACACACAGAGAAGAACAATGGGGTGGGTCACATAGGCTCCTGAAAAGGTTCCGGAGGTGCAGTATTATAGTCCCATATTTCATACTGAGGCTGAATTTGATCTTGGACTAATGTCCCTCCCCCCTCTCCCATTTCAAAGTGTCCCATGAAGAGGAACAAAGAATGGGACAATAGAAGTATGCAGCCCAGCCTGACCTGTGACATCTCTGTGTTTCAGTCACCGTGGAGCAACACATAGGCAACATCTTCATGTTTAGTAAAGTGGCCAATGCAATTCTTTTCTTCCGCCTGGATATTCGCATGGGACTTCTATATATCACACTCTGCATAGGTGAGGAGACTTTAAGTTCTCTGTAAGACTTTGTTGATAAAGACTTGATTGGAAGAAGCAAATGAAGATCCCACACAGGTTTCTCTATGTTCTTTTCATGTCTTGTACCTAATTAATGACGTAAGTGGCGCAAAGGATATGAATCTGCAGCCGCTGCACTTCAGGAGGAAGGGAATATATTGGTCTCCATGTGTCCACAAGTGTGTTCTTTGGTGGCTGAAGTCCTGACTTGGCTTAGAAGTAAATCCCCTGGGCAAGCCCTCTGTTTCTCTGACATCTTCTTTCTGTGTTTAGTGTTCCTGATGACCTGCAAACCCCCCCTGTATATGGGCCCTGAGTACATCAAGTACTTCAATGATAAAACCATTGATGTGAGTGCTGCTCCTGTTTCTTGGGTCCCTGGTGGGTAACTTTGTATTGTGCTCTCTACTCAGTAGGCGGGACAGTGGCGCTTCAGAGTGGAAGTCAGGGGCACTGTGGTTCATTACGGGAGCTAGGGGAGAGGATAGGTCAGGATGAGGAGTTGTGCTGAGGTCTGAACCTTTCCACAGGCATGTATGATCCTACTCACTATTTGTTCCCTGTGTATGACAGGAGGAACTGGAGAGGGACAGGAGGGTCACTTGGATTGTAGAGTTCTTTGCCAATTGGTCTAATGACTGCCAGTCATTTGCTCCCATCTACGCTGACCTCTCCCTCAAGTGAGTAGTGTGAAGGGAGGGATGATGGCAATTAAGATGTTGAATCTTCCCTCTCATTGATTTGGACCTTGATTTTTGCACATTTCAACCAAAGGCATTTCTCCTTCCCTCTACCCATTTCCTTTGATCCATCCTTTCCTCTTTCAGTATGTTTAATAGTATATTCTTCTCAGGTACAACTGTGCAGGGCTGAATTTTGGAAAGGTGGATGTTGGACGCTACACTGATGTTAGCACACGGTATGTAGAGATTTGGGCAGAGGGTCTGAGCAGGGAATCACTTTGTGTATTGTATACAGGTGCATTTACAGAGTCCCCTCTGGACCCTGCAGGTACAAAGTGAGCACATCACCCCTCACCAAGCAACTCCCTACCCTGATCCTTTTCCAAGGTGGGAAGGAGGTAATGCGGAGGCCACAGATTGACAAGAAAGGACGAGCCGTCTCTTGGACCTTCTCTGAGGTACCTGAATGGATGGGCAAGAGGTTTGGAGAAGGATATAGAATAGTGGCTTGGCTTTGAGGCCCTACCTGGGTCCCTTCGCAGCTTTGTCACTTACACACTAACTTTGAAGGTGTAGACTAATTACTAGACCCCATTTGTTAATTCACTTAGCAAGTGTATATTATCTACCAGACCTGCTAGTACTGGTAAGCAGTTATAAGTTAAGATTCAGACTCTAGGGGCTAAATTGTGGCACAGTGGGTTAAGCTGCCACCTGCCACACCAGCATCCCAAAATGGAATGCCAGGTAGTTTGAGATCTGGATGGAGTTCTAGGCTTCTGACTTTGGCCTGGTCCAGCCCTGGCCAGTGTAGCCATTTAGGGAGTGAACCATTGAATGGAAGATCTCTTTCTGTGTATCTCTCCAAAACAAATCTTAGGGGGAAAAAAAGATTCAGACCTTGGGCAGATGTTGTGGCACAGTGGGTTAAGCTGCCACTTAGGATACCTGCATCCCATCTCTGAGTGTTGGTTCTTGTCTTGGCTCTTCCACTTCCAATCTGTCTTCCTGCTGATACACCTTGGGAGGCAGCAGTTGATGGCTCAGGTTCGTGGGCTGCCGCCATCCATATGGAAGACCCAGGTGGAATTTTCAGCCCTGGCTCTGGTGGGCATTTGCGGAGTGAACCAGTGGATAAAGATAACACACTGTCTCTCTGTTTCAAGTAGATGAAAATAAATATAGACAGTTGAAAAAAAAATTCCGACTCTAAGGCCCTGTACCTGTAGTCTGTAGGCATTAGATTTCTTATTGGTAGATTAGATAGAGTAACACCTGGGTCAGGATTGTTTTGCAGATTACATTAAATAATGTAGGTATAATTCTTGTCAGTGATTGGCACCTAATGGGTACTTAAGTTGGTGGATTTTTCTGGGTACCTAAAACAAGACAATTAGGGTGGATTCAGACAACTGAATGTCTGAATACCTCTTTTTTTTATTTTTTAAAAAGATTTTATTTGAAAGGCAGAGTTACAGAGAGGCAGATGAATACAGAGAGAGAGGTCTTCCATCTGCTGGTTCACTCCCCAGCTGGCTGCAATGTTTGGAGCTGGGCCGATCCGAAGCCAGGAGCCAGGAGCTTCTTCCAGGTCTTCCATGTGGGTGTAGGGACCCAGGGACTTGGGCCATTTTCTACAGCTTTCCCAGGCGATAGCAGAGAGCTGGGTTGGAAGTGGAGCAGCCGGCACTTGAATTGGTGTCCATATGAGATGCTGGCACTGCAGGTGGAAGCTTTACCTGCTACGCCACAGTGCGGGCCCCCTGAATACTTCTTGCTTATTGGGCTCTGAACTCTCTTCTAACCTGGATCCTGACATCTGCATCTCTTTTACACAGGAGAATGTGATCCGTGAATTCAACTTGAACGAATTATTCCAGCGGGCCAAGAAGCTTTCAAAGGCTGGGGACAGTATCCCTGAGGAGCCACCTGTGGCCGCAACTCCTGCCACAGTGCCAGATGGGGAAAGCAAGAAGGACAAATAGGATCCTGGCCTTGTCATTGCACTGCTTCCTTACCTGTCAATTACAAGCACCTCTTGAGGCTCAGCTCCTTCTCTATCCATAAGCCTTGCCTGAGGCTTCGACCCTGTATTTAAGTTTTCCTTGTGTGGGTGGGGCCGGGTGCTGCTTCTGATTTTAAAGAGGCATGGAGGGAATTGACAGGCACTCTGCAGGAAAACCTGCTCTTTGGCTGGTTATGCCACTGGAGGAAGGGGGAGAACTCATACAGTGGGGGAGGAATTAGTTCCCTCCCAGCTTGGGTCAGTGATTTACCTGCTGTTGACCACTTGGACGTCACCACCGCCCTGTGGTTTCACTGTTCTAACTGGACCTGCATAACCTAACCTAGATGAAACTTTAACATTAGATGCCATGGTGTAGGGTGTTAATTTACCCTCAGGGACACTTGGCTTCCTCTGGTCCTGGCTTGGCCTATGGGATTCATAAAAAGTATAAGCCTAATTTTGACACAGGTCCCAGGGAGAAACCTTTAACCACAAGAGTTCTCATCGTTGGAAACAGCGTTGGAACAGTCCCCCTGTTTTGTGGGGATTGAGAAGAAGGGGAATAGAAGCTTGAGACGTTCCTTTGTGTAGTGGGACCTGGAGGACAAAGCCCCGGTCTAGATTGGGGTTTCTGTAACCCTCCTTCCCCGCGGCACACCCTGTTGATGGTTTTCCATAATAAAGAGACTGGAATTTCCTTTGGATTGTGCCTTTGTGTGTTTCTCTTGTAATGGAAAAGCCAGGCTCAGGCTTTGTAATGTAGTGGGCTGAGCTGCTGCCTGAAGTGCCCAGAGTTCAAATCCTGGCTGCTCCCCTTCCAGTCCTGCTCCATGCTGTTTCTCTGCCTTTCAAATAAATATTTCAGAAAATTTTTAGAGAGGGAGAGACGCGTCTTCCATCCACTGGTTCACTCCCCAAATGGCCACAACGAGGAGGCTGGACCAGGCGGATAGCAGAAGCTTCATTTGGGTCTCCCACGTTAGTGCAGGGATCCCTGGCTTTCCCAGGAGCATTAGCAGGGAGCTGGATTGGAAGTGGGGCAGTGGGGACTGGGACTGGCACCCATACAGGATGCTGGTGCTGCAAGCGGAGGCTTAACCTACGCCACTGCACCGACCCCCCCCAAAAAAAAAAAAAAAAACCGTAATTTTTTTTTAAAAAAAGTCCACTGGTTTCCCCAAAATCTGGGCATTGAGCCCCGAGACAGCCTAGAGTTGGGGCAGGAGCTTCCATAACCCTAGAGCACCGACTGCAGGGGGTGTGGACCTCGTATGTGATTGGCGCGCGGATTCCGGGGGGCGGGCCTAGCTGATGCGTGGGCACAGAAAAGCCTGTGGGCAGTGGGGTTTGCTGTCAGTCTTCCCTTGCTCCCGCCCTCTGGCGGGTATTCGTCAGTCCCCGGCGCCGAGTGGTAGTGGCCAGAGGACCCGCCTCCAGGTCACGTGGGGGGCTCGTGGCGCGCTTTCTGCTCCTGCGAGAGAGGTTTGATTCTAGGAGCGGGACTTCGGGCCTTCCGTGCGGGCCTCGGGACGTGGTTGGCCGCTGTCGGGTGTTCGCTCAGTGGCCGCCGCATTTTCTCTCCCACCTCAGGGCGGCTCTGTTTCCGGCCGGGCTGTAAAAGGCGCCATGGCTCCGGGCAAGAGGAAGCGGAAAGCCGAGGCCGCCCCGGTCGCATCCGCGGAGAAGCGGGAGAAGCTGGCAAACGGCGGGCAGGGAGTGGAGGAGATCGTCATTGAGCATTGGTAGGGGGCCTGTGGACTCACGAGGGGCCAGGGGAAGCGGGGACGACGGCCGCCCGAAGACCTCAGCCGCTAACGTCCTTGCGCTTTCCCTAGCACGAGCTGACGCGTCTATGGGCGCAACGCCGCGGCCCTGAGCCAGGCGCTGCGCCTGCAGGCGCCGGAGCTTCCCGTGACGGTAAACCCCTCCAAGCCTCGCAGGGGCAGCTTCGAGGTGACGCTGCTGCGCCCGGACGGCAGCCGTGAGTGGGGGCCCGGGCCTGGGAGGGGCGCGGCCTGCGGGCCCGAGCGAGGAGTCGGGGGTCTGGCACAGCGGGGCCGCCTGGCAGGTGGCTTCCTGAGTAACTAAGCTCTAGTCGGTCCTTTGCTAGGCGCGGAGCTCTGGACTGGGATTAAGAAGGGCCCCCCACGGAAACTCAAGTTCCCTGAGCCTCAGCAAGTGGTGGAAGAGCTGAAGAAGTACCTGTCTTAAGGAAGCTCGGGCAGAATTCCTCGTGCTGAGGTTTGAAACCAGGGTTCGGGTTTTAAGGGGAGGGGGGTTCAGCTTGGTGTGGTTTCCTAGAAAGCAGCCTTAATCGTCACCACTCATTTCACATAGGATGCCTTTTTTTTTTTTTTTTTAAAGTAAATGATTATCATTGCACAAGTAGTTTGAGATCTTCAGAGGTGGAGTTTTTTTAAGATTTATTGGATGGGACCATGTTGAGGTGTAGCGGGTTCTAGTTCCAGCTACTCCACTTCTGGTCCTGCTTCCTGCTAATGTGTCCGGGAAAGCAGCCAAGCACGACCAAATCCTTGGGCTCCTGCACCCAGTGAGCGACCCAATGAGGCTCCTGGCTTCGACCTGGTCCAGTCCTGGCTGTTGTGATTGAGAGAATGAACCACTGGATGGAGGATCTTTTGCTCTAACACTACTTTTCTGGTAGATTTTTTTTTTTTTTTTTTTCAAAAAGTTATTTATTGGAAAGGCAGAGATAGAGACTGAGAGTAGTCTTCTACCCACTGGGTCACTCTCCAAATGGCCGCAGTGGCCCAGAGCTGGATCAGCCAAAGCCTGGAACCTGGAACCTCCATCTTGTTCTCCCACATGGGTGGCAGGGGCCCAGTACTTCTTTCCCGGGTGCAGTAGCAGGGTGCTGGATGGGAAGTGGAGCAGCTAGGACTCGAACTGGCACTAATGGAATTCTGGCATTGTAGGCAGTAGCTTAACCCACTATGCCACAATGCCAGCCCATGGAATTGACTGTTGATTACTGCCCTAGGGGAATGGATCAGTCTTGTCTGTTTGATAAACTTCTTTCCTCATTTCTCATTCCCTCCTCCCCCCAAAGATTTTTTTTTTTTAATTTTTATTTACTTATTTGAAAGGCAGAATTACAGAGAGGGAGAGAGGTCTTCCATCCACTAGTCCACTCCCCAAATGGCAATGGCCAGAGCTGCGCTGATCCAAAGCTAGGAGCCAGGAGCTTCATCTGGGTCTTCCACGCAGGCGCAGAGGCCCAAGCATCTGGGCCATCTTCTACTGCTTTCCCAGGCCATAGCAGAGAGCTGGATTGGAAGTGCAGCAGCCAGGACCCGAACCACCACCCATATGGGATGCCAGCACTGCACGCAGCAGCTTTACCAGCTATGCCACAGTGCCGGCACCATTTTGTTTTGTTTTGATTAAAGATTTATTTATTTATATGAAAGAGTTACACAGAGAGAGGAGAAGGAGAGAGAGAGAGAGATTCTTCCATCCGCTGGTTCACTCCCCAATTGGCTGCAATGGCCGGAGCTGTGCCAATCCAAAGCCAGGAGCCAGGAGCTTTTTCCAGGTCTCCCATGTAGGTGCAGGGGCCCAAGGACTTAGGCCATCTTCTGCTGCTTTCCCAAGCCATAGCAGAGAGCTGGATTGGAAGTGGAGCAGCTGGGACTTGAACCGGCGCCCATATGGGATGCCAGCACTGCAGGCAGTTGGCTTTACCTGCTACGCCACAGTGGTGGCCCCCCTGAAAGATTTTACTTAGTTGAAAGACAGAATGGGAGCGGGGCAGAGCTATCCTCTATCTACTGATTGACTCCCCAAATGGCTACAACAGCCAGGGTTGGGCCAGGCCTCCAAGCCAAGTACTATGCTCACACGGAGCTGGATCTGGAAGTGGAACAACGGGGACTTGACTGGTGCTCTGATATGGGTTGGGGTTGCCAGCGTTGTAGGCGGCAGCTCAACCTGCTGCACTACCATGCCAGCCCCTAATGGCTCGTATTTTTATTCTTTACGCCAGTTGTAAATCTTACTGGCTCAGAGTTAGAATTTTAGACACTTGTTTTTGCATTTGTGTGAGTTGGTGAGAAGGGATTCCTTCTACCAAAACCCTTCTGGATGCCTTTAATGTTAACGTCATGTGTGCGTCTCCCTACCCTCTTCCACTGTCCTGTCAACAACCCGTATGATTAACAGTGAACTAGAATCTTGTTACTCCTGGTTACAGGATTTGACTTCGTCCCTAGTGCTATAAACAATGTTTGGCTTGATGTTGAGAGATGTAGGGCAAGAATACAATTCTTGAGCCTCCTGGGCTTGTGAATTCAAGGGTGAAGGGATATGTCTTCCTTGATCTTTGGATGCCAGGATTCCTTCTCTAACTTCCCCTTCTCATTTTTGCAGCTTTCTGCCCCTGGGGATCTTGGAGCATTCATGACGGGACATGGCCAAACTTCAGTCATGTGCCTGAAGCCACAGTTTCTTCCTCTCCAGAAATGACGGCTCAGTGTGAGGCAGCCCTCTAGTAAGGCATTGCAAAAGTTCCTGCATTTGGATTGTTTAATAAAGATTAAAATAAAGCATCTAACAGTTTCATTTGTCTGATGTTAAGAATGGACAAAGCCAGCTGTGTGGGGTCGGTGATTCTTGAGTTTTTCACAACCCAAGGGGACAGTTTGACCTGGAACTCCCAGGGTCTCTGATAATGCATGTGAAATACTTGTAAAAGCTAAAAAAGAAGAGTAAATAACTTGTCTGAAAGCAGCTGTATACGTGAGCTCACTCAGAAGTGACGGAAGTGCGTTTTCTTGGCCTACAGTGTCCCATCACTCCTGCCCACTCAGTGTTCTGCTTAACACCTTTTGGAATGTTTTTTCTTACACTGAATCTCACCATAGGAGGTGTTATCTTCCTGAATTAGCAGTGACTAGATGCTTATGGCCTAGGCTGGTAACCTGTGACCCACTCGAGCTGGGGACCACACAGTTTATTGTTTTATTTGTTACTAACTGCAAAACAGATTACAAAGAAATAAAATAGTTCCAGTTCATAATTTTCTACCCATGGTACCTGACATGCTTGGCTCCCAAAGCCTGGGGAGGGGAGGAGGGGACCAGGAGCTCACTCCTGTGCTCAGAGGAGAGGGCGCGTGCTGGCTACTCCACAAATAGGCCTTTTGTGAGCCAGCACCTCCCACCCTCCCAGGGCCCCTACCCTACCCTCCCCGCTCCACTACGTGAGTATATCTACCTCTGTCTCTGACTCTGAGGAAGGATCAGGCCATACAGAGGGAATGCTATTGGGCACCAGCCTCCCCTCTGCTGTCCAGTCCACCACGTCAATCTCTTCCTCTTCAGGGCTGGCGGAAAGTGAGCCTGGAAGCTCAGAGTTACCAGATCCTTCCTTGCCTGTCTCTGGAGCAGGGTATGACACCTCATCCATTGTCAAAGGTACTTGCAGCCCAGTTTCCACCCAGTCTGAGCAGGGAGGTGAGAGGTTGCCAAAAGATTTCCTGGGAGGGTCAAGAGAGTCCATCTGGAGAAGTTTGTCTCCCTGACCACTCAGTGGCTGGGAACTGTTCACTTCAAGATCTGGGGTCCAAGGGCCTCCTGAAAGTACCTGTCCTGCACTTATCTCAGAGGGCATGACAAGAGGGCTGAGGGGTTCGATTGGCTGTTTGTCCTCGTTAACAGCTTCCTTGTCCAGCTCTGTGGGCCACAGTTCCATGTCTGGCAAGCACCATTCTTCCCCTTCAATCCAGCTCTTCCCTGTTTCTGTGAGGTGGTAACTCGGGGTTCTGCAGCCTTCAGCCCCGGGACTTGCCAGGGATCCCATGGGTGGTTCCATGTCCGAGCCACACAGCATGAAGTCTAGGATCTCCTCCAGCTCGCTGGTGGCGGCAGCACTTGTGATTCGGTACTCCTCAGCTTCGCAGGGCTGCTCCAGCAGGGCTGAGTCAAATGCATAGGGCTCTCTGCAGTCAATGTCCAACAGAGCTGGCTCCTTCCCTGAAAGCTCTGGACTGGACCCAAACTCGGACTTCACCACTGGGTGGTCTGGGGAGTGGCTGGCAGAGAGCAGAATGTCTTGTAGCCTAGAACACACCGGAGAGTCCTGACACATTTCTATTCTAGCAGATGATGTTTCCTGCTCATTAACTGAGGACGGCTGAGTCCCTGGAGGCTCTTCCAAGCCGCCTCCAGGTTCTGGGATCTGGGGGTTATCTTGAGAGTTTTTGAGGGGAGGCTCTTGCACCACCTCCCAGCAAGTGCCATTGACAATCTTCCGAAGTTTCACCCTCCCGACCTGCCCCTCCTCCGCAGAACTGGAGTTAGGTGCCCTGAGTTCAGGGCTCCGCTTCTTGTTCCCGCCCATCTTCCCAAGACCAGATGGGCTTGCGGTGCTCTGTAAGGGACTAGCCCTCCCCGGCTTCTGCTTGTCCCCTGCTGCTTCTTTACTTAGACTCTTCTGTCGCCAGAGACGCCGGCCAGGGGCTGTGGGCACTGAGCTGGGTCCACTCACCACATTGGAAGGTTTTGATGCACAGACATCAGGAGATGGCTTTGAGCGACTCAGCCTGATTTTTCTAGGCAGTAGTTGCTCATCCACAGAGGGGTACAAGCTGGGTGGGGAGAGTACGGGAGGGCCAAGGACAGGGTTGTTCTTGTCCTCAGGCCCCTGACTGTGGCTTGATGGAGAAGAGCTTTTTTCTTGTGGAACTGGGCAGGCTCTGGCCTTCTTCTTGAGCAGAAGAGTGGCTGACAAGTTTTCTACATTCTGCCGGTTGCTCTTCTCCTGGGACTCCTCCTCCCTTCCCGAGGACTTGAATCTCACCGCTCCAAGAGGACAAGGAGTCTGGCTAACGGGCAGTGGAATTCGGGGGCGGCGGCTGGGCACCACCACTCTGGCAGAGACTGGCGCGGCACTTGGTGGCTGTAAGCACTGTCGGTTCAGTCTTCGCCCCTGTGGAGCCTTGACCAACTTCCCAGCCTCCAGCTGAAGAGATTCTAGCTCAGACACACGGAGCTGGCGGGCAGCAGCAAGGACATCCTGGGCCTCTTCTCGGGATACTTCCATTTCCGAGGTGTACAGGAAGTCCACCAGCTTCCTAAGGGTCTTGATCTTCAGGCCACCCAGCTCCAGCACCACCTTCCGACCCTGAGCTGGCCTCTCCCGCTCCAGGCGCTCTGTGAAGAAGGGGCTGCAGGCCGACAGGATGCAGCAGTGCGCTGGGACTGCCTCACCTGCAGGGAAGCCCAAGCACCTTGGTTATGTGGACTGGCATATTCATGGGGTAAAGCACATTCATTACTACTCCAGTGTCTGCTACTGCTGCTTCTCTTATTTTTCCCCTCTATGGCGGTGAAACGAGAAACTTGTTCTTCCTGCCCTAAGTTTCTTTATCCTGTAAAATCTTTTTTATTTATTTATTTATTGTAATTTATTTGACAGAGTTACACAGAGAGAGACAAAGAGAAAGGTCTTCCTTCCGTTGGTTCACCCCCCAAATGGCTGCTACTGGAACTATGCTGATCCGAAGCCAGGAGCCTCCTCTTGGCTCCCATGCGGGTGCAGGGCCCAAGCACTTGGGCCATCCTCCACTGCCCTCCCAGGCCACAGCAGAGAGCTGGACTGGAAGAGGAGCTACTGGGACTAGAACCCAGTGCCCATATGGGATGCCAGCGCCACAGGTGGAGGATTAACCAAGTGAGCCACAGCGCCGGCCCCTATCCTCTAAAAATCTTTATAACGTCACTTCCTTCAGAAAGCCCTCGTCCGTCCCATGACAGGTATCGGTTAGGTACTCCTAGGCACTCAGTGGTACTTAGCTGTCAGCATTTATCCACCTGTACTGTAACTCTACCTCCCTCACTAGACTAAGTTTCATGTGGATAGGTACCATGTCTGTCTTGTTCACTCAGTATATTCCTTGACACAAGCAGAGGCTCAAAGACTTGCTGAATGAATTTCCTTTACTGACACAAGAGTTCAGAACATTTTAAGTAGAACCTGTGATCTAACAGAGCATGAGCTTTGGAGGTAGACTCAGTTTTCTCTTGGGTCCTGGCCACTGCATACCACACAGTGGTCTGTTCTGGACCACCTTCTCATTTTATTTGCACTTCCTGGGCTACCTTGTTCGTTCTGTCATGGCTTCAATTACTAAAGGCCTGCGGATGACTCCTGAGATCCGTATCTGTGTCTAGATGTCTTCCCAGAGATAGATGCGCAATAGCCTTCATGTCTACCTGGCAAGCACCTCCACTACAACTTTTACAAAAAATGAACTCATCATTCTCCAACCCCAAAACCTCCTATTCTGTACATCAAAATAAGGTATCAAATCCACCCAGTTGCCCAAGCCTGAAAACTAGCAGTCATTTCATTCTTCTTTCTACTTTATCCACCCTACCTAATGAAATACCAATGAAAAAAAGGCCAGTTTTTTTTTTTTTTTATCTACCTGAAAGGCAGAGGGATACATATATAATCTCATCCATTCTCTGATGCACTTCTCAAATGCCTGCAATAGCCAGGAGCCCAAAACTCAGCCAGATCCAGGTTTCCCATGTGGATGGCAGGGGCACAAGAACTTGGAGCCATTATTTTCTTCCTTCCCAGGCACATTAGCAGGGAGCTGAATTGGAAGTGGAGTAGCGCAGACTTGAACTAGCACTCTGGTATGGGATGCTGGTGTCCTAAGTGGTGGCTTAACCACAGAGCCATCCCCTGAGTGTTGTTTCTAAAGCAGGTTATCTGATCAAACTTCCTGCTTAACACTGTTCAGTATGTTTCCCCATGCGCTGAAGACAAGATGTACTTTCTTGGCATGATACTTCAGCTAGAACATGGTTGCTAATTTCTTTAGCCATCTCTGGTCAACACACCTCTTACAGTCTGTGTTCTAGCCAATAATGAACAATTTGCAAACCCTGGTCCCATATGGGAACCTCTGTAAATGCTGTTTTCACTGCCTGCAAAAACTTCCCTATTTGTTCCTCCTCTGTCCTTTAGCTTTTACCTAAAGGGGTTATTTCTGCCCAGAAAAGTTACCTAGCCCTGTTCCCTAGCCTCCTCAAGTCTGTGAAGGATGTGATTCTTTTGTGCTTTCACATTAATTTTAAACTATATATATATATTTAAAATTTCTATTTGTAAGTCAGAGAGAGGCAGCACAGACAGAGATCTGCTGATCCATTCCCCAAATGTCCACAACAGCCAGGGCTGAGAACTCAGTCTGGGTCCCCTACATGGGTGGCAGGGACCCAGCTACCTGGATCATCACCTACTGCCTAGGTACACATCACCAGGAAGCTGGAATTCAAAGTGGAACCAGAACTCAAACCCACATCCTCTGATATGGGATGCAGGTATCCTAACCACTGTGACAAATGCCTGCCCACCCCCCAAGTTTTAATACACTACACAGTTACCTAAATGCACAATAGCTACATGATATTCTTAAGAGGAGTGACTTTTTAGTAAATACGATATGCCCGAGCAGCACAATGTTTAGCATAAAACAATCAGTGGACACTGCTTTGCTTATTTTGAATTAATAAATGAATCTCAGCTCCACCTACTTATTAAGAAAATCACAACAGGTAAGTCACTTAACTGTAGGCCACAATTCAGATATCTATAGAGTTGGAACCATGTAATAAAACTTATCTCAGGAGGCTGTTAGAATCAAATGAAACACTATTATATGTACTCTGTAAACTGTAGACTGCTACACATTGCTAGTTGTCACCATCCTATTTTATAAATGAAAAAACAGCCCTAGAGATATGCAGGTACCTTGCTCATAGTACTTAGTTACTAAATAACAAGGCTAGTACATAAACTGGCCTATCAGGTTAGCTTTGTGGTGGATCAGGCTAAGCTGTTGCTTGGAATACCTGCATCCCATGTAAGAGTGCTGGGTCTGAGTCCTGGGTACTCTGCTTCCAATCCAGCTTCCTGCTAACGTGCCCAGGAGACAGCATGTGATGGCCCAAGCACTAGAGCCCCTGCTACCCGCCTGGGAAATCCGGATGAAGTTCTAGGACCCTTGCTTTGATCTGGTTGGGCCCCACCTATGGGCATTTAGGGAGTGAACCAGCAGATGGAAGAGCTGTGTCATTCTGCCTTTCAAACAGATAAACATTTTTTAAAAATACAAAAATAAACCTACCCCTGATACTTAATCTTGGGTCTTTTATTTATACCAAGATCTTCTTCGTGCTGATTTAATAGTTTGAGTGTGAAACGAAGAGGTGGAAAATAAACTATTTGTTTTCAGTTCCAACAACAGCCAACATCAAAATTAAGCAAGAGCTTCGCAAGGAAATGCCAATATGTTATAGCATCATTTAACACTTATACTGTGGTTAGTATGCCCAAAGCTCTGCTATAAATACTTAACATGTGTTAAATCTTAATGTTCACAAGTATCCTGTTACCTATTATAAAATTTCTATGCTTATAAAACTTTAAAGTTAGCTTCACTGTTCAAGAGGAGAAAAGCATAGTTAAAACGTCACTCTTGGGACAGGTGTTCGACACAACGGTTAAGTTGCTTCTTGGGACGCCTACATCCCACAAGTGCCAGGTGTAAGTCCTGGCTCCTCTGCTTATGATCTAGCTTCCTACGAATGCACATCCTGGGATGCAGAAGATGATGGCTTAAGTACCTGGGTCCCTGCCAACCACATGGGAGACCAGAATTGAGTTCTGGGCTTCAGGCTTTGTCCTGGCCCATCCCTGGCTGTTGTGGGCATTTTGGGAGTAAATCAGCAGACGGAAGATCTGTATCCATGCTTTTCAAATAAAATGAAAATACATAAAAATTTTTAAAAACCCTTCATTCTTGAAAACAATAACTGTCTTAGAGATAAACAGCTACTCATCAAATAGTTTATATTGCTCCAAAGGTGATTTTCACATATTTCTGTTTTCATTTTTTATTACCTGGTCCTAAACTCATTTTACCTTATTCTCTTAAAAAATATTTATTTGGGGGCTGGCGCTGTGGCGTGGCAGGTAAAGATGCTGCCTGCAGTGCTGGCATCCCTTATGGGCGCCAGTCCCGGCTGCTCCACTTCTGAACTAGCTCCCTGCTATTGTGCCTGGGAACACAGCAGAATATGGCCAAAGTGCTTGGGTCCCTGCACCTGCGTGGGAGATCTGGAAGAAGCTCCTGGTTGCTACTTCAGCCTAGCCCGGCCCTGGCCATTGTAGCCACTTGGGGAGTGAACCACAGGTTGGAAGACCTCTTTCTGTTTCTCCTTCTCTAACTCTGCCTTTCAAATAAATAAAATAAATCTTTAAAAAAAAAAAAAAGGAGGGGCCAATGCAATGGTGTAGTAGGTTAGGCATCCACCTATGGTCTGGTATCCCATATGGGTGCTGGTTTGAGTCCTGTATGCTCCACTTCCAATTTGGCTCCCTGCTAACGGCCTGGGAAAGCAGTGGAAGATGGCCCAAGTAATTGGGCCCTTGCATCCATGTGGGAGACCCAGAAGAAGCTCCTGGCTCCTTGCTTTAGATCAGCCCAGCTCCAGCTGTTTTGGCAATTTGGGGAGTGAACCAGCGGATGGAAGATCTCTCTGTCTCTCCCTGTCTATAACTCTGCCTCTTAAATAAATAAAATCTTGCATTCCATATCAGTGTCAACAAAATCTTAATTTTGACAGAGGCATATATGTATGTACATTGTATGTGTATATAGATCCCAACTGTTGTTAGTTTGGGCCAGAGCCAAAACTGGAAGTTGGTACCTCAGTCCTGGTCTCTCACATGGGCAGCAGCAACCCAATTACCTGAGCCATCACTGCTGTCTATCAGGGAATGCATTAATAGGAAGGTGGAGTCAGGAGCCAGAGCCTGGTATCAAATCCAGATACTCCGGTGTAGGACATGAGCATCTTAACTGGTGTTTTTATAATTATTATTATTATTCCATTTTATTTGAAAGGGAGAGAGAGAGAGAGAGAGAATCTTCCTTCTCTGGTTCACAGCCCAAATGCCCCCCAACTGCCAGGGCTGGGCCAGGACACAGCCAGAAGCAAGGGACACAATCCAGGTATCCCACATGGGTGGCAGGAACCTGAGTACTTGAGCCACGATCTGCTGTCTCACGTGCAGCGCATTATCCGGAAGCTGGTTTGGCTGTGGAGTAGCTAGGACATGAACCTAGACACTGATAGGGGATGCAAGTATCCCAAATGGCAACTTAGGTGCTGTGCCAAAAGCCAGCCCCTTAACAGGAATCTTAACCACTAGGCTAAACACCCACCACATACCTCCCATTTTATCTTATTTTATGGTGAGTTTTCAGTTCAGTCCCCACAAGTTTCTTACCTTCTGCCTGCAGAAGGACATCACAAAACACACCACTCTGCTGCTGGTGATGAAGCTGCAGAAAGGCTAACCGGAGGAACCGAGGGTTCCTGTAAAGGATTTTGGAACTGGCAGGAGAGCACATGTCGGTAGCTTCTTAATAAACCTAGGTTCTCACGGATCAGATTCCTGTAGGTAAGATTATACACTTCAGAAGCATTATGCCTAATTGTTTTTTTGTCTTTAAAATGGCAGGGACCTTTTTTAAAGTAAGAGAGAGAACTCAGGAGCAGCAGCCCAGAAGCTGTGCCAGCGGGATCTCAGGAAAGTGTATCATCATAGTGGTTACATGCAAGAGCTCAGAGATAGACTTGGGTTTGACTCCTGACACTGTTAGTTACTTGCGTAGTTGTATAATCTCATTCGAGGGACTCAGCATCCGAGTCTTAGTTTTCCTACCAATGAAATGGAAATAACAAAACTTACCTTGTAGGGCTGTTTTAAAATTTAAATGAGTCCGTGCAGGTAAAACCATTTAACATTGTGTGTGCCTGGCACAAAAGAACTGTCCTCTCCCAAAAGGCAACTATTATTGCCCTCAATCTTCCTCATCCACATTATCACAGAGACTGAAACGACACTGCTGGTTTCTCAGAGCATAAAGTCTCAGTTCCGTGGGTAAAATCCTCACTGAACACTTTTTAAAAACCACGAGGTATCAAGTCATCTCTAGGAACCCTATGTGCCTTTTCTCTGAGCACGCACTGCCAACACTAGCCAGCAGAGGGTGCACGACAAAGCAGAGACGCCCCTGAACTCCGCAGGAAGTTCGCTCAGAAAGGAGGATACTGCCACCCTCGGGTCAATGTCCTAGACCAAAGTTAAGCCTGACTGACCCTGGGACCTGGCCACGAGTTTGGCTTTTCATTTTGCCTGTCTAGTTAATTACCCGGCTGACAACAGAGTAAGGAGAGCTAAGCAGCCTGCCCCTCACCAAACAAACGATATTCTAACGTCGGGCCCACGACATTTCCAATTTTCCTTTGCACTGAAATCCCCACACTCACTGCACGGCTGTGTTCCTTTCCTGGCATGCAGTTTTTGTCAGGTGGCACTGAGGGTCTGGATAGTTCACGTCAAAACTATCAGGAAAGAAAAGAATTGAAAGGTCAATTCAGAGAGGGCAGGCTCAATGCCAATTCCAGCAAGAGACATGGGTGAAGGGTGGCTGCCGCGCAAGGGCCCTGGGGAAGCTTCCCAAACACCAGCCGCCTGGCCCAGCCCCCAGACCCAACCTGGGATAGCCTTGCTGTAGGATCTGCTGCTCTGTGCACTTTCTGTGCTTAGGTCCTCTGTCCAGCCTGCCTTGCCTCCTCCCTATGGCCAGCTTCGCACCGACAGAGTGCGCCAAGCAGCGCAGGTGGGCCCACGGCCCCGGGTGGGTCTCTTCCCCGGCCAGAACCACAGAAATCGGGGCTGGCGGAGAAAGCACGGCTTCAGGGAAGGCCCTGCAGAGCTGGGTGTCCCGAACGCTCCGGGTGCCCCGGGCCCAACTCCTTTGAAAAGAGACCTCTCGGCGCAATGGTTTCTGGGAATGGAGCCTGGGCAATCCCGGAGGGCCGAACTCAGCGCTGTCCCTCACGGCCACCTGTGGCCGCAGAGGCTTTGCAGTCACCCCCCTGGAGCTCTCCGTGCCCACATGCACTGGGCAGTGGTGACAGCGAGGGCCCGAGGCCACGCGACCCACACCGCACACCACGCGCCGCCGCCCTCGCGCACGGCGCGACGCGGGGCCGAAGGTCCTTCCTCCTCCCCGAGCCCTCGGGCCTACGCCTTCCTGAGTACGTCATCCCCATTGGCCGAAGGCCCCGCGGAGAACCAATCAGAGGAGGAGGAAAGCTTTGGGCGGGAGACTAAGTCTCGAGGGACTTGGCTGAGGGAAGATGGCTGGGCTGCTGCAAGAGGTAGGGGGAAGGGCCCTTTACTGAAACCGCGTTCATCTTTGGTCCTGGATGAAGGCACACCAAAGAGGGGGTCGGGATACCCCTTTAGGGTGGGTTCCGAGGCAATTGAAAGATGCCTCCGTCTTCCCCTTGAAGAGGCTGCAAATGGTTTTAGCCGTGCTGAGAGCTTGCCGGGCTTCGTGGAGGAAGAAGCCTCAGAATGAGCTGCTGACTGACCCGTTAGTGCTGATACTTTAATCTAGACATGTCTGAACACTAGAAATGTTCTGGAACAAGGTTATTGGGCAAGTTTCTGAATTTGGTTTTTTTCCCCAGAATCCCGCTCCAATCCTGAATCTCAAACCCATAACCCGAGAGAATTGTAGAAACTTCTCCCTGGAGGGGTCTGCTGTGACCGTCCTGAGACCTTTTATGTACTTCGGTTCTTGACTGGAAACACCTTTTTTCAGAGATGATACTAAAAGTTAAATGATCCAAATTTATCATTTATATAGGGAATGCCAACTCACAGTACAAATCTGGTCAGTAATTTGGCCTGTGTGTTTTACTCTCCCTCGGTAGTTGTCAGTTAATGTCCAGCTCTGGGAGAAAAGGGCTGGATCCAAGGTTTTGGTAACAAAGTGCGGTTAATTAAAGCCAAGCAGCGTTCGCTGTTGCCAGCTGCAGGTGGTAGAAAGGAATTTGCCTAAGAAAGGACAAAATGTGGGGGTGAGTAGTATCATGTGCTCAATATGTCTTTATTGATACCTAACACCTTTTCAAAAAGGACTTGAGGGGCTGGCGCTGTGGCGTAGCGGGTTAAGCTGCCGCCTGCAGTGCAGGCATCCCATATAGGTGCTGGTTTGGGTCTCGGCTACTCCACTTCTATCTATCTATCTATCTATCTATCTATCTATCTATTTGACAGATAGACAGTGAGAGAGAGAGAGACAGAGAGAAAGGTCTTCCTTCCGTTGGTTCACCTCCCAAATGGCTGCTATGGCCGGCGCTGTGCCGATCTGAAGCCAAGAGCCAAGTGCTTCTTCCTGGTCTCCCATGCGGGTGCAGGGCCCAAGCACTTGGGCCATCCTCCACTGCCCTCCCGGGCCATAGCAGAAAGCTGGACTGGAAGAGGAGCCACCGGGTCTAGAACCCAGTGCCCATATAGGATGGCGGCGCCGCAGGCGGAGGATTAACCAAGTGAGCCATGGCCGGCCCCGGCTGCTCCACTTCTGATCCAGCTCTCTGCTATGGCCTGGGAAAGCAGAGCTAGAATTGGGAGCAGAGCCAGGACTTACAGCAAGGTGCTACTGAGTGCAATGCAGGCATTGTGAATGCCATCCTGATCGCTTCACCCAATGCTCATCCCATATATATATATATATATGTATATATATATATATACTTTCTATACTATATATATAGTATAGAAAGGATTTGAGATAATGAACTGAAATGGTTCAGGAAGTGTGCTTCCAAGTCAGGCAATATTTTCCTTACTTTGAATCCTGTGATCTTTAAGATGGAAAAAGAAACAGGGAACACAAAACATTTTCAGTTGCCATTGTATTTTGAAGAGGAAGCAGTGTTTGTGAAAGGATATAAAACTTAGCAGGAGGAGGACAGATTTCAGTTGTCAGCAGCACACACATGCGTGCACACACACACAAGTGAGCAAGGCAAACAATGGTGTGTGGCATCTGTTACTGTAGAGTGAAGACTTGATTGAGCAGGTTGAGTACTAGCATAACGCTAGTATACTATACTAGTATAGATGAGAAATATTACTATATCTTTATGTTAATATACTGCCATCAGGGCTACATTAATTTTCCAGTAGACAGAACTCTTTTTTTTTTTTTCAGTCCAATACCATTTTAGTTGAATCTGTGTTCGTAGAGTTTCTGAGAGGACTGATACATGGCTAACCTATCCAAGGTTTCAAACATGAAAAATTCTCTATGGCAGGGTGTAGCCACCAGAGGGTAGAAAAGAGTAAAAATCTTTTGTTTTTATTTTCATGGATAACCAGTGTTCTGTTGGAGTTGAAATTTTTCCATTTCTTCTTGGCATTTAAATTTTTAGTCTATTTTAGAACTGGAGTCATCGCAGCATGGCATCCTACTGTATATAATAATTTTTAATATTTCTTTTTAAAACCCGTTTTTTACCTGGCATAGCTCTTCCCTAATTGCTTCACCATTTTATGGTATCTTGTTTCTGTGTGTTTGTGTGTAGGGTTATGGTTGTGGGTAGGGAAGTTAAACTTTGAGGGTTGTAAAACTGAGCTGTGGGCCAGCGCTGCGGCTCACTAGGCTAATCCTCTGCCTGTGGCGCCGGCACACCAGGTTCTAGTCCCGGTTGGGGCGCCGGATTCTGTCCCGGTTGCTCCTCTTCCAGGCCAGCTCTCTGCTGTGGCCAGGGAGGGCAGTGGAGGATGGCCCAAGTGCTTGGGCCCTGCACCCGCATGGGAGACCAGGAGAAGCACCTGGCTCCTGGCTGCGGATCAGTGCAGCGCTCCGGCTGTGGCGGCCATCTGGGGGGTGAACCAATGGAAGGAAGACCTTTCTCTCTGTCTGTCTCTCTCTCACTGTCTAACTCTTCCTGTCAAAAAAAAACAAAACAAAACAAAACAAAAAAAAACCAAAAAACAAAAAAACAAAACTGAGCTATGAATGTTATGTCCCATGTATCAGAACAAAACAATGAAAGAAACAAAACCAAGCCTGTATGTATAAAATATCTCTTCAATTTATTGACATATTTTTATTGCTGTGCTAACCCATATCACCATCACTACAACCTGATCAGTGCATTAGTATTCAAACTAATTTTGCACCTTCTTTAATCCATTTGTTGCATAAATCCATTTAGTAGATCTTTTCAAAATGTGATTTAGATCATGTCATTCTGTTTAAAGCCTCCAAAGGCTTTACTCTATTTAGCAGTAAAAATCCAAACTCCTTACACAAACTTTCATATTCTGATTCTCACCTATCCCTCCATCCTCATTTCCAGCCCCACACCTTGGAGCTTTGGCATGAGCAGTAACTGCTGCTCCTGTCTTGTGGTTTGCTTCTTACCACTACGAATTCAACTTAAACCTCACTTCTTTTTTTTTTTTTTTCATGCTGTATGTCGCCGTGTTCAAAGACAAGCTTTTATTTTATTTTATTTTTTGACAGGCAGAGTGAGAGAGAGAGAGAGAGAGAAAGGTCTTCCTTTTCCGTTGGTTCATCCCCCAGATGGCTGCCATAGCTGGCACAATGCGCCGATCCGAAGTTAGGAGCCAGGTGCTTCCTCCCGGTCTCCCATGTGGGTGCAGGGACCCAAGCACTTGGGCCATCCTCCACTGCACTCCCAGGCCACATCAGAGAGCTGGCCTGGAGGAGGAGCAACTGGGACAGAACCGGCACCCCAACCGGTACTAGAACCCGGGGTGCCGGTGCCGCAGGCGGAGGATTAGCCAAATGAGCCATGGCGCCGGCCTAAACCTCACTTCTTCCAAGAGGTTGTCCTTAATATACAATCAAGAGCAAGCTGTAAGTCATTCTCATCAGTCTGTTTTATTTTTTTAAAGAGATTTATTTATTTATTTGAAAGGCAGAATTACAGACAGGCAGAGGCAGAGAGAGACAGAGAGACAGGTCTTCCGTTCACTAGTTCACTCCCCAAATGGCCATAACGGCTGGCCCGAGCTGGGCCGATCTGAAGCCAGGAGCCAGAAGGGGCCCAAGGACTTGGGCCATCTTCTACTGCTTTCCCAAGCCATAGCAGACAGCTGGATCAGAAGTGGAGCAGCTGGGACTTAAACCAGTGTCCATATGGGATGCTGGCACTGCAGGCGGCAGCTTCACAAGCTAAGCCACAGCGCCAGCCCCCATCGATTTCTTTTAAATCTCTACACAGTGCCTGGTCTACATTTATCTTTATTAATCTTTTCTCTCCTCCTAGAATGTAAATTCTGTGAAAACAGGAAACTTGTCTATCTTGTTATCCTTGATGTCTAGTAGAGTACCTGGTTATCAGTAGGTGTTCAAAATAAACCTAAATGGAACTAATTCTTTTTATTCTCTTTATTACACTAAGTGTAAAGGGTTTTTTTCTGAGTTAGTATTAATGCCTGTGATGCTTTCTTTGGAGGTAGCAATTTTAGTTAAATGTTAGCATTTTCCACCACTGAGTTCCTTTCTTGATTTATTTGTAATTATATTTCGAATGTTATCCACAAATTCATTACTTGTCCCGGGATTGCATAAATTAGTAAGCAAAGATACTTCATTCGTTCATTCAGCTGTGGTAAATGTAACAGAGAAGACTAGGTCAGGGGCAGCACCGTGTTGCAGCAGGTTAAAGTGCCGGCCTGCAGTGCAGGTCTCCCATGTGGGCGGTGGGCGCCAGTTCAAGTTCAGCTGCTCCACTTCTGATCCAGCTCCCTGCTGATAAGGAGGATGGTGCTTAGGCCCCTGCACCCATGTGGGAGACCCGGATGAGACTCCAGTTGTTGCAGCCATTTGAGGCGTGAACCAGCAGATGGAAGACCTCTCTCTGTAACTGTCCTTCAAATCTTAAAAAAAAAAAAAAAATTGACATGGACACATGAAGTTTATCTTCTGGTAGCAGAGACAGAAATACACACAAACACACACAAAAGCAAAAAGGAAGGCAAAATACTTGGAAGTTGTGAGCAGTGATGCAAAAAAAACAAGACTGATTTATCCCTAGAAAACCATGGCACGTTCTAAAATGGCTCTGATCTAGTAATCAATGTATCAATAACACTCTCTTATGCTGATTGTTTTCCTTTGGCAATCATCTGTAGCTTTCAGATTTGCTATGGGAGAATAGAAAAAAGAAGTGGGAGAAGATTCTTAGATAATGAAACTTTAAAGGTTGTTCATACCTTTGTTATGATATATTCATTTTCCATTCTTTGATTAAAGCCTATCAAACAAGTACTGTGATGCCTATTTGGTCTTCCAGCACTTTCTAAGAGAAATTTTTTTTTAATTTAAAGATTTATTCATTTATTGAAAGGAAGAGTCACAGAGAGAGAGAAAGATCCTTCCTTCTGCTGGTGCACTCCCCATATGGCTGCAACAGCTGAGTTTGGGCCAGGCCAAAGCCAGGAGCCTGGAACTCCATCCAGGTCTCCCACATGGGTGACAGGGGCCCAAGCACTCAGGCCATCTTTTGCTGCTTTCCTGGATGTATTAGTAGGCAGCTGGATTGGAAGTGGAGCAGCTGGGACTCAAACTGGCACGTGTATGGAATGCCAGCATTGCAGGCAGTGATTCAATGCACTGTGCTCCAGTGCTGGCCTCTTAGAGAAATTCTCTCTGGACTTTATGGAACAAATGCAAGTGTTTATGAGATTATAGACCAAGTACCAAGGGGTGGATGATGACTACATCAGACTGATTAAAAGGGCACATTTATGCTAAGGAGGTTAGAATTCCAGTTTAGGTAAGGAAAGATCAGAGTATAGTTAATAAGTGTTATTTTGATGTGTTGAATGAATAAATGTACCTTGAAAGCAGAAGAGGAATTTGACCTTTATCTGATCATCTTGCTAAGTGATGGAAAGAACATGGACTTTGGATTCAAACTGATGAGGGGTTCATTTAGACAGATTCTTTACCTGCTGAGACTTGATTTTCTCTCTGTAAAATGATGGTAATACTACTATTTCCATGATTCTTTTTTTCAAGGCAGAAAGAAAAGCAACATTTATTCAAGTCAGGCCAGGAGAGGGGCTCCAAGAGAGGCAAACCCCACCATGGTGGTGTTTTAAAAGAGGAAATGAGCTCAAAGAGTGTCCTCTCACTTGGTAGACATTTCATTGTTGGTTGATATTATTGGGCAGTGATGAGCCACTGAAGGCTCTTGGGCAAGGTAGATACTGAAACAATATTAATGAATTCTTACTCATTTTATATTATATGCCATATATTGTTCTAAGAGTTTTATTAAGTAATTCCCACACAATCTTGTGAAAGAAATAGTTATCCCCATTGTATAATTAAGGAAACTGAGGCTCAGAGAGATTGTATATATTTAAAATCATATATTTTCAAAGACAGAGAGATCTCCCTTCTGCTAGTTTACTTCCCAGATGCCTGCAACAGCTGGGCTAGAACAAAGCCAGGAGCTAGGAACTGAATTTTCCAAGTGGGTGTCCAGGGACCCAAAGATTTGAGCTATCACCACTGCTTCACAGGGTGCACATTAGAATAGCTGGGACATGAACTCAGGCACTTTGATATGGAATATAGGCATTCCGCGTAGCATCTTTTTTTTTTTTTTTTTTTTTTTTTTTTAATTTATTTTTGATAGGCAGAGTGGACAGTGAGAGAGAGAGACAGAGAGAGAAAGGTCTTCCTTTGCCGTTGGTTCACCCTCCAATGGCCGCCGCTGCAGCCGGCGCACCGCGCTGATCCGATGGCAGGAGCCAGGATCCAGGTGCTTTTCCTGGTCTCCCATGGGGTGCAGGGCCCAAGCACCTGGGCCATCCTCCACTGCACTCCCTGGCCATAGCAGAGAGCTGGCCTGGAAGAGGGGCAACTGGGACAGAATCCGGCGCCCCGACCGGGACTAGAACCCGGTGTGCCGGCGCCGCAAGGTGGAGGATTAGCCTATTGAGCCACGGCGCCGGCCCTTATTTTTTTATTTTTTATTTTTTATTTTTTTGACAGGCAGAGTGGACAGTGAGAGAGAGAGAGACAGAGAGAAAGGTCTTCCTTTGCCGTTGGTTCACCCTCCAATGGCCGCCGTGGCCGGCGCGCTGCGGCCGGCGCACCGCGCTGATCCGATGGCAGGAGCCAGGAGCCAGGTGCTTTTCCTGGTCTCCCATGGGGTGCAGGGCCCAAGCACTTGGGCCATCCTCCACTGCACTCCCTAGCCACAGCAGAGAGCTGGCCTGGAAGAGGGGCAACCGGGACAGAATCCGGCGCCCCGAACGGGACTAGAACCCGGTGTGCCGGCGCCGCTAGGCGGAGGATTAGCCTAGTGAGCCGCGGCGCCGGCCCCGCGTAGCATCTTAACCTACTTTTCCAAATGTCTATCCCAGAAAAACTATATAATTTAGCCCAAGGTCACATAGTAGTACATATACTTGAGTGAATGTATTTATAGAGGAGGAGTTGGAAGCCAGGCACTCTGACTGCAGAACCTATACTCTTAGCCATTATTCTCGATTATGAAAACTTTATGAAGATTGATTTGGCAGCAATCTATAGGATAGGTTTTAGATTTGTCAGAAAGAAAAATGAATTCTTTAATTCATTGTTATCTTTGTTAAGTAATCAGTGAATTACCATAAAATACTAGATTTTATCAGAATTTAAAAAAAGAAAAATCCAACTCTTCATGATCTAGTAGCATAAGAACTTTCATGGTCTAACAGTCTAAGATTGTATTAAAATATTTCTTAAATTACAGCTCTGTAATCCTTAATTTAGGTCAAGTGTATGGGAATGTTTGAACTAAATCATCTTAAGCTTGAAGTTCACACAAAAAATTGAATTTTCTGGATGTGAGATTTACTTGTCTTTATACATACTGTTATCCTCTTTAAATATACTACTCGTTTATTGGATTCCATTTACTATCTCCAGCAAACCCACATTGTTTTGATTTAGAGACAAATGGGAAGACCGTGGTTTTCCTCAACAGCCCAGTGGATTCTGCTTTCTTCCAGTTCAGAAACTTAAAAACTATTAGCAAGTCCAGGCAATTATTTTTTCTAATTAACTCTAATGTAATTAAAGCAAAACAATGAGATTGAGAGTTTACCTCAGATAATCCCCTCCCATCCCAGTCAACACACAGTAGTCCTGTTTCTTGGTTTTCTCTCCTCCCCTTCCTGTCTTCCTTTGGGGAAATGCTTTAGGGTAGAAAGCAACAAACCCAACAGCGGCAGGCAAATAGAATCAGCTCTTTTCTGTTTCTCCACCCGGGAAGGAAGGGAGAGGGAACAGAACATCTTCCCTTCCCCTCTGCCTCTGCCTCCAGCGAAGAGAACCGAGGCTGTGTGTGTCATTCTGAAAAGCCTTGTTCCCTTGCCACACCTCCCCACCCCAGCTCTGCAGTGATTCCTTGGAGATTGTGTAGTCTCCGCTTTAAATATAAATATATATATAAAACTTCCCCCTGTCTCTTTTTCTCCTCCTCTCTCTTTTTTTTAATTTCCTATAATAAAGTTTCCTATTGGATAAAGTCAGCTCCCTGATTTATGCTTGGCTCCTATTGGAAGCTCACAGGGGCTGACATCACTTAGGAAAGCGAGGGGGTAGGGCTGCCAGATCAGTTTGTCACCACCCAGGCTCCCTTGCCTTTGGCTGGGTGCAACTTCCATTTTAGGTGTTGGATCTGAGGGGAAAAAAAGAGAGAGGGAGGGAGGGAGAGAGAAAGAAGAGCAGGAAAGACCCTGAAAGGAGGAAGAGGTGGAGAAAATCAGCTGCCTTCCTGGATTTGTCTTTCTCAGCACGTTGACGGAGCCTTGGATTTCTTTCTTAAAGGACTGGTTCTTAGAAGTCCACATTTGAGGTGTGTGCCTTTTAAAAAAATGTGTGTATGGACGGGCAAAGGCGGAGAAACCAAGTCGAATTTTTGTCTTACTGGTAACCAGAGGGAATTGAACAACTGGAGAGCGTCTGTTACGCTGATGGGTGACTTTTAAGCAAATTAATATTGTTTCTTTCTACTTTCAGTACTTTGGGGGGGTATCTGGGTATTTTATTAACGTAAAATATACAAGACCTAGGGACAAACTTCTAGGAGCTATGTAGAACCAGAGAGGTAAGAGAGTTGTGTATATTTACATTTGGTTATGTTCTTTTGATTTTATGTTTTTTCTCTTTTTTCTGGATTAAGCTAACATACTTAATGTTTTCAGAGCCCAAGTTAAAAGTTTTTTTTTTTTTTTTTTTGGCATGTTGCGTGTGGGTTGGGAAAAGAATTTGTCAGGGTCGGAAGCTAGTTATACAGATGGTTCTTCATATGTTTCCAAACTTTTTTTCCTTTTATCATTGGATTTGTCGAGGTGGAAGGTGGCGGGGGGTTGCAGCTTAAACGGTACTGTTTTTTCCCCCAGAGAGTTTGGACGGCCCAGATCGGTTTCAGCCCTGCCGTTCCTGGGTGGATCCCTCTTACTTTTCCAGGTGCGGTGGGTGTGAGCCTCATTCTCCTGCTAGATGTAGCCTCCCTACTTTGCCTTATAAAAGAAAACAAATGAATCCCTGTTAACTGAATTGCCACCCCTTCTTCCTCTTAAAACTACCTTTGATGGCAGAGATTTGTGGAGGCGTTGTATGTTAAATCTGCAAATATGATAACTTTTGGTTTATGTTCTTAAAGGGATAGGGAAATACTAATCATGCCTTTTATTTCACTTGAGTAAAGTGGTAACACACCTGAAAATATTTTCAGCCTTGAGCTCGGTGAAAAGGGCATGGGGTTGAATAAGGTTTGGCCAAGAGAAAGCACTTGCATAAACTTTAGTGTTTAAAATGCATTTGAGAAAGCACACGGGGAATTTTTATTTTTAAACCAATCTGAAAGTTGTTTTTTGGAGATCTTTTTCTGTCAGTTGATTTATCATGAAATCAGGAATCTGTTAGAGGTGATGGCACATGACTATTTTCATCTTTTATTTAATCTTAAGATTTGTTTTGTTTTTGCAAATGCATTCTTGCAAAAGCACTGATTCTAGGTAGTCACATAGCCAACTCATCAGTAGCTAAAAACTGGGATGTTCTCTTCTCTCTTTGAAAACCAAATGAGTCTGAAAATTATAGCTAGAGTAGATACGGTCTTAATTGTAACAAGATGGGCCTTAATGTTTTAGCTACTCACTAGCTTGGGAATAGTATGTGTCTTTAATAATACTAACACTCTGATTTGCCTCCCATTCCTAACCCCTCAAATCCCCCCCCCCCCCCCATTCTTTTAGGCTGAAACACTTCCTTGAATTTCTTTTCTAGAATGAAGGCATTTATTGAAATATGATTTCATCCTTGTGAGGTTGTGGCTTCAGGAGGAAGCAGAACTTTGTTCCTGCTTTACTATAATCTAGGCAAGGGTTACAGGAAATTTTTGATGTCTGATCTCATAACAAGTAAAAAGGAAAGGAAAAAGACAATGTAGACAGTCTGTTGGACTGTAGTTCTCATTTAATATTTTTACAATTTTCTTTCAAATGTTCCCTCTGCCTTGATTCCAGCCTAGAGAGGTTTTGGTGGATCATTGGAAGATTGGTCATGTTGCTGCCACAGTGTTTCCCTCTCCAGCCTTTAGGGGGAGGGATGAGGGAATCTGAAGGAGGAGTACAAAGGCAGTTTGAAAATAGGTTCTGGATGACTGAATGGTGGTGATTTGGGTCTGGCTTTAAATACTGGGCTTTGTATTGCTGTAGTGAGAATCCTAGTTAACTGGTGTCCAGGACTATTTTCACGAACTAAGGCATTGTTTTGACTGGTGTGTAGTACATAGTCTTTGGGGTTATAAAATGGAAGATTTGTTCTCCACTGGTTCTTTCAGGAATTATAGGAAGGGGTGTGGGTGAGTAGAGCTTTTATTTTTTAATTTTTTGTTTTCCTTATTTTGACATTGGGGTCAGTGATGACCAGTATGACTTGTGGTTTTTTTCCCCCTTGTTAGCTTCCTATACACTCTTGGTTTCTTTGTTAGGTAACGTAGTGGTCTCTGTTTCAGGTGGAGGGTATCTTTTGGGTGATTAAAATTTTAGTACCTTTTTTTTGGGCTCCAGTGTGGATAGTTAGAGGGGTTAGAACATGTTCTCTCAACTAATTGAGACTATTGGAGATCTTTAAACATTGGGACTATTGGACATTTAAAAAGAAAAGCTCCATGTAATTACAATCTAGCCTTAGATTTATGAAGTAGCTGCTCTCTAGGGATGGATGAGATAGGAGGATACAAGTAAATTAAGCATAGATCACTATCGGTTGGAATAATAAAATGATCAGTTCTGTGTAATTTATTGTTTTCTGTTTTGGTACCCTGTAATAACTGCCAATTCCTTCCCCTAACCTCCAGCCCCCTTGTCTTCCAACCTCTCCTCCCCATTTTTTTTCCTGTTAAGCCTTTTGCATTAATTATTATTTAATTTCCCACAATAACTTTTTTTTTTTTTTTTTAAAGAAAGCTGAGGTTTGCTGAAAAATCTCATTGCCTGTAAATTGGTTGAGGTCAGGATTAACCCTGGTCTGACTACAAAGTCCATGAACGTAGCCACTAATGCACTGCCATTCTCTAGAGAGAATGGAAACAACAGTTAGAACTAAAAAGAGCCCTAGCTAGAGGCAGGAGTGTTTCATCTTTTGCGGGGTCAGTACTCTTGGATTTCCAACTCCCTGTTGCCACCCATATTGGGATAATATATGTAAAAGATTCATTTTCCTTAGAACCTCCAGGGAGCTGGATATACTAGAATGGACATCATTTTAATCTTTAGGTCAGGGATTGATGTCCTTATTTCTTAAATATCCTGGAATTATCTCAAACTTTATTTGATTATCAGTGAAATTTCTTCTTCCAGAGAATTTTCAGGTATGTGGTGTGGAATGGTATTATCAACTTGCTGGGAGATGCTTGTAGGAGGTAGTTCAAATAAAGTATTTGTCACACTGTAATAAAGTTGTCTTTCCCCTAGACTGTGAGCTGTTGGGTGTAGGTGTTGTCTTATCTTTGTATCCTTTTAGCACTTCTCTTAGTGTCCTGTACATACTGAGGTTGTTAGTAAGCCTTAGTTAAACAAAGTGCTTGATGGGAATCAGTGAGAGACTTATGGGGAAGTTGAGACAGGATGCAAGCAACAACATAGCTTAATGATTTTGCAGTGTAATTTTGAAGCTTTTATTAGTCTGTAGTTATGCATGTCTCCCCTCTATTTTTAAGCAAAGTTTCTGGAAATAATGAAAGATTTTAAGTTTTAGCTTTTCTTTGTTTCTTTTTTAAAAAGTCCTTCATGATCAGGTTTTTATTTTATTTTATTTTTTTAGATTTATTTCTTTTCCTTATTTGAAAGGCAGAATTACAGAGAGGCAGATGCAGAGAGAGAAGTCTTCCATCCAATGGTTCACTCCCCAGATGGCTGCATTGGCCGGAGCTGGGCCGATTAAGAAGCCAGGAGCTTCATCTAGGTCTCCTATGTGGGTGCAGGGGCCCAAGCACTTGGGCCGTCTTCCACTGCTTTCTCAGGCCATAGTGGAGAGCTAGATCAGAGGTGGAGCAGCTAGGACTTGAACCAAGGCCCATATGGGATGCTGGTACTGCAGGCAGCGGCTTTACCTGCTATGCCACAGCACTGGTCCCTCTTTCTTTTTTAAAGGTTTATTTGAAAGGCAGAGTTACAGAGAGGGAGGAAGAGACAGAGCCAGAGCCATTTGCTGGTTCACTTCCCAAATGACTGCAATGGTTTGGGGCTGGGCCAGGCTGAAGCCAGGAGCCAGGAGCTTCTTCCGGGTCTCCCACATGGGTGCAGGGACCCAAGAACTTTCGCCATTCTCCGCTGCTTTCCCAGGCATATTAGCAGGTAGCTGGATCTGAAGTGTGGCAGATAGGACTAGAAGTGGCACCCATATAGGATGCCTGCACTGCAGTTGGCGGCTTTGCACCTGCTATGCCACAGTCCTGACAACTTAACCCGCTGTGCTACAACACTGGCCCCAAAAAGTGATTATAATAAAAAGTTTATTTATATTATTTGAAAGGTAGAGAGACAAAGAGAGTGGGATTGAATGAGTGAGAGAAAGATCTTCCAAATGGCTGCAACAATGAAGGCTGGGCTGGGTCAGGTCGGGCTGAACCAGGAGCCAGGAATTTTGTCTGTAAAGTCTCCATGTGGGTTGCAGGAAATTGGACAGATTGCTTAGTGGCCTGTGTGTGCCTTGGTGTCCTTGTCTTATATTGGGGGTAATAATGTTAATTATCTTATAGTATTTTGACAATTAAATGATTTAATATATGTATAATTTATAGGATAATGTATACCTTGAGTTTGTTATTAGAATAGATGCTTGAAGTAAATTCAATCTTCATTTATTTGTTAGACTAAATGTCCTTCAAGGTCTCTTTAAATTTGAGATTCTGTGGTGGATGTAAATACTTGCATTACAGAATAAATGGGCTTTCTGGATGGGTAAGCTGTTTTTTAAAAAATTTTATTTATTTGAAAGACAATTAGAAGGAGAGAAATCTTCCATTTGTTGAAATCTCCCCAAATGGCCACAATAGTCAGGGTTTGTCCAGGCTGGAGCCAGGAACCAGGAACTCCAGGACTCCCATGTTCGTGGCAGACAGCCAGGTATTTTAGCCATCATCTGCTGCTTCCCAAGGTGCATATTAGCAGGAAGCTAGATCAGAAGTGGAGGCAGAAGGGAAAGGAGAGAGAGAGAGATATCTTCCATTGGCTGGTTTACTTCCCAGATGGCTGCTACAGCCAGGGTTGGACAAGTGTGAAGCCAGGAGGCCAGAGATTCACCTAGGTGTCCCACGTGGATGGCACAGGCCCCAACAGTTGGGCCATCTTCCACTGCTTTTCCCAGGCTGTTTGCAGGGAGCTGCCTAGGGAGTGGAGCAGCCAGGAGACAAATGAGCACCCATATGGGATGCCAGCATCATAGGCTCCTGTGGCTTTACCCACTAGGCCACAATGCCAACCCCGCCCCTTAGCATTTAAAAGGAAAATGCACATTTTCCTCTACCAATTTGTCTACACTTCCTCCTTTTTGTTTACTTCCTGTACTTTGTGGTGTCTCTCTGCTTTGCTTTCCTGATAACTTTTTCCCCTTAGGTTGGTGGTCTTCATGGCATTGCTTTGCCTCACTAACACTTAATATGGAGGAAATTTCTGATTCTTACTCTGTTATAAACTGCTCGTGTGCTAAAGGTACTAGCATTAGGATGTTGCTTCTGCTTTGTTTCAGGTAGCTCTAGATTAGGATTACAATTGTAGTCCAAGAAGATTGATCTCTTCTAGCAGTCAGATTAGTTTTTGTCTTTGATTTTCGGGTCTCATCCATATCCTGATTAATTACTCATTTTGGTACAGTTGATAGTAGAGCAAAATAAATTTACTTGCTCCAAAGTAAATTATAAATTTGTGTACCTATTTTTCTGTATTGGAGTGCAGTACTACTTTGAGAGATCTCTTTGTAGAGTGAAAAAAAATTTTGATTTAGGGAGCTTATATTTTAAGAAACCAGAATAAATTCTGATGGTAGAGGACATTAGACATTGTAAGGAAACTGGGTCAACTTTTCAATACCTTTATCAAAGTACCTGCAGTTCCCATTTCATTGTGAGTGAAGCGATCTCATTGAAATAAAGTAGCTGCTGTATATTCAGTACTTTTAAAATAGAATAGTCTATTGAAAAAGAGAAATTGGGGCCAATCTGATTTCTTTGCTTCTTTGTTGGAATGAGGGAAATTCTGAGCCTCTTTACTGTTCTGCTCTTCATTGACTACTTTGTAAATCAGGGTACAGTTTGAC
Source organism: Oryctolagus cuniculus (assembly GCF_964237555.1). Classification (NCBI taxonomy): domain Eukaryota; kingdom Metazoa; phylum Chordata; class Mammalia; order Lagomorpha; family Leporidae; genus Oryctolagus; species Oryctolagus cuniculus. The sequence continues at coordinate 14,406,552 of NC_091432.1, read as the reverse complement.
CACGTGAGTCTGTTCTGCAGAAGGTCAGCCAGATAGGCAGGTAAGGCTATAGGGAACCCTAATTCATAGGCCTAAGATCACAAGTATAAAACTAGTATAATCCAGCTCCCTGCTAATGTGCCTGGGACGCAGCAGATGATGGCTTAAGTTCTTGAGTCCCTGCCACACACCTGGGACATCCTAATGGAGTTTTTGCTCCTGGTTTCAGTCTGGTCTAGCCCTGGCTGTTACGAGTGCTTGGGGAGTTAATCAACAGATGGAGAATCTCTTTCTGTCTTCCTGTCTCCCTTCTTCTCGCTCTTTTTCTTTCTTTCTTTTCTTTCTTTCTTTTTTTTTTTGGACAGGCAGAGTGGACAGTGAGAGAGAGACAGAGAGAAAGGTCTTCCTTTTTCCCGTTGGTTCACCCCCCAGTGGCTGCTGCGGCCGGCGCACTGCGCTGATCCGAAGCCAGTAGCCAGGTGCTTCTCCTGGTCTCCCATGCGGGTGCAGGGCCTAAGCACTTGGGCCAGCCTCCACTGCCTTCCAGGGCCACAGCAGAGATCTGGACTGGAAGAAGAGCAACCGGGACAGAATCCGGCGCCCCAACCGGGACTAGAACCCGGGGTGCCAGTGCCATAGGCAGAGGATTAGCCTAGTGAGCCGCGGCGCTGGCCTCTTCTTGCTCTTTCTCCCCCTCGCTCTGTCACTCTGCCTCTCAAATACATAAATAAATAAATTTTTTTAAAGATTTACTTTTATTTATTTGAAAGTCAGAGTTACACAGAGAGAGGAGAGGCAGAGAGAGAGAGGTCTTCCATCTGCTGGTTGATTCCCCAAACGGCTGCAATGGCTGGAGCTGGGCCAATCTGAAGCCAGGAGCCAGGAGCTTCTTCTGGGCTCTCATGTGGGTGAAGGGGACCAAGGACTTGGGCTGTCCTCTGCTGCTTTCCTAGGTACATCAGCAGGGAGCTGGATCGGAAGTGGAGCAGTTGGGACTTGAACCGGTCCCCATATGGCATGCTGGTGCTGCAAGCTGGGGTTTTAATCTGCTGTGCCACAGCACCAGCCCCATGACTTATTTTTCTAAACTTTAACTTTTTGTATTCACTGAAGAAGTAAAACATCTTCATCTGTTCAAAATAAATTTGTTGTGTGCCGTGCCCTGATATAATAATAAACCAAATAGACTTCATACTTGAGTTCACAGTTGTGAGAGACTAATATGACTAAACAAGTAAAAGATACAGCCTGTCAGAATGTGCTAATACCACTGAGAAAATAAAGCAGAATACATAGGATGGAGATAAGTGCCAAGGTGGGAGTGAGGCTGTTTTATATAGAGTGGTCAGGAAAGGCCTTGTGCTAAGGTATGTTTGAGAGAGACCACAAGAAATGAGATATGGAGTCATGTGGATATGAGGAGTAGAAAATGCAAAGGCTTGGAGGCTTGTTGTGGCCAGTATATAAGAGAGATTAGGGCAGGGAGAGAAATAAGAGACTTGTCCAGAGAGGCCCAGTTGTGTGGAGAAAGGGGAACAAGGTAAGATCTTACTGTATACTTTACAGTACAAAGAAGAGTTATCTCCTCACTATAGGTCCCACAGAAAACAATTGATACCAAATTTTATGTATTCCTCGTAAGTTGGGGTAGCACATGACACAGCCTCTATCCTCCTCCCATTGCAGAAGCTCCCTGTACAGACAGCAGATTTGCATAGGAGCAGATTTTGTATAGGTTGAGCTCACTTATCTTGCAGAATGATAATATTAGGGCAGCAGAATAACTTTGTGTCTGTTTGGCAAGTAAAACCAAACTGTTTTTTCCCTAGAGAAATATATTTCCCCATCTTCCTATCTTTTCTAGTCAATTTTCTGTGAACAGAGTGACAATCTACACCTGGTACAGTTTCCTTTGGAGTACGCTTATTGGTTTGGTTTATGTACTTGACCAAATATTGTACTTGGCTTCACTTATCTGCTGTTTTTCCTTTTGCTTGTTTGACCAAAAAACTCCTGCTTTCCTAAAGTCCTAATCATTGGGATTTAATGGCTTTGGGAACCGCTTTATAGGTCACCATATCCATCTTTCTGTCTTGGGAGTGATGATTATTCCTGACCACTATGTGTCTTTTTTCCCTTTCCATATGTGTGTTTAGGCATTAGAGTTATTAAAACACATACAGGACCATTTGCCTGAGTGACTCTGATGGAGTTGAGGAAGAAGCACCAAGTATATAATGATTGATATTCTATGGCAATCCCGTATAGGAAAGTGAAAGGATCTTTGATCACCACCAGATTACCTGTCTTGAATCATCCCCTTTCCCTCTCATGGTTTCTGGTTTAGCTAGTCTGTCCCTCAGTGAGTTTCTCTGTCTCTTCTCTGCTGTTTCTCTCTCTCTCTCTCTCTTTTTTTTAAACCATATTCCTTTTAATTATGCTTATATCTAATTATCATTCTGTTATTGAATATCATCTTGGGAGATGACCTCCATCTGGAAACATTTTTCCTTTTCCTATCCCCTTTGGTTAGGTATCATCTTGCATCGGAAATACTTCAGACAATCACAGATATATCAGAATTTCAGGTTGCTTTAAATAGCTGATTGATATGTAGTTTACATATTGATGGGGCTGAGATGTTTGTGGTTGTCACATAGCGGTAGCATAACCCACTGTGCCACAATGCTGGCCCCTCCCTTTGTGGCTATTTTAAAGACACTTTGCTACTCCCATGCTCTTAGGCAGACCACAAGATAAAATGACTTGCTTGGATAAGTATCAGAGGTTTTTTTTTTTTTTTTAAAAAAAAAAAACACTTTTTTTTTTAAAGACATTTATTTGAAAGGAAGAGTAGAGAGAGAGAGAGAGAGGCATCTTCATCTAATGGTTCACTCCCCAAATGGCCACAACAGCTGGGTCTGGGCCAGGTTGAATCCAGGAGCCAAGAACTCCATCCTGGTCTCCTAATTGGGTGGCAGGGGCCAAGCACCTGGGCCATCCTCTGCCATTCTCTCAGGCATATTAATAGGAAGCTGGATCAGAAGCTGAACAGCCAGGACTGGAGCTGGCACTCTGACATGGGATGCTGGTATTGCAAGTGTTTATCTAAACTGCTGTGCCACAATGCCAGCCCCAGAGGTAACATTTAAATCTAAAATTTCTGGTCTTGTCTTTCTTTTTCTTTCCCTCCCTCCCTCCCTCTCTCTCTCTCTTTCCTTCCCTCCTTCCTTCCTTCCTTCCTTCTTCCCTCCCTCCCTCTTTTCCTCCTCTCTCTCTCGATTTATTTATTTGAAAGGCAGAGTTACAGAGAGAGAAAAATCTTCAGTTCACTGGTTGACTCCCCAAATGGCCACAACCCAAATGGCCACAACAGCTGGGGCTGGTACACGCTGAAGCCAAGAGCTTGGAACTCCACCCAGATCTCCCATGTGGGTTCAGGGGCCCAAGTACTTGGGTCATCTTCTGCTGCCTTCCTGGGTGCATTAATAGGGAGCTGGATCAGAAGTGGAGCAGGTGGGACAGGAACTGATGCCCATATATGGGACACTGGCATTGTAGACTGTGGCTTAACCTGCTGTACCACAACACTGACAATATTTAATAAAAATAACCAGGAGCCAGAATTGTGGCGTGGTTTAAACCGCCGCCTGTGATACTGGCATACCATGAGGGTTCTGGTTCAAGTCCTATCTGCTATACTTTGATCCAGCTTCCTGCTAATGGACTGGGAAGAACAGCAAAAGATGGCCCAAGTGTTGAGGCCCTTGCTACTCACGTGAGAAACCTGGAAGAAGCTCCTGGCTCTTGGCTTCCTCCTGGCATAGCCCTGGCTGCTGTAGCCATCTCGGGAGTGAATCAGCAGATGGAAGACCTCTCCCTCTTTCTTCCTCCTTCCCTCTCTCTCTGTCTCTCTCTCTCTCTGCAACTCTTTCAGATAAATAAGTAAAACTTTAAAAAGAACCAGAGAGGCCAGCATTGTGACATAGTGGGTTAAGCCACAGCCCGCAGTGCCAGCATCCTTTGAGTGGGTTCGGTTCCCAGCTGCTCTACTTCTGATCCATCGTCCTGCTAATGTGCCTGGGAAGGCAGTGGAAGATGGTCATGGTACTTGGGCCTCTGCAGCCACATGGGAGACCTGGATGAAGCTCCTGGCTTTGGCCTGGCCCAGCCTTGGCCATTGTGGCCATATGGGGAATGAGCCAACGGATGGAAGGTGTCTCTCTCTGTAACTCTTTCTGTCTTTCTCTTTCTCTCTATAACTTTGACTTTCAAATAAATAAGTAAATTTTTTTTAAGTTGTCAGGTGGGCTGGAATTAAATAGGGTCTTTAATGCTAGGTTTAAAATTTTGGGCTCATTTTGGGAAAAATATGGAATCAATATTTGAAAATTTGGCACAGTCTTTGTTTCTTTGTTTCTAATATGTTTTAAAATAGGGACTCGTGTTGTGATGCAGTGCTGGCATCCCATATACTGGAGCTTGTGTGCTGGTTTTTCCACTTCCAATCCAGCTCCCTGCTAATAATATGCCTGGGAAAGCACTGGAATGTGGCTCAGGTGTTTCTGCTGCTACCATCCATGTGGGAAACCTGGATGGAGTTTTGGGCTTCTGACTTTGCCCTGGCCCAGCCCTGGCCATTGCAGTCATTTGGGAAGTAAATCAGTGGAAGAAGGATCTTCCTTTCTCCCTCTCACATAAATAAATAAAAATTTAAAAGATTGAGTTGTTCAGTCTGCAGTGTAAATAGGGATATCCTCCAGTACTGCGCCTCTGGATTCCAAGAAGGTGGTGCTGGCAAGTAGGACAGGTCTCTCTTCAGACTGAGTCTGGAATGTAGGATTATTCAGGACTGCGCAGTTCCAGACAACACCCTTATGTTTAAATCTGTGATTTCTGGCCGGCGCTGCGGCTCACGAGGCTAATCTTCCACCTGCGGCGCTGGCATCCCGGGTTCTAGTCCCGGTTGGGGTGCCGGATTCTGTCCCGGTTGCTCCTCTTCCAGGCCAGCTCTCTGCTGTGGCCTGGGAGTGCAGTGGAGAATGGCCCAGGTCCCTGGGCCCTGCACCGGCATGGGAGACCAGGAGGAAGCACCTGGCTCCTGACTTCGGATCGGTGCAGCGTGCCGGCCGCAATGCACGCTGGCTGTGGCGGCCACTTGGGGGGTGAACCAATGGAAAAAGGAAGAAGACCTTTCTCTCTGTCTCTCTCTCACTGTCTAACTCTGCCTGTCAAAAAAAAAAAAAAAAAAAAGTAAAAATCTGTGATTTCTGAGTTTCTGATCCAGACTGAATGATGTGAACTATCTGGGGAACAGTAAAACAGGCCCAAATGATGTCTTATAACCAGTGCCCTTTTTGTTGGGTAGGAGGGATGTCAGGCACAGGCCAGCAGAGTGGTTTCTATCACGCTGACTATGAGAACCATTATAAAGGCTCTTTAAAAAAATTAAAAAATGTTTTTATTTACTTGAGAGGCAGAGACAGAGTAAGAGATACTGAGGCGTCCCCACCCTCCACCCTCAACTTGTTCACTCCTTAATTGCTGGATGGGAGTTAGGAGCTCTCTCCAGTTCTCCCATTTGGATTTCAGGGACCTGACTTCATTGCCGCTTCCCAGGGTGCGTGTTAGCAAGAGGCCGAATTGGGAGGCGGGATGTCACTCTAACTCAGGCACTTATCTAATACATGGTACAGGTAGACTGCTTAACTTCTAGGCCAAATATCTATCCCACTATTAGGGCTTTTTAAAAACATGAGTTCAGGGGGCTGGTGTTGTGGCATAGCGGGTAAAGCCACCTCCCTGCTAATGTGCCTGGGAAAGCAGCAGAAGATGGCCATAGTACTTTGGCCTCTGCAGCCACATGGGAGACCCAGAAGCTCTTGGCTTTGGCCTGGCCCAGCCCTGGCTGTTGTGGCCATCTGGGGAGTGAACCAGCAGTTGGAGGATCTGTCTTCGCTTTCTCTCTATAACTTTGCCTTTCAAATAAATAAATAAGTAAAAAAAGTTTTTTTTTTTTTTTTTTTTTTTTTGTCAAGTGGGCTGGCTATCTAGGGTCTGTGATGCTGGCATCCTGTCTGGGTGCCTGTTCGAGACCCAGCTGTTTCCATCCAGCTCTCTACTAATGAGTCTGGGAAAGCAGCGGCAGATGGCCCATGCTTGGGCCTGCATCACCTATGTGAGAGACCTGGATGGAATTCCAGGCTCCTGGCTCCAGCCTGGCCCAGCCCCAGCTGTTGTGGGCATTCAGAGTGAACCAGTGGATGGAAGATCTCTCTCTCTGCCTCTGCCTCTGCCTCTGTCTGAAATAAATAATTTGAATCTGCAGACCTCCCCCACCAGAAATTGAAGTATGGGGGAATTGTATTTTTTCAAAAAGTTCCTCAGGTATAATTATCACTAAGGTTTGAAGATCACAAAACCTGAAAATTTGAGTTACTACAAATGTATGTGTTATTTTTTGGTTGGGTAGTTAATTAGTCTGAGATAACCAGTTTATGGTAACAGAAATGGCAAGGTGGTGGTTAATGTGAAGTGAAGTGATCTGTCTCCGTGTCCTGTATCCTTTGGGGATTGTGTTTTCTATTGATTGGTAAGTTAAGCCAACACTTGGTTTGGTAAGGAGGACTTGCCTGTTAGGTTGAAGGAAACTGTTAGACTGTATCTCCATTTCCCCTCTCCATTTTGAAATTGTGGAGCAAATCAGGAGAGGATGTTAGCATTAGAACTCAGCTGGACATTTGTTTAAAACTTGACAGGAAGGGCCAATGTTACTTCCTGTCTGAAAAGGAAGTGCTGGCTTCCTTCCCATCCTCCTTGGCTAACTCTGGCCAACTTGGAATAAGGGTGGGGGAGGGGCTGGTCTCTTAACTGGCTCCCCATGCCTGGGAAGTTGTGTTAGCTCAGTGTTCAAGTGTGGCTGCATAATGTTTTTTCCCTTCTTGCTTGAAATAAGTAGACAGGTGCAGTGTGTACTCTTGTCTCCTTCCCCTTACTACGTTTGGCTCTTGCAGTCTAGGAAGCCTCCCAATTTCTCCGACATTGTTTTACATGCAATCGTATACACACCTCTTCTGTGTTCTCTGATATTTGAAAATAGACTAAGAAGTCTAAGAAAGAAACAAACCCATTTGACACCAAGGGGTAGTTAGTAGAAAGGGGAACATAGTTGCAGAGAGGGGTGTGGGCGACAAAGCTTTCTTATTTTTAAATTGAGCCAAGAAAGCATTCCTTCTGAGTGGGGCCAGTTGGCACTCTTCCTGCTATTTTAGTCCAGGCTTCTCCTTCCTACTGACCAGTCAATTGTATTAAGTGTTTGAACTGTGGTCTCAGGAGGGGCGGGAGGGAGAGTGGTGGAAACAGCTGGTGCCTTCATCAAGCCTTCTCAATTACCCTTCTCTTCAGAATGTTTGGGGGTTGGGGGTGGTGGAGGAATTGGATGTGTGTTAGCGGAGTCCCAGCAACTCTCAATAATGAAGAGGATTCTCAGGTACTCTTAATACTATATGGATGTTGGCTAGTTGGAATGTAGCTAACCCTTTCCTGATCACATTATTTTCTCCTTCTTAGTTCTCAGCTTTGGGCCTGCTTTGGAGAGAGGGGGGTGTGGGAAGTTAGATGCCAGAACAAATTCTTGTTCTCCCATCCATTGAGGAGGATTCTGCTTAAATCTTGGGCACTCCAGGCAGGGACTTTCTCTTTACCCATTCATTACATACTCCTTTGGTTGGGTTTTCTAAATATGCCTGCAGACAGCTAGAGATACAGTTAGAACTGGGAACTTTGGTTGAATTGTAATTGGTTGACTGTGCTGGTTTGCTTGCTCCCTCACACCCCAGGGTGATCGTATTTCTGAGTCAGTGCTCCTTCTGTGTGCAACCTGCTCAATTTGATTCAGCGAACCTGACCAGCCCAAGTGCCCTTTTGGAGCAGCAGCGTGTGCGTTGATTTGGGTGTGTCCAGTTGTTTGGGGTGTGTCTTTTATAGCCTCTTTTTCTTTTTTGTTCAGTATCTCAGAAAAATACCCCCCCACACTTAAATGCTCCTATTTCTATCTGCTTTTGTTATCCACTTCACACTGTGGTACTTAATCGATACTGATTTATTTGGCCCGGACTATGAATGAAAGAATTGGATAAGAATACTAACAATTATAACTAATTTTTCAGTATTGTCGAGAAAAAAAATCTGATTTGGTGCTAGGTAAGAGATTTTGGAGTTTTGTTTTTATGTGCTTCAGTGATAGAATTTTTGGTGGCTAGACCCTGCTGTTGAAATTCTGTTCTAAAATATAAATGTTGCTAAATATTCTTTTTTTGTCCAACTCTAGAATGACTCCTGTGTATGTTCCTGTCCTACTCCTCCACCTTGTACTAGATCCAGATAAAGACTAAATCCTTCTAAGCCATGCTGTTTTACACTTAGCTCCTTTTGCATTATGTACTGCCTAGATCAGGATTCAGTTCAGAATACTTCTAGCAGGTCCAAGAAGAAGGCGGAAGAGATCTGGGAAAAAGAAAGGAGAAAAGATGAGAGATGTTAGCATTTTACTAGTTGCCTGCAGTATTCCTCTGTAGAACTGTGCTGAGCATTCCCTGTTACAGGTACAGGGAATTGAGCCTTCGGGCCAAAGGTGTTGCTGCTTTGGATTTTAAGAATCTCTGGATAATGGAGCTTGACTACTTATCTGTGTCTTTGCTTCTGGGCTTTAGGGCTAACTTCCAATGGGCTGTATAAGGTTATAGAAAAAGGTATTGTTTTTCCTCTTCTTGGAGTCAGCTGAAGGCCTTTATTCAAAAGGAAGGCTTTTGTTTCTAACTAGGCTCTAAATCTGTATCCCCTGACTCAATTCACGGGTACAGTGAGTGGGAAAAGCTGAGGCTGCTGTCTTGACCTCTTTGCCTCCAGGGCTACTGTGCAATTAATTCTTAGCAGCCTTCCTCTAGATCCCTGGGGAAGCAGGGAACTTTGCTCCCAGCACCTGATAAACGGCCTCTGGAGGGTGGAGTCTGCTGCTTTTGTTTGTTCTTTGTGGGGCCTGTCTTAGAATCAACTTTATGCTAGTAGCAAAAAGATTTGCGAAGACTTTGAAAACAGTGGAAGTGAGTAATAGAGAACATGACAGAGGAGGGTCCTAAAGTAGTTCTTCAAGTGGGAATATTCCATTGACTGAATCCAGGTTGAGATCAGATCGCCATGATGAAGCTTTCTTGGTCTGTATCAGATGGCAGTGAGCTGAATGTAGCAGCAGCAGTAGCTTTAGAATCTGAGTGCAGTGCCTCCAAAGTGAATCTACTTGACAAGTAGGAATTTTAAAAATCCCTCACCCCATCCAAACTCTTAGATCCATACGCAGTATCTTTCTGCTGATTCTTAGAGGCCTGAGCTTTGTCCTATGTAGTGTTGGCTTGGGGCAGGGAGGAGGGTTGTTTTCCCGAACATGATAAGGAACTGAGCAGGGCAAAGTGGGAGCTCTGACTGGTGATTGGTAGACAGGATGCCCTGGAATGCAGTTGGCCTGCAGCCCAGAATCCAGCACTTTGTATTTGTTTGTTTCTGGGAGACTGTGGTCTGGTGCTACTGTGACAGGAAGTGAGAAAGCTGGGAGTAGGGGAACGGAGAGGGGCGATGTCTTTGTGGTTCTCCTGTGAAATCTCTTTGTCCCTGGAGAGCAGCTCTGCTACAGAGCTCTGCTGAGAAGAGAGCAGCCTTTGTGTGTCTAATGGGTCTCAGAGCATCTAGCTGCTCTAAGGGATTAGGGAGTGTGAATTCTGACTGTGGCCTTTTGCATCTTGACACTTGAGTTATATAAATGGCCTTGATCTCTTAGCATTGGGGAGCTTACTGAGTTTTGTGTTTGCTGTTGTTATTTATGGATCTTGGAGATTTAATTGAGAAAGGAATTCTAGGAGATAGATGTTAACTAATCTTCATTTGCTGTACATATTGCAGATAATTTGTTGGGACAGAAAAAAGCAGGTAATGTTGGACCCTACATTTTAGACCTCATCCTTGCAATTGGCAAACCCTACTACTCACAGGGCAGGAGAAACCTACTGTTCTTCGATTTCAGTATTAATAGGTAGTTTTGCATGTAACTGGGGAACGGTTGAAAGGTTTCCCCGTGTCTAGAATGAGAAAGCACCTGTAGCGCTCTCTTTCCTCCTCTTCCCTTCTTTTCTCACTTCTTTTGTGTTTTCCCTGCCCTCTATTCCAGCTGTGAAACATGCATCTCCTCTCACTGTGGATTGGGGATCTGAGTCCTCAACTTCTTGCCAAGCTGGCTAGTCCCTGAGCACATAGGACAAACCCGCCTTTGATTACCCAGGAGGACAGCTGCCCTAGAGGCAGATTGCTAACATACCTCTAGAACAATCCCTCCCCTCAGTTCTGATGCTGGCTAGCACAATCTTTTCTGCTTCTAGTTCCTTCTGTTTCCCACCCCAGTTATGATCTTTACTTTTGGCTTAGTGAGATGTCACATGAAAAGTGAGAGTTCAGGATATTTGTGATTCTATTTTCTTTCCTTGGGTGGAGATGATCAGAGAATGCAGCACACATCCAGATTTCTAAAGTAGGCCAGTAGAAAGGTATGTGATTGGTAGGTATGAAGTAGTACCCTTTGTGCTTTATACATTTCTTCCTGAGAGTTTTTCCTGATTTTAAGAGTTTTATTTATTTATTTGAAAGTCAGAGTTACAGACAGGGAGAGACACAGAGAGAGGGAGAGAGAGATCTTTCATCAGCTGGTTCACTCCCCAGATGGCCACAGTGGCCATGGCTGGGTCAGGCCAGAGCCAGGAGCTTCATCTGAGTCTCCCACATAGGGGTGGCAGGGCCCCAAATACTTGGGCCATCTTCTGCTGCTTCTCCCAGGACATTAGCAAGGACCTGGATTGGAAGTGGAGCAGCTGGGACTTGAACCGGCACCCATACGGGATGCTAACAGTGCAGGCGGCAGATTTATCTGTTACACCATACCACCAGCCCTGGTTTACCTTATCAACAGGAGATGAAGATAGTTTGCAAGTACTCTACCCCAGAGTTGAGTAAGGCTTTGCTCAGTAAAGTGAAGGCAAGAGCCAAAGGTCTAATTGGTTCTATTCTGTCTTCTCTTTCCCCTCCTTCCTTCCCTGCAAACAGAGTTTACTTTTGTTTAATTTCTCTATTGGTGTTAGAATGTTTTTTTAAAAAAATATTTATTTATTAGAGAGGCAGAGGCAGAGAGAGAGAGAAGTCTTTCATCTGCTATTTCACTCCCCAATTGGCTGCAACGGCCAGAGCTGTGCGGATCCAAGGGCAGGAGCCAGGAGCTTCTTCCGGGTCTCCCACGTGGGTGCAAGGGCCCAAGGACCTGGGCCATCTTCCGCTGCTTTCCCAGGCCATGGCAGATGGCTGAATAGGAAGTGGAGCAGCAGGAGCTTGAACCAGCGCCCTTATGGGATGCCAGCACTGCAGGCAGCGACCTTACCTGCTATGCCACAGTGCTGCCGGTCCCTAGAATGACTTTTAACCACAGGAAGCATGGAAAATTCATACTGCTTCCCCTGTATCAAAGAGCAAGAAGATGTACCAGGAATAGAAGATATGTAGTTATCACATTTACTAGCTGATGAACTTGGGCTAAATACTGAATACATTTTTTTAAAAGATTTATTTATTTGAAAGAGTTACAGAGAGAGCGAGAGACATAAGAGAATGAGAGAGAGAGAATCTTCCATCTGGTGGTTCACTCCCCAAAAGGCCACTACAGCCAGGCTGGGCCAGGCTGAAGCCAGGAGCTTCTTCCAGGTTTCCTGCATACATGCAGGGCCCAAGCACTTGGGCAATCCTCTGCTACTTTCCCAGGTGCATTGGCAAGGATCTGGATCAGAAGTGGAGTAGCCAGGACTCCAAGGAGCACGCATATGGGATGCCAGTATCACAGGCAATGGCTTTTCTGGCTATGCCGCAGTGTTGGCTCCTGAACACTTTTGATATGTAGTTTATTCATCCATAAACTGAGGCCTCAGAGAGTGTTGAGAGAATAGTGTATGATAACTTCTAAGAGAGATCAGTAATTAATAATTACAATTTTCCATCCTCTTTAAGGTTGTGGTTTCTGTTTCAGATAGGGAGAAATATTTCCTTCTGCTATTTATCTTGTATGTGCAATAGGACCTTATTACTTCACTGATTGATTCTCTGTAGAGTCACATCTCTTCTCGCTCCCTGTTGCCTGTCCCTAAACAATGAAAGGGATGTTTCATTGGTCTTTTCAGGATTTTGAGGAAGTGGGACTTTGTAAACATGGCTCAATTATATGCTTTAGTCTTTTCCAAGTTACCTTCAAATGATGGGCAAATAGATGGAGAGAATGCCTTAGATAGTGAGTGGGTTTAGTGAGAAGTTGCCTCTTTAAAAGGGAATGTGAGGTGCTGGCTTTATGGTGTGCAGCAGATTGCTGCCGCTTGGGACACTGCCTGGAGTGCCAGGTTCAAGTCTGACTACTCTGAGCTTCAGATTCGGCTCCCTGCTAATGCACTGGGAGGCAGTACTCATAATCCTGCCACCTACGTGGGAGACCACCATGGAGTTCCTGGCTCCTGACTTTTCACCTAGCGCAGCCCTGACTGTTGCAGACATTTGAGGAGTGAACCAGCAGATGGAAAAATCTTTTTTTTTTTTAAATCTCTGTTTCTCCCTCTCTCTCTCTCTGTGTCACTCTGCCTTTTAAATAAATAACTAAAAAAATGGAATATGAGCTCAAAAAGTTGGATGACTGCCAGTAAATTGTAAGGTTAAGAATTTCCATTAATTTTTTTCTAGCCTGGGATGGGGAAGGATGTAAGATGTTCCACTTAATTATATATTTTTTGTTTTATTATGTGAGAGTTAAACAGTACCTTTCCATTTCAGTTAAACGATTGCTTATTTCCCCAAGTGTATCTGACTTTCCTTTCTTTTTCTCCCTCCTTTTGTAGGAAGGAGAAAGGCATTTGGCCTCTCCTCTTCCTCTAGTCTGACACCTCCCCCTACGTTTTTGCCCCTCCCTTTTATCTTTGTTAACTTATCAGCCTCTCCCTAAAGCCCTGCTTTCTCCTTATATGGCTAGGTGCAGTGTCTTTGGCAAAGTTGCAAAAGGATCCAGGTAAGTAGCTCTGCCTGTCTCAGACTCAGGTTTGAGAGAAAATTTAATGTTATCTGTCCCAGTGGAGGGCCTGGAGAAGCACGTGGGTTATGGGGGAGGAGAAGGAGGCGGCCTGGCCTGAGAGATCAGAAGGACTTGTTAGACGAGTCCTGTGTGTGTGTCATGCATGCTCCAGAGAGAAGCAGGTTTTGTTTCTTTCCAAACCCTTTCAGTACTGGGCCCCCTCTGGAGCTGAGAACCACACCCTTCCTTTGCTTCAAAGCCTGCCCAGCATTTAGCCATTTTTGTATGTTATGGTTTGGGGGGTTCCCGGAATATTTGGGTAAGGAAGAGAGGAAGAAGAATGTTTTCTCTGTCTCTGAGGTCACAGTGGTATGGATTTTTCTTTGTTTCCTTTTTTTTTTTCTTCCTTATTTTGTTAAGACACAGTAAAAGTCCTGATGGGTAACTTTGAGTTCAGATAAGATAAGTCAAGTTTAAGGTGCTCTACTTACCCATAGAGATGGCCAACCTGAAGTAGGCCTCCTTTCAAAAGGAGTATTATATTTGTTTTTCAAATTCCTTCTCTTTTGATACTCTAATCAGAATGTATTGTTCTTTGCTAAGAGGAGAGTGATTTTCCCAAACTCTGATAATTGATCAGAAAAATTCATGGTGGGCTCAGTTGAGACCTAGTCCTTTTGTGAAAAATAAGAATCTTCTGGTCACCTTTTTGGGTGCTCTGAATGGAGAAGCTGGGCCCACCATGAAGCCAGACTTGAAGGGAAGCACAGAAACTGCTAGTATTAAGACAAGGCCTTTTCCAGAATAAAGGCTTTGTGACTTTGAGAGAGCTCAGTGGAGACTGGATTGTGAAGTATGTATTTAGATCTTAATGAAAATTAGCTGCAGGACTTGAGGTTAGCATGGAATTGGGCTTTCTTGGTAAAGTGAGAAAGACTAGAATTGTTCTGAGCTTGAGAAGGTGGAACACTAGATGAGGGTGGGGCGGGGTACTTAGACTTTGGACTCCAGTACACTCACTCTTCCTGATAAAAAGCCATAGAAAAACTGTTGACAAAATATATTTCTTTGATTTAGAAGCAAAATGACAACTGTGTATGTTATGGTTGAACAAGAATAATTGCATTGAATTAAGGGGCAAGTGCCAGTTAAGGGAAATAAATGTCTTTTTATTTTCAAAGAAATATCTTAAGTTTCTTTTTTTTTTTTTAAAGATTTTCTTATTTATTTGAAAATCAGAGTTACATAGAGAGAGAAGGAGAGGCAGAGAGAGAGAGAGAGGTTTTCCATCTGCTGCTTCACTCCCCAGTTGGCCGCTGATCCAAAGCTGGGAGCCAGGAGCTTCTTCCAGGTCTCCAGTGTGGGTGCAGTGCTCCAAGGACTTGGGCCATCTTCTACTGCTTTCCTAGGCTGTAGCAGAGAGCTGGATCAGAGGTGGAGCAGCCGGGACTCAAACCAGTGCCCATATGGGATGCCGGCACTGTAGGCAGAGGATTTACCCCCTATGCCACAGCACTGGCCCCAAAATATCTTATTTCTAGAAGACTCTTCTGGCTTAAATGTTACATACTACAGTTCTAGAATATTATAGGTACTATATTTGATTGGTTGATAATGTTCAGTAAGAGGGTCGGTATGGTTTTAAAAAAATTTGCATTGGCCGGTGCTGCGGCTCAATAGGCTAATCCTCTGCCTGCAGCGCTGGCACCCTGGGTTCTAGTCCCGGTCAGTGCGCCGGATTCTGTCCTGGTTGCCCCTCTTCCAGGCCAGCTTTCTGCTGTGGCCTGGGAGTGCAATGGAGGATGGCCCAAGTGCTTGGGTCCTGCACCGCATGGGAGACCAGGAGAAGCACCTCTCTCCTGGCTTTGGATCAGCGCAGTGCATTGGCCGTAGCGCGCCGGCAACGGCAGCCACTGGAGGGTGAACCAAAGGCAAAGGAAGACCTTTCTCTCTGTCTCTCTCTCTCACTGTCCACTCTGCTTGTCAAAAAAAAAATTGCATTAGAACTTTATTTTTTTAAGATTTATTTATTTGAAAGGTGTGGCGCAGTGGGTTAAAGCCCTGGCCTGAAGTGCCAGCATCCCATAGGGGTGCTGGTTCAAGATTTGGCTGCTCCACTTCCGATCCAGCTCTCTTTTTTTTTTTGGAAGAGGAGCAACCAGGAGTAGAACCCAGGGTGCCGGTGCCGCAGGCGAAGGATTAGCTTACTGAGCCGCAGTGCCTGCCAGCCCTCTGCTATGGCCTGGGAAAGCAGTAGAAGATGGCCCAAGTCCTTGGGCCCCTGTACCCGCTTCGGATCGCTGCAGCTCTGGCTATTGCAGCCAACTGGAGAGTGAACCATCAGATGAAAGACTTATCTCTCTCTGCCTCTCCTCTTTCTGTGTCTTTCAAATAAATAAAGAAAGAAATCTTTTGGGGGGGGGGGGACAGAGAGAGAGATCAATCTTGCATCTGCTTGTTCATTCCTCAAATGACCACAACAGCTCGGGCTGGGCCAGGCTAAATCCAAGAGCCTGGAACTCCATCCAGGTCTCCCGTCTCCCACATTAGTGGCAGGGGCCCACACACTCAGGCCATCTTCCTCTGCTTTCCCAGGAGGAATAGCAAGGAGCTGGATCAGAAGCGGAACAGCTGGGAATAGAACAGTCGCTCACATGGGGTGCCAGCATCACAGGTGTCAGCTTAACCTGCCATGTCACAATGCCTTATTATTCTTTTTTTTTTTTTTTTTTTAATTTGACAGGCAGAGTGGACAGTGAGAGAGAGAGAGAGAGAAAGAGAGAGAGAAAGGTCTTCTTCCTTTTTCCGTTGGTTCACCCCGCAATGGCCGCTGTGGCCGGCGTGCTGCGGCTGGCGCACTGCGCTGATCCATAGCCAGGTGTTTCTCCTGGTCTCCCTTGCGGGTGCAGGGCCCAAGAACCTGGGCCATCCTCTACTGCACTCCCGGGCCACAGCAGAGAGCTGGACTGGAAGAGGAGCGACCAGGACAGAATCCGGTGCCCCGACCGGGACTAGAACCCTGTGTGCTGGCGCTGCAGGCGGAGGATTAGCCTATTGAGCCATGGCGCTGGCCAATTATTGTTAATATTAAAAAAAAATTGCTCATTTTTGTTTTATTTAAAAAGCAGAGAGAGAAATAATTTCTCACCCACTTGTTTACTCCCCAAATGCAGGCAATAGCCAGGGCTGAGCCAGACAGGCTGAAGCCAGGAGCCTGGAACTTGTGCTTCACCCAGCTCTCCCATGTGAGTAGCAGGGACCCAAGTACTTGAGCCATCATTTGCAGCCTCCTTTGGTACATGTTAGTGGGAAGCTGGAATCTGAAATGGAGCTGGAACTCAAACCCAATCACTCAGATATGGGATGTGAGCATCTCAAACAGCTTATCTACTGTGTCAAAGACCTGCTCCTTAACACATTTAATTAAAAAAATTTATTTTGGAATAGTTTTAAATTTACAAAACAAATTATGAAATTGTACAAAGCGTTCACAAATACCCCCTATATAACTTTCCCTGTTGTTAACATTAGTATATCACAATCTATAAACCACCTCCAATTTCCCCTATTTTTAAAAAATATCCAAACTTCCTCTATCATTCCCACTGTTTCCAGCTTCTAGTCGTTAATATTCTGTTCATATTGACAGTTTTCTTTTTTAGCTCAATATATGAGGGAGAACATGTATTTTTAAAAAAGATGTATTTATTTATTTGAAAGTCAGTTACACAGAGAGAGAAGGAGAGGCAGAGAGAGAGAAGTCTTCCATCTGCTGGTTCACTCCCCAATTGGCCACAATGCCGGAGCTAAGCTGATCCAAAGCCAACAGCCAGAAGCTTCTTCTGGGTCTCCCACGTGGGTGCAGGGAGTTGGACTTGGCCCATCTTCTGCTGCTTTCCCAGGCTGTAGCAGAGAGCTGGATCAGAAGTTGAACAGCTGGGACTCCAACCAGTGCCCATATGGGCTACCGGCACTGCAGGTGGCAGGCAGCTTTACCTGCTGTGCCACAGCACAATAGATGCCACAGTGTTCACTTCTTCTATGTATTTTTATTTCTATATTTGATAGAAAAGAAAGCTGGGACTTAGAATGACTAAGTGGTATACTTTACCCAAAATCATATAGCTAATAGACAATAGAGGTGGGACTTAAATCCGGTTAAATTCCCAAGCTTGCTTGCTTGCTTGCTTCCTTCCTTCCTTTCCATCCATCCATCCATCCTTTTGTTTTTGCTTTTTAAGATTTATTTTATTTATTTGAAAGTCAGAGTTACAGGGAGAAAGAGAGCTTTCATCTTCTTGTTCACTCCCGCATGGCCAGGGTTGGGCCAGACAGAAACCAGGAGCCAGGAACTTCTTTCAGGTCACCCACAAGGGTGTAGGGATCCAAACACTTGGGCTGTCTTCTGGACGTGGAGCGACTGGGACTCTACCAGTGCCCATATGGGATGCTGACGTTACACACGGTGGCTTTACCCACTATGCGATGCTGGCCTCCCAAACTTATATTCTAAACCTCTAAGAATTGTGATTCCAGGGGCTAGCACTGAGGTGTAATGTGTAAAGGGGCAGTTTGTGACACTGGCATCCCATGTGGGTGCTGATTCCTTGTCCTAGCTGCTCCATTTCTAATCCAACTCCCTGCTGATGGCCTGGGAAAAGCAGTGGAAGATGACCCAAGTGTTTGGGTCCCTGCCACCCATGTGGGAGACCCATATGAATCTCCTGGCCCCTGTCTGGCCCAGTTCTGCCGTTGTGGCCATCTTGAAAATGAACCAGTGGACTGAAGATCTCTTCTTTCTTTCTAACTCTTTCAAATAAAAAACTTAATCTTTTAAAAAAAAAGTTAATTTCAAATTAAATGTCTTCAGCCATTTTATAGTAGAATAAATCATTCCAGAGACTATGCTATTGGTAAATGACTTTTTTCTTCTGCTGCTGCTGGTTGGCATTGTCTGATTGTTTGGTTCTTCTGGGTGTCTGATTCAATTTAACTTCAGAGTTCTTACAGAAAAGACTGAGTTTTTATCTTTGTCAGTGCATGAGTGAAGGAACCTTTCTGGAGACTCTAGGTTGTAGCAGAAAGGTTTTTTTTTTTTTTTTTTAAGATTTATTTTATTTATTTGAAAGAGAGAGAGAGAGAGACAGTCTTCCATCCACTGGTTCACTCCCCAAATGGCTGCAACGGCTGGAGCTGAGCTAATCCAAAGCCAGGAGCCAGGAGCTACCTCTGGGTCGCCACGTGGGTACAGGAGCCCAAGGACTTGGGCCATCCTCCACTGCCCTCCCAGGTACATTAGCAGGGAGCTGGATCAGAAGTGGAGCAGTCAGGATTCGAACTTGCGCCCATATGGAATGCTGGCACTGTAGGCCAGGGCGCTGACCCACTGTGCCACAGCATCAGCCCTCAGAAAGGTTTTTTGAGTGTAGGTGGGATCCAGTAGCACAGGACCTGTGGCATATTAAGAATAAAACTGGGGCCAGTGCCGCGGCTCACTAGGCTAATCCTCCGCCTGTGGCACCAGCACCCTGGGTTGGGGCGCCGGTTCTGTCCCGGTGGCTCCTCTCCCAGTCCAGCTCTCTGCTGTAGCCCGGGAAGGCAGTGGAGGATGGCCCAAGTGCTTGGGCCCGGCACCTGCATGGGAGACCAGGAGGAAGCACCTGGCTCCTGGCTTCAGATCGGCGCAGTGCGCCAGCCGTGGCAGCCATTTAGGGGGTGAACAATGGAAGGAAGACCTTTCTCTCTGTCTCTCTCTCTCACTGTCTAAATCTGCCTGTCCAAAAAAATAAATAAATAATAAAAAAAAGAGTAAAACTGGGCTGGCGCCACTGCTCATTTGGCTAATCCTCTGCCTGTGGTGCCGGTACCCCGGGTTCTAGTCCCGGTTGGGGTGCTGGATTCTGGCCTGGTTGCTCCTCTTCCAGTCCAGCTCTCTGCTGTGGCCCTGGAAGGCAGTGGAGGATGGCCCAAGTGCTTGGGCCCTGCACCCGCATGGGAGACCAGGAGGAAGCACCTGGCTCCTGGCTTCGGATCAGCGCAGCGTGCCAGCCATAGCGGCCATTTGTGGGGTGAACCAATGGATGGAAGACCTTTCTCTCTGTCTTTCACTGTCTAACTCTGCCTGTCAAAAAAAAAAAAAAAAAAAAAAAAAAAAAAGTAAAACTGGCTATTCTCAGAAAATCTAGTCTTAGAGGAATGACATGTTTCACTTTGTATGCCCCCTTTCTCATTTTGGGAATTCCCTGATGGTAATTTTTTTTTTTTTAAGTGACAGCAAGTGTAATTCACATTAAGTAGTAAACCTGGAAACATGTTGTACTGCATTTATTTATTAAGACATTCCTAACTTCATCTGCCAAAGTTAATGGTTTGCAGACTCTGGTCTTCAGTGCAATCTTTTATGAAGTATTGTTTTTCCTCTAGTCTCTTGAGTTTTGAGATCATTGGTTTTCTGTAGCTTCCCTAACAGCTTCTTTCTCTTCCCCACCATGCTTTTCTTCACATTCTCCCACTTGTATTTAGACATCATGGGTAGCTCTTTAGCCTAAAGAAAATGGAAATATTTTCTTCCCCTGTTTTCTTGTAGTGGTTAGGAAGAAAGCTTTCAAAGGTTGCAGGGCACTGGTTGGAGTTATGGCTCGGCAGGTAGACCCTACCACCTGTGATATCAGCATGCCATATGAGTACCAGTTCTTGTCCCAGCTGCTCTTCTTCTGATCCATTTCCCTGCTAATGGCCTGGGAAAAGCAGAGGAAGATGGTCCAGGTGCTTGGACCCCTACCACCCATGTGGGAGACCCGGATGAAGTTTCTGGGTTCTGGTTTTGGCCTAGCTCAGACCTGGCCATAGTGGCCATCTGGGAAGTGAACCAGTAGATGAAAGATCTCCCTCCGTCTCTCCCTTTCTCTGTAATTCAGACTTTCAAATAAATAAATCTTAAATAAATAAATAAAGGTTGCAGGGCAGAGGGGCTGAACCATTCTTATACTTACTTCACTTGTTTTTGAACTTGACCACAAGGCCTAGTTAGAGAATGCAGGCTTTGGAATGTCATTGGCATCTTTAAATTTAGAATTTGTATTGATTGTGAATCCTTGGGTCTGTTTTCTCATTTGCCATAAAACTAATTTTCTTAGGATTGTTGTAAGGATTGCCAGAATAATAAATGTAAACTACTAATTGTTAGGTTTTTTTTTTTCACATTCCTTTATTGAACTGTGAGGGTCTTCAGTAAGGAATCAAGAATTTACTGTATCAGATGTGTAATGCTGTGATAACTGCCAGGCACTAGAAAAGCCACCTCTGTCCCAGAAACACTGGTCTAGGTGGGACCGCCTAGTAAGTGGATTTGAAGTAGGGAAACCAGCTCATCCACTACTTAGAACCCAGTTATGTTCTTGATTCAGTTAATTTCATTAGTAATTCACAAGATAGTTTGGGGCTGAGACATTTCCATGAAGTCATGTATTTGGAAGATATAAACTAACTCTTGAGATAACTTAATACTTCTCATCTGTGTAGTACGCATCATCTCACCTGATCTTAGAGCAAGTCTGAATTAGACTGGGCTCGTGGTCTTGGCCTCTTAGGGAAGAGAACTCAGCAGGGACTTACTGCCATCGTTCACCAGTGACAGGACCAAGACTGGGACCCCTCTTCTGAGTTTTATTTTGTCCCCTACAGCTTCTCCTGCCCTCTTTAGGCAGAAAATCTCTCGATTCCTTAAGACCTGGGAGTCAAATCTTGTTTTTCTATGTTTAACTATGCTGTCCTCTTCTCCAAATTAGAGCTGGGTGGTGAGCTTTAAAGCCATGAAAATGGAAGAAGCTAGTATTTCTCAAGTTACTGTTTTCTCTTTTCTCTCCATTTCTTCCTAACTCCCCCTATTGAATTAAAGTTACAGGGGCAAAAAAGTGGCCGTTTATGGCAGAGTGACAACTTCTGTCTTCACCAGAGACTGTTGTCAGTGTATGCTCCTGGTAGTGGTAGTTTGAGCTTTTACTAGCAGAGGAAGATTACAGGGCAGAGGCTGCAGAGTGACAGCTACAGTGCAGGCCCTTTTAAAATTCACTAACCAAAAGAATCTCTTGAGCTCAGAGTCCTTTAGGTGTGGAAAGTTCATAGGTCATGGGGATTAAGGGGGAGGAACTTTTTTTTTTTTAAACAAGGAGAGAAAAAGAGAAAGACAAAAAGACACACACACACACACACACACACACACACACACTGAGGGAGGGGAGAGATAGATCTTCTATCACTGGGTTACTCTCCAGATGGCCACAACATCCAGGCCTGGGCTTCTATAGCCAAAACCGGGAGTCTGGAACTTCCTCATGGTCTCCCTCATGAGTGGCAGGTCCCCAAACACACCAGCAGCAAGCTGGATTTGAAGTGGAGCTGGCAGGACTTGAACCGGCACTCTGATATGGGATGCCAGTGTTGCAAGGCAAGGCTTAGCCCACTGTAATGCAACATCCTCCCACCCCCGCTTCTTTTAAAATATAAGGATACTTATTAAAGACCTTTGAGTGGTGTGTTGGAATGTAGGGTGGGAATATGGGAAAGTAGCAATGGGCTTTGCACTGAAAGGAAGGCCAGGAATTGATAAATGATTGTGGGAGCCTAGAGCTGGGGTAGGAGGAGTTTAGGGAATGGGTACCATACTCTTGGATTTGGAGATTGAATTAATTCAGGAATTTATTGGGCACCAGTTTAATCAGTTTCCTGTGAGTACTCTTGCTTACTGAATGCTATATGCTCTAAGGTAAACAGGCCCAAGCCTTTGTGCCTGGTGGGGCTCTGGGGAGCGTGGGAAAGGCAACTGAAGCAAAAGGCTCAGCCTGGGCCAGTCCCCACATGTCTTCCTCACTGCAACTATTGCGTTGGTTTCTCAATGTCTTTGTGGGCATGCTGGGACTGGGCTTTGAGGTTTCTGCCTTAGGGGTGGGAAGGGGGGGGAAGGGCATTCTAACAACAGTCTTTCCCCTTCAATTTGGTTGCTGGGAATCGAAGGTAAATGGGCTTCTAGCTATATTATAACTTGTTCCTAGTTCTCTATGAAAGTACAAGTAGAAGAACTCTGACTTGACTGTAGAATCCAAGTTTTAATGAAAACTATATCCAAGGCCCAGGCATATGAACAGAGCAATGTCCAAAGGGCATTTGTCATATTAAGCAATTCCATGTCATATTTTAAATTACTCCCTTTCAATTTTAATGCCTACCCTTGCTCCTCTTGTTTTTTTGTTTTTTGTTTTTTTTTGTTTGTTTGTTTGTTTTGGGGATTGGGTGTATTTTATTTTCCTCTCATTCCCATTTTTCTTCCCAATATTTCTGCAGCTCTCTCCTTCCTGCTTCCTCCTTGCTGTGGTGGCTGGGATGCTTCTTCCATGATTGTTTTGAATCTAGACTGGGCTGTTCTCTGTGTTAAATCAATCAGTTACGACATCTTAACAGGTGTGTATGGAAATATGTTTATTAAGAGTAAAACATTTTTAAGTGACTTTTTTCATAAGGGTGGATGAGCATGTGGGAAATATGGGAGAAGATTTATTCTAAAATTTGCTTTCAACAGTGTATTTTTGGATTTACCATAAAGTCTTCCTTAACTATAAGACAGAAAAGAAAACCCACTAAGTCTAACAGTATGACTGTAATGTCTCATCATTTACTAGTCAATTTGTTGTTTGAATAATAAGGGTATGGGAAGCTCTTCATTTCTATTTAACTGTCATTTGTTGTATAAATATCATATATAACTCTCTAGAGTCTCAGATATTTACCATGAATTGGAACAGGTTAAGATGTAAAAAGATAGTTTATTTGGAACCTTCTGCATGACTACAGAGATACAGGAAGCTCCAGCCATTGACATCTGGAGGTAGGATGTGAGCTACTTCAAGATACAGTTTCAGAGTTTGAGCCCAACGATTGTTTTCCTATATTGCAAGAGGTGAAGATCCTTGAAAAGAGTGCCTTTTTACATTTAGAGTTTTTTGTGGTTCTGTTGTTCTCGTCTCTCCATTAATGAAGGCACTTGTTTTCCCTTCAGTGTTGTAGTATAGTTTTAGGAAGTAGAAAGGCTGCTTCATACATGTATTAAGCATGGAGGCCTTAATCTTATGTCCTTCCTTTAACAGTGGGAAGTTTTTTTACTACTTCCATTTCTTAACGGACATTTTAATTTATCATATTCATTTAGTATATTTTGCCACATGTGTAGCAGTTTCAGTGTTCAGGTTTGGGAGACATTGAGTAAAATCTGTACTTCTCCCTTATCTCCAGAAGTGGCTTGTCCAGTAGGACAGAGTACTTTTCTGTACTGTGGAGTTGCAACTTTAATTGGGATGATACCAGCAAAATTTTCTAGGGAAAAATAATCTAATCTCATGTCCTGGCAACAGCACTGAGCCGCCTTATCCCTGTCCTACCAACAGTACATATTTGCATCTAGTTGGCCCTTCCTTTCTGTAGTTAATTCTGTTAGGGTATTGAGGAGGATGGTAGGAGAAGGATCCTGCTTGAGCAGACACTGGTGATGGGCTTGGTGGTGGCTTGCTTTCTGCATTTCAATAAAAGCACAGTAGAGCATCTTTGGCTCCGGGATTAATAATTCATCTGTCTTCTCTGACCTGTGACCTTTTCTCCCCTTTCTCCTATCGTTCCCAGTAGTCTGAAGTGAGGGAGGCCTCTCCCTCCTTCCTCCTCCCTCTGTGACCCGCCTTCCCTTTTACCCTGCCCCGTGGCGGCTCCTCCCCTTACCTCCATGGACGACTCGGAGGTGGAGTCGACCGCCAGCATCTTGGCCTCTGTGAAGGAACAAGAGGCCCAGTTTGAGAAGCTGACCCGGGCGCTGGAGGAGGAGCGGCGCCACGTCTCGGCGCAACTGGAACGCGTCCGGGTCTCGCCACAAGATGCCAACTCGCTCATGGCCAACGGCACCCTCACCCGCCGGCATCAGGTAACCCCTCTCTCCATCAGACCTGCAGGTAGGAGTTTGGCCTGGTCACAGCAAAGCTATGGTTCTTCTTGGCACGCTTCTGTTCTCTTGGTGATGGACCGTCCAGTGCCCATGCTTCACGACTCTTTCAAGGGGGATAAATATTGATTAAGAGATGAGGCATGTTGCTTCTGTGCTTAGTTGAATGGATTTTCTGGGTTAGGGTGCAACTCCTGTAATTGTAGCTAGTATAGCTTGGAGGTATACTCAAGTTACTTGTTTTCTGTGATTATTTTTTTTTTTTCTTCTTGGTATCAAAAGCTCAGCAAAGGAAATTCCTGCTTAGTCGTTGGGGAAGTTGGGCCTCTTATGCTCTCAGCTCCAGTTGAGTCTCCTTCAAGGGACAGTCTGTTCTCAGAAGGTGTGGCAGTGTCTATAAATTGTGTATTCTTGCTCCTTATGGTCCTGTGTGCTCTTTTTGGTGCTGTATAAATCATGTCTGGGAGGAGGGGGGTCATTGTTGGTTAGAGTTGGAGAGAGAACATCATGCTGCTGTTTAACCCAGATAACCACAGGAGCCAGTGGTCTCTGGGTTGGCAACTCTGTGATGTGACTTGGGAGAGTTGGTCTTAGAAATGAGAAGTATCTTGTGTTCCCTCTGGTTTTTCTAGTCTGACCTGACTGTGACGTAATCTGTCTGAGCTTGTGGGGTGTGTGTGTGTGTGTGTGTGTGTGTGTTGGGGGATAGAGAGGAGAGAGGCATTATATCTTTTTATATCTTTTTTTTTTTTTTTTTAAGATTTGTTTATTTTTTTGAAAGGCAGAGTTAAAGAGAAGCAGATGAATAGAGAGAGAGAGAGAGGTCTTCCATCTTGCTGGTTCACTCCCCTGATGGCCTCAATGGCTGGAGCTGGGCCTATCTGAAGCCAGGAGCCTGGAGCCTGGAGCCTCTTCCCGGTGCAGGGGCCTAAAGACTTGGGCCATCTTCCACTGCTTTCTCAGGCCACAGCAGAGAGCTGGATTAGAAGTGGAGCAGCTGGTACTCAAACTGGCACACATATGGGATGCCGGCACTGCTATGCCACAGCGCCAACCCCAGCATTATATATTTTTTTTTTTTTTAGATTTATTTATTTGAAAGACAGAGTTACAGAGAGAGGTAGAAACAGAAAGAGAGGTCTTCTATCTGCTGGTTCACTCCCCAGATGGCTGCAATGGCTGGAGCTGCACTGATCAGGAGCCAGGAGCCCCTTCTGGGTCCCCACATGGGTGCAGGGGCCCAAGGACTTGGGCCATCTTCTACTGCTATCCCAGGCCATAGCAGAGAGCTGAATCAAAAGAGGAGCAGCTGGGACTAAAACCGGCGCCCATATGGGATGCCAGCACTTCAGGCCAGGGCTTTAACCTGCTGTGTCACAGCGCTGGCCCCCCAGCATTACATCTTAAGAGATCCCTCTGATTCCTGGGTGGTAACTAGAACAGTGGTCATGCCCCATTATTGATTATTGTTTAATATAGTGAGATTCCTCATGCCAAGGAGTTTTACAGTTGGGTTATATGAAAATAGAGTACAGGGTTAGGAATGAGATGTATATATTGAAAGGGTAGATCAGGACTATTCAGGCTTGGAGGTGGTGGGGAATTCCAGGATTTAGCTCATAGTTTCTCTTTTCTTACTCTCTTATTTTTAACTTCTGCTCAGCTATGAAACCACACCCTTCCTTTTTCCTGAAAGTAATGTTTAACTTCCCCTCCCTGCAGCATTATACTCTGTATGTAATAGGAGGGTGTGGGAGGAGTCTCCCGAGGTGGCCGTATTAGGAGGAATATTTTGTGTAGTGTATTATCATCAAATTATCTTGTGGTACTTCAGACAGAACAACTCAGGGATGACATCTTGGAATGTGGTTCTAGTAACTGATGTAGATGTTGAAAGTTCAGTTTTGGGAGTATTAGGGTACCTGCTTTCTCACGTTAGGAGAGGAAGACTCATCTCTTGCTTCTTTCTTTTAAAAGCTGCCTACAGTGGGAGTTTCCAGTAGTATCAGCGCATGAAGATTCATGGGAACAATACAGAGGCTTTTGGAAAACCCCCAATATAGCCTTTCCAACTTTCCTTATATTCTTTTTTTTTTTTTTTTTAAATTATTTGACAGGTAGAGTTAGCCAGTGAGAGAGAGAGAGACAGAGATAAAGGTCTTTCTTCTGTTGGTTCACCCCCAAGATGGCCACCATGGCTGGAGCTTTGCCGATCCGAAGCCAGGAGCCAGATGCCTCCTCCTGGTCTCCCATGGGGTGCAGGGCCCAACCACTTGGGCCATCCTCCACTGCCCTCCTGGGCCACAGTAGAGAGCTGGACTGGAAGAGGAGCAACCGGGACTAGAACCCGGCGCCCATATGGGATGCCAGCGCTGCAGGCAAAGGATTAACCAAGTGAGCCGCGGCACTGGCCCCATCTTACTGCTTTCTAACAAGATGACCTGTAGGGAAACTTGGATAAGTTCTCTGCTGTTTACTTGGCAAATTGTTGAGTCCCTATTATGTGCCAGGCACTGCTCAAGGCATTAGGGATACGTCCTTAAGCAAAACTGACCAAAAAGCCCTCATGGAATTTCTGTTCATACATTCTAGAGACCCAGTCCATCAGTTATAGGCCTGATTGTCATTTTGAGCAAAGTGCTAAGACTAAGAAACAATGTGGTTCTTTTGTGAGTACTGACAAGGATTCCAGACCACAAATACCTTCTTGAAAGCCCTTTTCCTGTTTGGAAAAAAAGATGCTTGTATTTGATAGAGCAAAAGAAGGCCACAAAATGAATTGTCTTCTTGTGGGCTGTATTTCAGAACGGCCGGTTTGTGGGCAATGCTGACCTTGAAAAACAGAAATTTTCAGATTTGAAAGTCAACGGACCCCAGGTAATTCTTTTGGCTTGAGGCTTAACTTCCCTAGCCTATAAGAGCACGTTGGTGTCTTGTGAAGTGCCTGGCACATTGTAAACACCTTTTAGTTTATTAAGATTTATTTATTTATTTGAAGGTCAGAGTTACACAGAGAGAAGGAGAGGGGGAGAGAGAGAGAGATCGTCCATTCGTTGGTTCACCTCCTAATTGGCTGCAATGGCCCAAGCTGCGCCAATCTGAAGCCAGGAGCTAGGAGCTTCTTCCAGGTCTCCCACGTGGGTGAAAGGGACCAAGGCCTTTGGCCATCTTCTGCTTCTTTCCCAGGCCATAGCAGAGAGCGGGATAGGAAGTGGAGCAGCCGGGTCTTGAACCAGCACCCATATGGGATGCCAGCACTTCTGGCCAGGGCTTTAACCTGCTGTACCATGGCGCCGGCCCCGATCATTGACTTGTATCACTCTCTCTCCCTTCCCCCTATTTGATCCCTAGGTTTGGCATTCTTTTCCTCCCTTTTTTTTTTTTTTTTTTAAGATTCATTTATTTTATTTGAAAGAGTTACACACAGAGAGGCAGAGAGAGAAAGAGAGAGAGAGAGAGGTCTTCCATTCGCTGGTTCATTTCCCAATTGGCTGCAACGGTTGGAGCTGCACCGATCTGAAGCCAGGAGCTAGGAGCTTCTTCTAGGTCTCCCGCGTGGGTGAAAGGGCCCAAGGACTTGGGCCATCTTCTACTGCTTTCCCAGGCCATAGCAGAAAGTTGGACAGGAAGTGGAGCAGCTGGGTCTTGAACTGGCACCCATATGGGATGCAGGCACTGCAGGTGGCGGCTTAACCCACTACACCGTAGTGCCGACCCCTGGCATTCGTCTTCTAGAGAGAGCGTGCTTCTACTTTGCAGAAACCCCTACTCAAAATGTGACTGGTCTTGTGCTTTTGGTATTGTTTGGAGGTTAACATTAGAGCTAGTCAAAAGAAGACCCCTAATGGGGTTTTCTGTATTTTTTTTTTTAATTTTTTTAAAATTTAATTTTATTTAGGCTGGTGCCGCGGCTCACTAGGCTAATCCTCCGCCTTGCGGCGCCGGCACACCGGGTTCTAGTCCCGGTTGGGGCGCCGGATTCTGTCCCGGTTGCCCCTCTTCCAGGCCAGCTCTCTGCTGTGGCCAGGGAGTGCAGTGGAGGATGGCCCAGGTGCTTGGGCCCTGCACCCCATGGGAGACCAGGAGAAGCACCTGGCTCCTGCCATCGGATCAGCGCGGTGCGCTGGCTGCAGCGCGCCAGCTGCGGTGGCCATTGGAGGGTGAACCAACGGCAAAGGAAGACCTTTCTCTCTGTCTCTCTCACTTACTGTCCACTCTGCCTGTCAAAAAAAATTTAATTTTATTTATTTTAAAAGTGTATAGAGAGATAGAGACAGAGATCTTTTGTTTGCCGGTTCACTCTCCAGATGTCCACAACAGCTGGGGTTTGGCTAGGCTGCTGAAGCAAGGAGCCAGGAACTTGGGCTGGATCTCCATTTGGGTGGCCAGGACCCATGTACTTCAGCCATCATATGTTGCCTCCCAGGGTGTGCATTATCTGGAAACTGGAATGGGAAACAGCTGGATATAGTCATCCCATGTCATGTCTTAACAGGTGCACCAAACACTTGCTACCGGTTTATCTTAGAAGTTCTTTACTGGGTGAGCTACTCTTTTCAAGGGTTGCTCAGATATAGATGTAACTATAGTTAATACAGCTCATATTCATTTAGATGACCAGAATTGGGAAATAAAATCTGCTTTCTCTGTCATTTGGATGTCAGTATGGCTGTTGTTAACTCAGTTCATGTTTCTTAAATGACTTGTACTGGGAAGTTATATATACCGTCTTTTATTTTTGTACGACTTACTTATTTATTTGAAAGGCAAAGAGAGGGAGGGAGTGAGTGATGGAGGGAGAGAGAGAAAGAGAAGAGAGAAAGGAAAAGGTGTTCCATCTGCTGGTTAACTCACCAAATACCAGCAACAGCTGGGGCTGAGCCAGACCAAAACCAGGAGTCAGGAGCTCTCTTCGGGTCTCCCATATGGGTGGCAGGAATCCAAGTACTTGAGCCATCATCAGCTGCCTCCCAGGCACATTAACAGGAAGCTGGATCAGAAGCATGGAGTTGTGGGAACTTGAACCAGGCACTGCAGTATGTGATGTAGGCCTTTCAAGTGGCAACTTAACCCACTGTGCCACAACACCCACCCCTCTACTATCTTTTTGTACAAGTTAGAAAGATGATAGATGCTGCTTTCTAAAAATATAAAGATCTATGGAAAATGCATGAGGAGTCCCTGTTTCCAGGACTACTACTACTTATTGGGTTGGACTTGATAATACATAGAGTTTGATAGTAACTTCTTCCTTTTCTTCTTTTCCATGTAGGATCACAGTCACCTTCTTTATAGCACCATCCCCAGGATGCAGGAGCCGGGGCAGATTGTGGAGACCTATACAGAGGAGGACCCCGAGGGAGCCATGTCTGTTGTCTCTGTGGAGACTTCAGATGATGGGACCACTCGGCGCACAGAGACCACAGTAAGCATGAGGTCTTGGAGTGACAGGAGAGGTCTTCCTATAGTCTCCACTAGGGAGGTGGGGTTAAAAACTTACTTAGGGTAGATGAAGGACCACAGTGGTGATGGCAGGTGATCGCTGACCAGATGGAAAAGAGATATGGGAAAATCTAATGGAATTAGAGACAGTGTATCAAGGTCTGTATTTAGCTTCCTTTACAATTGTAGTCCTGACGGGACCATTTTCTTGCTTGGAGACTTTCTTTTTTCTTTACTTTTTTTTTTTTTTTTTTTTAAGATTGGTTTATTTGAGAGTAGAGTTACAGAGAGAGGGAGAGACAGAGAGGTCTTCCATCTGCTGCTTCACTTCCCAAATGGCCGCAATGGCTGGAGCTGGGCTGATCTGAAGCCATGAGTCAGGAGCTTCTTCCAAGTCTCCCACGCAGGTGCAGGGCCCAAGAACTTGGGCCATCTTCTACTGCTTTCCCAGGCCATAGCAGAGAGCTGAATTGGAAGAGAAGCAGCTGGGCATGAACTGGTGTCCGTATGAGATGATGGTGCCGCAGGAGGAGGTTTTGCCCACTATGCCAAAGCACCCTGCTTGGAGACTGACTATAAGATAGAAGGAAAGAAAGGTCGATGGTAGACTGTAAGGAGTTTCTACATAAAGTGATCTAGAGGTGGTATTTGTTTCTCTTCTCATAGTGATCTAGAATTTAAGCTTATCAGTCAACTTTCTTCATTAGTTTTTCTTTTTCATGTTTCTTTTTGAAGGTCAAGAAAGTAGTGAAGACTGTGACGACACGGACTGTACAGCCAGTCCCCATGGGACCAGATGGGCTGCCTGTGGATGCTGCGTCAGTTTCTAACAACTATATCCAGACTTTGGGTCGTGACTTCCGCAAGAATGGCAATGGGGGCCCTGGTCCCTATGTGGGGCAAGCAGGCACTGCTACCCTCCCCAGGAACTTCCACTACCCTCCTGATGGATATAGCCGCCACTATGAAGATGGGTATCCAGGTGGTGGTGACAACTATGGCAGTCTGTCCCGGGTGACCCGCATTGAGGAGCGGTATAGGCCCAGCATGGAAGGCTACCGGGCACCTAGTAGACAGGATGTTTATGGGCCCCAGCCCCAGGTTCGGGTGGGTGGGAGCAGTGTGGATCTGCATCGCTTTCACCCAGAACCTTATGGGCTAGAGGATGACCAGCGAAGCATGGGTTATGATGACCTGGATTATGGCCTGATGTCTGATTATGGCACAGCCCGTCGGACTGCGACACCCTCTGACCCTCGCCGACGCCTCAGGTAGGCAAGATTAGAGGAAGATAAGGGTATTTCCAAAACAAGGAAAAGGGGTAGCTTTTCTTTCTGAGCCTTTGAGGGATCAGAGACATTTGTGGCTCCTTCTGCTATGCCCTTTTTTCCCCCCTCCCTGTGGAAAGCCTTATTTTTTCCCTTTTTAGAGTTTGCTTAGTATTGACTTACTATTGTCTTTTTTGCATTATTAAAGTTGGATGTTCTAATTACAGAAAATGATTTGTGGTGGCTATTGGTCTGTGTCCTAAAGGATGAATTTTGATTGTATGCTACAGTTTCTGCCTTTCTGGCTAAGATCTGACCCTTTCTGATGATCGAGAGGTGCCTGTTGCCTGGACTCATGGAATATTCCCTGTCTTATTCTTTGAATTTCCTTAACTTCTGGTTTGGTATTAAGAATAGAGTTGAGGGGCCAGCGTTGTGGCATAGTAGGCTAAGCCTCTGCCTGCTTGCTGGCATCCCATATGGGTACCAATTCATGTCTTGGCTGCTCCTCTTCTGATCTAGCTGTCTGCCATGGCCTGGGAGAGTAGTAGAAAATGGCCCATGTGCTTGGGGTCCTGTACCCACATGGGAGACCCAGAAGAAACTCCTGGCTTTGGATCTGCCTAGCTCTGGCTGTTGCGGCCATTTGGGGAGTGAACCAGCAGATGGAAGCTCTCTCTCTCTGTAACTCTAGCTCTCAAAAGAAGAGTTGAGTTTTAGGCTTTTGGAGCCAGAAGAGATAAGGGTGTATATAACAATTCTCACAGTGGTTCTAATCTATGTTAAAAACAGATCTTGACCTCATATGGACCCTGACAACTTTGTGCTTAGAGTCTTACATATAAAGTGAAGCGGGGGTGGCATCTGTGAGGGGTACATTATCAAAAATGCTGACAGTTTCCTAAGCAGTTGCATACTCTGAGTTTTCTTGTTCTTGGGTATTCTTTGGTGATATGAAAAGGCAGTGAATGATGTTTGGACTGGTAGATGTGTTGCCTTGCTACCTTGATAGAACGCTTTAGAAGAGGGTTGGTAGATGTTTTCTAAAGGACCTGTTTTAGGCTTT